>NC_084823.1:7297668-7897668 GCF_958449725.1 Rosa rugosa
AGATTAGATTTTATCTGAAGTTAGACTATAGTGGGTAGTTTTAAAGCTTGAAATCCCTTGAATTGGTTCATTTGAAACTTTGAGTTGCTTGCTTTTACTAAAACTTGGGGCATTACAAATAAGTGGCTCATTTGAAGAAATTTTTGCAGGGCTGTACCAATGCAGGGCTGCTGGCAGATTCTAACTGTGAGCCTCAATGTCGTCAATGATACCAAGTCTGAATGGAAGACAATATGCCTAATTAGATAAACTCATAGAAATTGTATTAATAATTTGCTTTCGTTCTAAGTTGTAAATTGGGACATTTTGTATTCTTTCTTTTTATTTCAGTACATTAAAACGGGCGTGGGGATGAGCCTCCTAGTTCGGCTAGGTTCCAAACCCCTTAAAACTTTAAAAGGAAAAAAATAGCATCCTTAATATGACCTGTGAGATGATCTAGATTCTAGAAGCAAGATATAGGATATCCATTTTAGCCCAAGACCTTATCAATTAGTTGTTGTGGATGATGCTAAATATTGCACAATAAAACTCGCATTATAGAAAAGCCCGGCCCGGCCCGTAAAAAGGTGGGCTACCCGGCCCGGCCCGTAAAAGCCCGCAAAGCCCGCCTTATATGGACGGGCTTGGATCCGTTGATTTACAATGAAGCCCGGCCCGGCCCGGCCCGGCCCGCCACTATTTAAAAATTTGATTAGGCCCGGCCCGGGCCCGCTATGAATAGGCAACCACCCTCTCTTTCTGCGGAGCAGGAGCAGCGGACCCCTTCTTCCCGCCCTCCACAGTGGCACCAGCCTGAACAACTGGCAGGCCGTCTGCGCCAAGGTGGGAGTGGTGCGGCATGGGCAACACCACCGGAACCTCGGATGGGCTCAGCTCCAATGTCTCCGGGTTTACAGTCGTCTCCTGGGCCGCCTGCCCTGAGGCGTACATGGCCTCCAAGAAATTGTTAATCTCAGCACGGTCCATGGCCTTCTCGAAAGCGTCGCGGCTAGCTTTGTTCCCTGGCGGAGTCTCTACAACAAAAACAAAATGCGAACACGTCAGCCTCGAACAACCTAGCAAAAGGTACTGTCTGGCGGAGGTGTCTTACCAACGGCGCGAGTCAGTTGTTGATCGACCAACAACTCCCAACCGGTCAGCAGGCGGAAGTCCAGCAAATTGCGATTCCGCCAACAGCCTCTGATGCGCGCCACGCGGCACTCTTCCTCACGAGTCAGGGTATACCGCAAGCCCGCTACAAAACAAGAATAATGGTTAGCATACGGTACAAAGGCTGTACATAACGTAAAACCAGACGTGTTCAGCGGAGACCGCCAGACAACCTCGGATAGGCTGAAACTCCGACTTAATCCTAAACGTCGGCTCCCCCTTGTTGGACTCCGCTTGGTACTCCCAACCCGCCGTGGCAACGCAGAAGGTCCCCCGCCAGTAGGACATCGAATCCCTCAAGTTCTCAATCAGCTTGGGCGCTCCCTGGCGGCGACTCAAATTCACCTGCCCTCTGCAACCTTGGCGCTTCACGTACACCAGTTCGTAGAAATGAAGTACCTCCGCCACAGTTGGCCCCTCGCAGCCGGACAGCCGCCACAGTGAGTTCATCGCCAACATCAACCGCCACATGTTGGGGCAGATTTGCCCAAAAGCAAGGCCGAACTCGCACACCAAGATCTGTAGATTGGGCACGAGCGGGAAGGTCACCCCTTGACGAAATATTGCCTCATGCACAGCGGCAAACCCCGCTGGAAGAATGGAAGCCTTCTCATCCACCGTCGGCGGACGCAGTTTCACCACGCCAGGCAACCGGTACACCCGCTTCAACCGATTGACGGGGACGGCATTCATCCTCCCTCCAGCCTCATCAACGGGGGTCCCATCCTGGAGAACCCATGCCGACTCGGTATCCTCACCCATCACATCTCCCCCTTCAGCGGAACCACTGGCGGCGCTGTTACTTGCCAGCCGCTCCTCACGTCTATTCTGCGCAGCGGCAGCCTCCCCCGCCCTAAAACTCTCCGGAGGCGAACCACGACCCATGGCTACTTCCCAAGGAATGGTTTGTAGCGGCTCAACCTCTAGCGGTTCTGGCAGTGAGGTTCCTGCACGGGCAGACGGACGCAACGAGTCAATAAAAATTCTATCCGCCGCGCTGAACGACACATCAGACCCGGAGTCCTCACTGCTCGAAATCTCTACGACGTTAACCATCCCAAACCCTAAAACCCAAATCAGATAGCTCAAAAACGGATCTAACCCATCCCCACACCAGTTATAGCCAAGAACACCAAGAACAGCTACCCAGAAAAATACCAAAACACGAACACACACTCAACCCAGATTCGACCATCTAGTAAAACCCTATATACCAACTCTCTGTCAAACACCATAACCCACCCCCAAATCACACTCTACACCCTCCCAGAACAGCAAAGAAGACACCAATCCCAGAAATAGCAAATAACCCAGAAATCGACAAAACAAATGAAACAGGACAGAGAACCAGAATGCTAACCTCAGCGCTTCACTTTGTGAGGTCGTGGTGCGCGTTGGTCTCCGACGACAGAAGCTTTCGTCTTTCCGAGCACGAGAACTCCACAAAAACACAGCAGCCTCTTTCTTGAATCTCAGACGCGAAGAGCTTGAAGACGAGTAGGGTTTGAAGTTTTGCCAAACTGACAAAATTTCGCTACGTTCCCCCCCTTTTATGTCCCCTTCAGGGGATTCTGGACCGTCGAGTAAAAAACGACATCACCTACCGACCGTACACGTGTCCCACGTCTGCAGTAAACTCTCCGGATTAACCGAAGCGACGCCTCGGTTCCGCAATCCATCATTACTCGCATTAATGGCGAGAAGACGGCCGGACTGAAGAGACCAAGCCTCCGGACGCTAACCCTCTCGCAGTTTGCCACGTGTCAGCCACCATCAGACGAAGCGTCTAATGGAAGCAACCACTTGGGCCAACTTCAACAAGTAACGAAGTCTCCGCTGAGCGAAACTCCGCCAGCGGAACTTCTCATTTTTCATCTCGTGACGAAGTCTCCGCTGCGCGAAACTCCGCCAGCGGAACTTCTCACTTTTCATCTCGTGACGAAGTCTCCGCTGAGCGAAACTCCGCCAGCGGAACTTCTTACTTTTCATCTCGTGACGAAGTCTTCGCTGAGCGAAACTCCGCCAGCGGAACTTCTCACTTTTCATCTCGTGACGAAGTCTCCGCTGAGCGAAACTCCGCCAGCGGAACTTCTCACTTTTCATCTCGTGACGAAGTCTCTGCTGAGCGAAACTCCGCCAGCGGAACTTCTCATTTTTCATCTCGTGACGAAGTCTCCGCTGAGCGAAACTCCGCCAGCGGAACTTCTCACTTTTCATCTCTTGACGAAGTCTCCGATGAGCGAAACTCCGCCAGCGGAACTTCTCATTTTTCATCTCGTGACGAAGTCTCCGCTGAGCGAAACTCAGCCAGTGGAACTTCTCATTTTTCATCCCTTGACGAACTCTCCGCTGGGCGAAGCCCCGCCAGTCTCGTCACCATCAAAGTCTCCAACAGTGGAGCTTCTCCCTTGTCAGCCTGCAAACGAGGCATCTTCCGCTACACCACACACCGCTAGCGGAACCCTCTTTCATCTGGCATGTCGCGTACTTTATTCAGCGCGGTACCGCTCAATAAAATACCGCCAAGCACGTCTACTGGACGCTGTTTCCTGCTTCAACCAGCGGGGGGATATCCGCCAGCGGCGGATCCCGAGGCCACGCCTCATTCTGCCAAAACGTCCGCCACGCGGCGTTACGATCAGATTGTCCCTACGGGACACGGGGACTAGTCAACAGTCTACGACGGCCCTGATCAGGTACGTTGACCCCCGTCACTTGGGTACTAAGATTGGGCTCGCTACCCAACACCCTCTGCTCCGTGCAGCTCCCCCTCAACAAACAATTTACCGACCTTCCGGAGGTCCATCTTAGCCGGGGAGTGGGGGACTCCCTGGGGGGCCTTGCAGGGGCCCACCCGAAAGGGTATAAAGCATTTGCTCAATAAATCCATGGTTGACAACGCATTGACGCTAATTATGCTTTTGCAAAGTCTAGCGGAAGAAACGCTTCAAACCGCCGATCAACTCCCCAACCAAGATTGCCCTCCTTGACTGGGGACTTGGGGGACTTGTACCTACATGTACATTTGCAAGCATAATTAGCTATAATGAGCTACGCTCATTGTACCGCCAGAAGTACCAACTCCCACCAAAGTAATGTCCTACGGATAGACAGCCAGGCGGGCTACGGCCTAAGCACAGGATCGTCCCCAGATCACCGCCGACGCGCCGCCACGCGCTGCGCCAAGACAGCGTCAGAAGCTACTGAAACTAAGAACTGAAGCATATCAGTCCCACATCGAAAACAGAGAGAAGATCAGACCTCTCCTCACCTATACATAGGTCCTCTCTTCTCTCTTCATTATTACGCATTTACTACTCATTTATTGTTATGCTGCCTATATGTATTGACTGACTTAGGCATCGGAGAAGTGAAGACCGCCCAACGCGGTCTCCCTCTGACGCCCTGTCTTTCATTTGGCAGCCAGCGAAGATCACCGAGTATACAGAGTAGCGGTCCGCCCACCAGACCTGCGTTAAACGAAGGTTTGGCTACCGCCAGACTTTGAGCATTAACAGAGATACTTGATTATATGAGTATTTTAACAAGAGTTTTGAGACAGTTTTCGAGATGATTTACAACTTGAGTTAATTTACTGTTTATTTTGAGATTTCAGCACAAAGGAGGATTAAGAGTAATTTCAAGAGTCTTGCACTATTTTTGAGATGCTCATTTCCGTAGTATTTAAAAGTATTTTCTCGAATCATTATTACATACTTGGGTCTTTAGAGAATAAATTTGGGAAAGCATTAAATATTCGTTCTTCTTCATTTACAATTACTTATTTTCGTCCACTCACTCTAACGATTTTTAAATGCTTTTCCCTAGGCTTTTAGGTTTTACATGCCCAGTCTACAGACTAGTTAAGGTCGAGCGTTTCGTAGGCGTCGAGGCATAGGGCTCGTCACCTTCATCATCACTGTAGGTTATTGTTTAACCTACGCATGTTGTATATCAGTTTTATACTCGTAGAATTGCTCTGATTACCAAATTGTTTAAGTCTGTTTTTAAGTGGTGTACTTGGAATGTATATATTTGGAATGTAGAAGTAGTTGGTGGTATGTTGATTTAAGGCTTTATGTCCAGGTTTTTGTTATTTTTGGTTGTTTACTTTTAGGGGAAGTTCTATTATCGAATTTTTGGTAAAACTTTACCTAAGGGTGGGCTCTTCAGGCCCGGTTCAAGTTTCAGGGTGAAATCCAGTTCGGATTCTGTTACTGAATCGTGTGATTTTAGGATCTCCTGAACTAATTTCTATGCAGGGATTACTGATTTTACTTTGTTTAAATTGTGAGCACTTTGATACTTTGAGATTTGCATTGCTTCGCAAAATTGTTATTGTGTTTTAAAATGATTTAAAATGTCACGAGGGCAACAAATGTTTTGTTTTCTGAGAATGGGTCATGATTTAGGTGACGTTATATTGTGATTTCATCTTTAATGTTAAATGATGTGAACTTGAAGTTGGTTGTATTATATGTTATTGATTTTGTTAGGTTGTGATAATCTAAGCATGTGTTCCTGTTTTGTTAGTTGATTTCACTCATACGAGCTTCAAAAGCTTACCGGGTTTGTTTGTTACAACTCGGTAAACTATTCGATGGTGTAGGGTTAATCTTGCAGCTCAGGGTATTCATGGCTGAAGTCGAAGTCTCGCGATCGTAGCGGTTGGCGTCTAAAACTAATTTTGTTACTTTGCTTTTATTAAACATCCATTATGTAGTAAGCTCTGAGGGAGTGTTAACTTATTGAATGGTTAACGCAACTTAATTCGTAAACTTTATGTAATGTAATATATGACTCTATAGAACGAGTCTATATTGACATTGTGAGTTTCAGAAACTCGCCATATGTTTGTTTTAAAAGAAAAAACTTCCTAACATTGTGTAATTTGTCATTCTTATTTGTTTGTTAATTGTGTTCGAAAATCGTGGCGTTACACATTACACAAGTTTATATCAGAGATCAAGGACTGGCATCATGCAAGTACAACATGTGATTGAAACACATACTTGATACCTTTGGTAAGGAAAATACTTGGCTGCCCAGCTATGGGCAGCGCTTCCTAACCAAGTGCCGCGTGGCCCACTCTGGGTCCAACACCTGTTTTTTGTTTTCGTTTTTTGGGCCCCTCCTTCAGTTCTTCCTCTCCTTCTTTGTCTTCTCCAGTCCCATGGCTGCCCATCGACTCCTGCAGTTAACCATTTCCCCAATAACACAAATCAAATCCATTTTCCATAGCAAAAACTACAAAGAAACAGAACTTCAATCCAATTAACAACGAAGAGTTCAATCTTAATAGCATATGCAGAGGGACCTTGGGCTCTTCGGCGACGGTGGAGATGAGATCGAAGCAGAGGTGTGGCTCCGGTGGCTTCTGGGCGGCGGAGGCGACTATGGACTCCATTGCGCTACCAAGACGCCGAACTGAGAGAGCGGCAAGGGGTTATCTTTGACGTGCTTCTTCGCCATTAGAGTGTGATTTTGAAGCACAAGGCGCCACCGACGGGCACCGTGATCGAGCGCGTGAGAAGAAGGCGTTTAGGAGGACACATGTCATCCAATCAATGGATATGGTCAGCTTTGGCTGACCATACCTGGTCAGCGAAGTATAGTCCCTTTGGTAATATTTCAAGCTTCATGCAGCATTCATTTGGGCCCATGTGTAGAAGAGCCCTCCCTTCAACGGGAGCCACCTCAACCACAGCACTATTCCCTGAGCCATAGAAGGCAGTCTCTTCTCCAACTAATATGCCTTCATCTTCAAGATCAACACTTTCATCAATATGCCTCCCAAATCACTAACCAACCTTGTAGAATCTGATATTTGGGTTTAAGCCAACAGCAACCTCCCTTCCAATTTTGATGTCAGAAAACAATTTACTGAGCCCAGAATTCCATATTGAGTCAGCAAGAACAGAATCATTCACAGAGATTCTATCATAGTCTTTATAAGCTTCGCCTTTGAATCTGCTACCTTAACGAAAGCCTTTGATTCTACAAATGTGAAGAAATCATCCCCAAATGTCTTCGTGTTTTACCCCAACATCTGCTATACCAAAATCCTCGCAAATCCACCTAACCCCATGACTCATTCCTCGACCCATTTTCTGAATTGCTCCTCCGTTTCATTGTCCTTCAATCCAAGAAAAGCCCAATTCTCTATTCAAGCCGAAAGAGATAAATTCCCCGATGAATTTCGACTCCAATCCCAACTCCTCCATGAGCTACTTAACACCTACCAAGATGACTTCGACGCGGAAAGACCTCGAACAAGTATGTGGTGACATATCCCTGGCGACTGGATGCTAACTTAATCGGAGCCATGAACAAAGATCAATGTACTACATTCCAGGTGCTTGATCAAGGGCCATCACAGAATCGACCTTTGAAGCAAAAAATAAGGGGTGGGGGAGTGAGTGATTCAAATTGAGGAAAACGGATAGGGTTAAAGGACAAGAAATGAAAGTTCAAAAGAACCCTTTAAGTTCTTTAAATTAACTAACGTCGTTACGTAGTTAACGACTCCAGTACTTATGTTAGTGTTTGAACCCAAAATGAGCATTTTGGCCTGACAAGGCGTGTCTTGGAGAAATTGAGCCAATATCAGTGGCTCAAGCTATATATTGTCGACAAGTTCGAGATATATTATTTAGAGGCTAAATAAAGCCTACCTGCATAATTATGGAAGATTATGTGAGCTGCAAGAAAAGGAAATGATGGAAGCATGGAAATGAAAAGTCAACTTTAGCACATTTTCCTACTTCGGCTAGGAGAAACCGAGCTAAACAAGGAAGGAGGGGCGGAAGACTAACCAAACGAAATCCAAATTAGCTAAAACTTTCCAGATTCATTCTAGACATCCCAATGATCATTTCTTATGAAGAGTTCCAGAGCTAGTTTTGAGTGGAAAGCCTTCAAACAATCAGTCCAATTTTCTGCAGAAGCAAAACTGGAAAACTGGACCTGTAAGGAGTCCAGCAGCGTTTCCGGTCCAACCACATGGAAGTAAGCTCTGAAATTTTGCCAGAATGATCTACACTCATGGTGGATCATTTGATATGAAGAAGTCGAAGGCCCATTCTGAGTTCTTGGTGGAGATATAATTGAAGGAATAAAGGAGCAGAAAGTGACTCAAACCTAACAATTCCATTAGTGTTTAAGTGCTTAAACCTAACAATTCCATTAGTGTTTAAGTGCTTAACCCATCATAATTTGTTTAAGGCCAACCAGTATGGCTTGGTAGCCTATATATAGAGGCTACAACAAGTAACAAGAGTCAATTCGTCTCTACGACTACTCAAGTCTCTCCGGAGAACCCCTCTCTTGCTTTTACCGGTGATCACACTCCAGTCCTAGTCTTCTCAGGAGCCGACTGTCAGTGCCACCAAACCCTCTGTCAACGTGCTTCGGTCCTAGTCTCCTCGGGAGCCGACTGTAGTACCGCGACCACAACGGTTACGGAACCAGCCAAGCAAGGGTAACGCCCTCGCAAACCAGCCAATTAAGCTAAAGTCACGCTTTAGCAAGTTCTCCCCACTTCCCAGTGATTTTCGCTCTGCTCGATCTACGACGTCGAGTATCGATTGTGTGATTTTAAAGAAGATTAGCAAAAGTCCTCACCACGAGGCACAGAGAATCCCGCGACGAGGTTGGTGCTCTCCTCGTCCACAATAACTCAAAAGAAGTCAGGTCAAGGGACACCCCCGACGACCGCACCCGAACGGTGCTGGCACGCCCACGCAAGAAAAGAGATTGTTGACCAGCTCAAGAAAAACTGGAGCCAAACAGTTAGGTTAGAGTGAGTGATTCCAATTGGGGAAAACGGATAGGGTTAAAAACAAGAAAGGAAAGTTCAAAAGTACCCTTCAAGTTATTTCAATTGGCTAACGCCGTTATGTAGTTTTTTTTTTTTTTTTTGAATGAGAGAGGAAAATTCCCCCCAAATTTATTAATAAAAGAAGAAAGAAAAAAAGACTAACTAGATATGGGGGGGACATGAACCTAACCCCTCCAGTAAGAAAGTTGAAAGACATCTGACCAAACAACCAAGCAAAAAACTACCGAAAGCTAAAATTAGGAAGCCCCATAAAATCTCTATTGCAAAAAGAAGCAACAAAATCCGGGAGCGAGTCCCACCAAACCATAGTATCTGAAGAGAGACCAAAGTTTGCAAGAGTATCTGCAACTTGATTCCCTTCCCGAAATATATGAGAGCACCGGAATTGCATCTGAGAGATGCGGTGTAAGCAATTACCCCATTACACTCGAATTTGCCAAGGCACCAAATTGGGTGATTTAAGAAAATGAAGAACTAGAGTTGAGTCAACCTCCAACCACACATGTTTCCAATCTCGAATCCAAGCTAGCTCAATTGCTTTAATAACCGTTGTTACGTAGTTAACAACTCCAGTATTTATGTTAGGTTAGAGTGAGTGATTCAAATTGGGAAAACGAATAGGGTTAAAGACAAGAAAGGAAAGTTCAAAAGTACGTACCCTTCAAGTTATTTCAATTGGCTAACGGCGTTACGTAGTTAACAACTCCAGTACTTATGTTAGGTCGGGGCAAAATCTCAGGTATCAATGTGATATTTTTAAAACTTAACGTACCAAAGTTTATACCGGGCTGAAGGTCAGGTACTATTTCCACGATGTTTTTTTTCTTAGTTTTGGTATTATAATAAATTTACCCATTAGAGATTTTGGCGGGGAATAGATTGGTGCATGCACCTGACTGAAATTTGATTATTGTAAACAAAATAGCTAGTTGCATGATGATCAGAAACCTTTGTACGTTTTACTTGTTTCTTAATTGTACTAAATAATAAATATTGTTGTTGGTTTCGAGTTGTAATAACAGAATCTCTATTTCTAATTAGCCGTGGGACCTTCAATTTTTAATCAAGACCACTAAGCAGCAAAGTCCAAATAATAACAGATTTTAGGTTTTATTCTATATAAGGGAAGTAGTGTACATTTATTGTTTGTACGTGGTTCATGGTAGAATTTAACACTACTGTTTCCCAATATATCAACAGACATTTACAACAATAGTAATAGTTATATAAGAATTTAGTTTAAGATAGTGACCAATTATTCTAGATACTCTTGATACACTACATGCAACGGCGCTACTAAATTTGGTTGTATATATATACTGGATTGTAGCGCCATAGTCATAACGGAAGGCACTGACTAGTAATTTTTATTTTTATTTTTTAAAATTTTAATTATTTTTTGTGTGTTTTTGTTTTTTTTTTTTTTAAAAGGGTTTGGAACCCAGCCTAGCTGGGAGGCTCAGCCCCACGCCCGGTTCCATTTATTATATTAATAGTAAAATTTATTTATTTATTGCAAATTAGCTCTCATGTTATGAACTAAATCCACCCCCTACCAAATTCATATCTCAAGATAAGTAATATGAATTCTTATAGCTAATCATACAACAGTTTGTTGGATATAAGCCCAGAATTCAAAATGAAAACTGGAACGATAGCGACTAATAGCCGAAGGTTTGGTCTTTAATTAATAATTACCAAGAGTACGTCGATCATCTCCATCATTCCAAGTTCCTGGAACTTCCTAGTGGTGATAAGTGATAACAGAATGATCTTATTTGCTTTTGGAGTGTGAATCTTACTTGGTCATGGTTGTTGCATGTACGTGTTAAAGTCTGGTTGACAAAGACTTTTTATGTCGTCTCCTAGCACGTCCTCATTTTCAAAACATTGAGTTGCTTGCTTTAATAAAGCAGAGAATGATTGTAGTAAATAAACATATCCCTTGCTATCTTTCTGCTAAAGAGAATGAAGTAGGTGTTACTAAAATACTAGGGAGCACTATTCTGACCCCAGCGAATAGCTGGGCTTCCAATGGTCTAAAGCTTAAACGTGAAACACGCCTGATGCTGGGGTCCTTTTATCAAGAATATTATCATCATTGCATAATTGTGATACGTCAGATAAGCTACGCTGATAAAATGATTAGAAAAACGTCATATTTCGAATTTTGTTAGAATTTAATCATTTACAAATCCTTTGTTGGGCGAGTGAAAGTGACACCTATTTTGTTACAAATTTATACCCTCTTCTATCCTTTTTCATGTGTATTTATACAATATATTAGTGCATAACATAAAAAATAAAAAAAGAAGGTGAGGTTTGTAAAAAAAAAGGTGAAATTCAGAGTGCCAGTTTCACCTCATTGTTTGACAATATGAAAGTAGTAAATAAAACCAGTCATGGAGATTCTCATCTAGTTAGAGTGTATTACTAATTTTCTGTTTGCTCCTGTGCGAATGAGATTTTTAACGACACCACTTATAATCTCTACTGTATTTTTATTTTAACTCAATCATGAACGAAATTGGAAAGCAAAATATCAAAATTTATGATTTTGTGCTTCAAAATTACAACGTAGATCTTAATTAGATTACAACGTACATAAGTTAATTGGAAAGACTTATAGAGTGCAAAATTCTATTCGTAATATATACACAATACACAAAAGTAGACAAATACTTACAACTGAAATATATAAATATATGTATATATGTTATATAATTATCTAATATTATTATCTTATCCACGTTGAATTATTGTGCTTGGGAATAATCTATGGATGATCACACAGCCAAAGAAGAAAGAACGACTGCTTTGATCAATTCCTATCATTTTCACTTTTTCTTTTTAGAAAGGGAAAACAAAAACTTATGGGTCTGCATCAAACCTCAGCCGCCGGTCCAATAAGTTAAACAAGCTTTGTTTTTTTTTTTTTTTTTTTAATCCCCACCCCAACCCACCCATAGTGGGGCTCGAACTCCTGACCTCCCAAATGAGAGTTCAGAGCCTTACCACCCCACCAACACACACACAGTTAAACAAGCTTTGTGACTTCTGAGAAACTCATTTACCTCCTTTATTGTTTTCTTTTCCTGATCGAAAGAGACCCCATCGACATTACATAATGTTTTTCTTCTTGGACTGATCGATTATACACTGATACCCCTTCATTCCTGGAACCCCATCCGCTCCGTTGGCACATGCATTAAGCTGTTTTTGTTGACTCGTGTCTACTATTGGCTAAGCATACGTACTCATTGTGGGGACATGTTTTTAAGGCATAAATTGACTTGAAATAGTCTCTGTTATATTGAATATTTGAAAATATAGTTTGTTTTTCATTCGTTTAAGTCTGATTCTGAAAATAATGAAACCAAATCCTTTTGTTATGCTCTGCTCGTAAATCTCATGTATAACTCCTGTTGACTCACGAGACAACTGACTTCAGGAGTAATCTAATAAAACTTAACTCATTTGCTTTAGCTGGTTCATATATTAGAGGCTTAGACTCACCGGGCTGTTCTCAATAGAATCTCTCTCTCTCTCTCGCTCCCCCCCCGGGCGCTTAATTAACACAATGCATTCCACTGTCCACTGTTTGTTGGAAAAAAGTGAGAATAGGATGCGTTTGTTGAGGACTCGATGAGGATGATGTGTTTTAGTGCAAGTTCACCCGTAGTCAAGAAATGTCAAGGTCGAGAAGTCAAGAATTCGACCAGTCAAGATACTGTTCACTGCCACTGGACATGGGTTTACACCCGTTTTTTTTCTTGACCGGTCAAGATTGTTCATCTTTCACTGTTCATCAGATCTTTAATTGAAATGGAAGGCTAGGATTGCATGACCGTTACCCAGCTTTTTACTGTTCATCTGACGCCTCCTACTGTGCAGCCACGTTCTGCTTTCTTCTCCATTCCTTCTTTCTGGCAGCATCTCTACCCGGTCAAGAATTTAGTCAGCAGCTTGCCTTTTTTTCTGCCCTCTGTCATCAAAAGCCAACTTATGGCTGGGCAAACTTTCACCCGTGGAAGTTATTTTTTCTCCATGGCTGGTCACCAGCTCACATATCCTTCATTTACCCCGGTCAAGCAATGACCGCTGCACTTGCTCTTATGATCAAAGTTAAGGGATTTTTTCTATGGTTTTTGGCTGATTGGTGTGGCCCATCAAAAGATATCCTTGGGTCATTGGGTGTGTAGGTCAGGCTCGCAATCATGCATGCATTAGATTATTTAAATAGAACCTGCCACTACCAAATTATCTCATCACTAGCAATTGCTAGCTAGTAGCTGGTACGCACGATGGCCGGTTATCCATACCATTCCCCACCACCACCGCCTTCACCACCTTGTAATAGCACAACTTCTCCAATACTTCCCCCTCCACCTCCACCTCCACCGCCTTCACCACCGTGTAATACTACTACTACTCCAAAGCTCCAACCTCCACCACCACCAGCATGCACATGTAACAATCTCCCACCCCCAACTTTGCCATCACCACCGCCACCATCTCACTACTATCCACCAATACATTCACCGCCGCCCCCATCCCCATCACATCCGTCACCCCTATCACCACCACCACCACCCTTTAATTATTCCCCACCAGTACTTCCACCGCCTTCATCACCATCACCACCACCAGCATCACCCCCTTCATCTTACTTTCCCTCACCACAACCTACACCATCACCTCCTTCGCCTGACTACTCACCACCACCACCATCACAATCACCATCTCCTTGGGCAATCCCTCCTAATCATTATAATTCAATTTCTCCGAATTATTATGATTCAATTGCACCAGGACCCCAGTTTTCGTCACCTAGCAATGGCCAACGCACAGCTATTGTTACCACCTTTGTCTCCCTAGGTGGTGTATTTTTTGTTGCTTTCATTGTAATTGGGCTCCTTTCCATGGCCATGAAGAAGAGAATGTCGAGAAATGGGACGGGTCAACTTGGTTCTAGTGAAGACAGACACAATCTGGAGAGCAACCCTGCAGGCAAACCCACTGACTACAGTGATATTGAAAACGGTCCTGATCCAGACACGAACCTGGTTGAAAGTTCAAAGGTACAAACGGCTCCTCCAGATCAACGTATTGTGCAACAAGCACAAGATTTACAAACCAGTATCTCAAGTGGGGCCAACAATACAAGTGCTGATCCAAACGTGGGCCAAGATTCTTTTAATGATAATCAAGGAAAAGTAGATGGCTCGGATACAATCGAGTCGAGCAAGCCTTCCGGTGAACAAAGTGTTCCTGATGAAGATGCAGGTGAAGGAAAATTAGACGAGGGCAACAGCAAACCTCATGATGACCACACAGATGCATCTCCAGATGTGGAGAAAGAATCCAACGCAGTTGAAGAAGAATCAAATGAGTCCAAAAAGAAACCGCGCCTACCAAAGAACAAAAAATCTCAGCGTAAGAGCGGTGCGAAGAAGGGAAAAGAAAACCCTTCTGGAATCCTGCAATTTGCAAAAGCTGCAGATATTATTGGTGCAGAAGAATTAGAAGATGGTGACAACGATGAAGACGAAGTGCCTGAATCGAATCCGGAGGATGACGGCGATGAAAAAGTAGAACATTCTAATGCAGACGAACAAGAACCAGACGAGCGCCATGGCGAGCCTCTCAGTCACCAAAGTGAGACAAAAAACAATGATTCTGCTCAACATGTGGAGGAAGAATCCAACGCAGCTGAACAAGAATCAAAGGACTCCAAAAGTAAATTGAGTCTACCTAAGAAGGAAAGATCTCCGAGTACCAACGGTGTGAACAAGGGAAAAGAAAAGCCTTCATCGAGTAGTGGTGCGAAGAAGGGAAAAGAAAACCCTTCTGGAATCCTGCAATTTGCAAAAGCTGCAGATATTATTGGTGCAGAAGAATTAGAAGATGGTGACAACGATGGAGACCAAGTGCCTGAATCGAATCCTGAGGATGACGGCGATGAAAAAGTAGAACATTCTAATGCAGACGAACAAGAACCAGACGAGCACCGTGGCGAGCCTCTCAGTCACCAAATTGAGACAAAAAACACTGATTCTGCTCAACATGTGGATGAAGATCCCAACGCAGCTGAACAAGAATCAAAGGACTCCAAAAGTAAATTGAGCCTACCGAAGAAGGAAAGATCTCCAAGTAGCAGTGGTGTGAAGAATGGAAAGAAAAACCTTCTTTGAGTAGTGGTGCGAAGAAGGGAAAAGAAAATCCTTCTGGAATCCTGCAATTTGCAAAAGCTGCAGATATTATTGGTGCAGAAGAATTAGAAGATGGTGACAACGATGAAGACCAAGTGCCTGAATTGAATCCTAAGCATGACGGCGAAGAATTGATTTCGGGTGGTTCAAATAATGCAGATGAAAAAGTAGAACATTCTAATGCAGATGAACAAGAACCAGACGAGCGCCATGGCGAGCCTCTCAGTCACCAAATTGAGACAAAAAACACAGATTCTGCTCAACATGTGGAGGAAGAATCCAACGCAGCTGAACAAGAATCAAAGGACTCCAAAAGTAAATTGAGCTTACCTAAGAAGGAAAGATCTCCGAGTACCAGCGGTGTGAACAAGGGAAAAGAAAAGCCCTCTTCAAATAGTGGTGCGAAGAGGGGAAAAGAAAACCTTACTGGAATCCTGCAATTTGCGAAAGCTGCAGATATTATTGGTGCAGAAGAATTAGAAGATGGTGACAATGATGAAGACCATGTGCTTGAATCGAATCCTGAGGTTCGATTGATTTCGGGTGGTTCAAATAATGCTGATGAAAAAGTAGAACATTCTAATGCAAATGAACAAGAACCAAACGAGAGCCTTGGCGAGCCTCTGTTCAATCACCAAAGTGAGACAAAAAACACAGATTCTGCTCAATATGTGAAGGAAGAATCCAACGCAGCTGAACAAGAACCAAAGGACTCCAAAAGTAAATTGAGCATGCCTAAGAAGGAAAGATCTCCGAGTACCAGTGGTGTGAAGAAGAGAAAAGAAAAGCCTTCTTGGAATAGTGGTACGAAGATGGGAAAAGAAAACCCTTCTGGAATCCTGCAATTTGCAAAAGCTACAGATATTTTTAGTCTAGACGAGGCAGAAGAATTAAAAGATGGTGACAACGATGAAGAGCAAGCGCCTGAATCGAATCCTGAGGACAACGGAGAAGAATTGATTTCAAGTGGTTTAAATCATGCAGATGAAAACGTAGAACATTCTATTGCAGATGAAAAAGAACCAGACGACTGCCACGGCGAGCCTCTCTGTCACCAAAGTGAGACAAAAAACACAGATTCTGCTCAACATGTGGAGGAAGAATCTAACGCAGTTGAAGAAGAATCAAATGAGTGCAGCCACAAGCCTCTCAGTAACCAAAGTGAGACTAAGAATACAGATGTTACTCAAGACGTGGACAAAGTACATGCAGCTGAAAAGGATTCAAATGATTCCAAAAGAAACTTGCGCCCCCCTAAGAAGGACAAAGCTTCGAGTAGTCGTCGTCATCCGCAAGGAAAATTACAACATTCCAGATTTGATCAAGTCTTGAATGCCACAGATAATATTTGTCAACATGGGGGAGTACAATCTCAAGAAGATGACAACGACGAAGCAGAAGTGCATGAGTTGGGATCTCACAATGATGGTGAAGAATTTGATTTAAGTGGTTCAAATAATGTAGATGAAGGAGTAGAGCGTCAATCTAATGAACATGAAGAAGAATCAGATGAGCGTCATTGCAAGCCTCTCATTAATCAAAGCGAGTCTGATAACATAGAAGCTACTCAGTATCAGGAGAAAGAACCATATGAAGGTGAAAAAAAACCATATGGTTTAGAAGAAAAATCATATGAATCGGAAAAAAGATCGTTGCAGATGAAAAATCCTTCTGGTCATCGGAGTGGAAAACAGAAGCCTTTCAAATTCGGTGAAGCTTTGAATATCACAAGTAATGTTGATCTAGATGGAGCTATAAAATCTCAAGAGGATGACGACCGCAAAGCAGAAGTACAAGAATCAAAACCACAAGAAGATGGCGGAGATTTGAATTTGGGTGGTCCAAACAATGCAAATGAAGATGTCGAGCTTCCATCTAAGGTTGATGAAGAAATATCAAATGAGCCCCTTTGTAACAAAATTGAGACTGGCGACATAGAGGTTACTCAAGATGTGGAGCAACAATCTGATGAAAAACAAAAATTAATCAATTCGAAAGAGACATTCTTCCAGAAGAAAAAGCATTCTAGTCACCTTACTAGAAAACAAAAGGCTTCCATAGTTGGTCAAGTTTCGGATGTCGTAAGTAATTTTGATCTAGATGGGGCAATGCAATCTCAAGACATTGATGCGGATGAAGTGGAGGTGCATGAATCAGAATCCCAAAACCATTTTGAAAAATTGGAAGTAGCTAGTTCAAAAAAGGACCAGCGTGGGCAACAAGCTCATACCCGAGCAAGAAGTAGAGAAGAGCCTTTGAATCTTGAGCGACTTATAAGTACCGCTAGTGGTACTGATTCAAGCAGGGCAATGGTTTCTTTGGTCGATGAAGAAGGCAAAGTTGAAGAACTAAATCCATTTGCCAGTGCTCGAGGAGGTAAACAGGCTCTGAGTAAAGCTACGGTATGTTAACATTTTTTTATACATGTTCTATTTCATGTAAAATTTATTATCTTTTATGACTCATATTACAACTCATATAACTCAAGTAGTAACTAAAAGAAAGTTGTCTTTTAGGTAAATAAAATCCTCGCTAGAGTAAATTAGGTTATTATTTAAGTAAATAAGTTCTGAAATTAATTTTATGTATGTCATATGTTAACATATTGTAGAAATTTTTAACAGGTTCCTCCGGATCTTATCCAAATCACTGCCACAAATGTTGATGATTCAAGTGAGGAATTAAAGTCTGTTGGTGCTGACAATTATAAAGATAACAAAGCAAAGGCACATGAAGTGAAATTTGGCGGTTCGAAGAAAGATTTGCGAGGGCGCCAACATCATACTCAAGAACAAGAGGAACTAAAGCTTTTCAATCTTGAAAAAGTCGTGACTACCGCAAGCAGTAGTGATTCGGGCAAGGCACTGGTTTCTTTTGACGATGAAGATGAGAAAATACAAGAGTCAGAACTAATTGCCTCAAATGTAGATTCATACTTCCAGCAACCGCTTTCTAGTGCTCAAGGAATTGATCAGAATGTGGAATTGACGTCTCTTGGAGATGGCGATTACAAAGACAGAAAAGCAGAAGTATATCAGTTAAGCAAAGACTCGCGCAAAATCAAAGGTCATACTATGGGTGCTCGAACAAGAATAGAGCCTCCTAATCTCGACCAAATTGTTACAGCCAGAATTGGTGGTGATCTAGGCGACGGATTGGAGTCTCTAGGAGGTAACCATGAAGGAGAATCAGACAAAGATGGCTCAAATAAAGATTTGCCCGGCTCCGGTCAGACTAGTAGAGGAACACAACAGCTTCCCAATCTGGTCCAAATTCTGACTGCCACAAATGAAGGTGATCCAAATCCAGAACTGAAATTTTGTGAAGATGACAAAGAATTGGAATTAGAATACTCAATGAGAGATTTGAGCCTCCAAGAACCTTCTCCAGATGAAATAGAGCCTTCAACAGATGATCAAAGCGTGTTTGCGACTGTTGATGATGATCCAGACGTGGTACAATTTCATTACAATGAGTATGACGAAGAACCAGCTGAATCAAATAAAGATGGTCGCACTGGAAAGCCTCTTTCTCGTCCTCCTACCACTAGTCTCAGAGGAAAAAGAAGAGCCTGATTCAAGTCTCTGCTAAATGCTGTTGTCGCTGCCCAATCTTTCATCAAGTGGTTCACAAGCTCAAAAGGCATCATTTCGTGTGATTCAGGTTCGTCTTTAACCTCGTTTTACTTCTATTTCAACTCCTTTAATATATCAATAATGTTGTTCTCACTGGTAGATGGTCTGCAATAGCCTCTTGCCTAATCTCTCAGTTCTCTTTGTTGGGTTGTCGGCTTGGGGCCTTGTTCAAGTTAGTGTTCTGTATTTGTTGGGCTTGGTCTGTGTAATTAATTTCATGACTTGATTTTCAGTCGAGTGTTATCCTAAATCATGATATGTGTACTTAATTTCATAACTTGATTTTCAATGTGTTACCCTAAATCATGATATGCGTACTTAATTTCATAACTTGATTTTCAATATGTGTTACCCTAAATCTTGATATGCGTACTTAATTTCATAACTTGATTTTCAATATGAGTGATAAAAACAAAAAATCACAAATTTACAAGTGTGATAGTGTACTCCACGGGAAGGGCTAATTACTTTACTACGAACTTCTTTTCAAATTGAGGCTTAAGCAGCTACTTGCTTGAGTATTAGGAGTTACTAGTAAATCTCACTAGTCTTGTGTTCTTCGCATCATTAGCAAAATAAGCAACACACACAGATTTTAAACATATTAACTTTCATATTAATAAAAATCAATGAGTTTTAATTTGTAGATACAGACATCCGTGTGAATTAAATGATTGGGTCCTACATAAGAACATGCTCATACTATTAATCACTGAAATCAGTATGGCAAGATTTTCTCTTAGATTTTCATGTGTCAGCATTTAGTCTATATTGATATCTGTGTAAATTATTTATACACAGATATCCGTCAGTGATAACTAAATTATAATTACAAAGTAGTTTTATTCACACAGCCACTTGTAACAATAAATTTTCACATGTCCTTCTTTTGAATGTGGAAATAGCACTGATATCTGTATGAATTATGAAGTTTTACACAGTTATTTGTAGCAATTGCTACTTTCCAACAAACAATCATGACAATTTTTGATTGATAGATAGGCGTGACAATTGATACTGGCCAGCATAGCAAATTTAGATGAGTGAAATTGACAATCGATCTCCATTTTACAATCTCCACTCTGTGTTTCTTTTCTTAGCAACTTAAATATTGTTTTTAGTGACTTGAACTTTGTGCTTTTATAAGAATTTCAACACAAAGAAAATTGTAGATGGAATTCACTCCTCCAGATTTAAGAGCCCTAATTAGTCCTATAAACTACCCCAGGAATTAGTCCTGATATGATAATAAATTTACCAGTTAATGATTTTGGCGGCAAATAGATTGATGCATTCACCCTTAAATTTGATTAGAGTAACCAAAATATTATTCACAACAATAATTCACAACTGCATTTGAAGAATCACTAGCAAGAAAAAAGTAAAAAGAAAAAAAAAACCAAAAAAAAAAAGACAATACTGTTATAAAATGAGATAACTTGCTTGCTAGAAAGTAAAGTATGAAGAGAGAATAATGGATGGGGGGGGGGGGGGAGAGGTGTGTCTTCTCATTCTCATTAGTTCCCTTTAAATAGGGTAGAGTTACTTGATGATCACTCATATGGTAACTTGATGATCACTTATGAGATGACTTGATGATCACTCCCAAGGCTACTTGGTGACCACTCTTATGGTTTCTTGGTGATCAATCTCAAGTTTCCACAATTTACATAATGGACTCTAACTAATGAGTATTACATGTTGTCCCGAAATAATTACGTGGACAGCCACATAATTGTAGTATTTACAACACTCCCCCTTGGATGTCCACCAATTAATTTTGGTGTTGGACGCGCTTAATGTTGCCTCGTTAAAACCTTGCCAGGTAACAAAAACTCAGTGGAAAAAAATAACCCTAGTTGAAGGAAAAAGAGTACAACGCGCATATGTCATATTGAGAATGATTTTGGGTGCTCCCCCTGATTGGAATCTCCCCCTCATGGTTGCAAACTTCAATGATATTGTTGATGAAGCACATTGATATTATAGACCATCTTCCAAAAGTGTAGACTTTGACTTGATATGGATGATGAGCGTTTTCTCCTTGAACTTCAACCTCAGAGGATGCAAAACCTTCATGCATGGCGGTTTTGATGTTTCCCACTGAAGGGTGACTTGTATGCTATGTATAAGTGATTATCACTTATTTTTGTACCTGTAAGGTTAGAGCAACACCGGAGGAAACTAGGCTATATCTAAAGCCTTTTACCACATATTAGTAATAAATCTATATGCTCTTGATTGTGAGAAATAATCATAACATGCATATAGATAAATTTTCACGTTTACCTTTTGTGAATACGCATGAAGCATAAATGGATTTATAAGTTAGTAGACTCTCCAGGAGCTCTAACTACGCCCATAACTTTTTCTAGAGTATGTTGCAAAAAATTTCGAGTTCGAAAGCTTTCGTTTATTGAAGTACTCAATAAGGCAACTTAGGGCACATTTTGCAGTGATTGAATTGAGTACTCACTATGAGCATGAGGCTCTTTAACACTTTACTATGAGCGTGAGGCTCTTTAACACCATAATTGAGATTATGAATCTCTGATTTCTTTATGGACTACTTTTTGGGCAATCTAAGTCCTTCAGAGATTAGCATTAATAAATATGTTTTATGGCACTATAACTTTAGAGATAGTGATACGCCCTTAAATCCATGAGTAATCTCCTTTGGCGATACACTTCAAGCATTCCTCTGCTTGGATGGATTTTTACACAAAAAGCGTTAGGGTATATGAAACCTCCATAACACCAACTTGCCATAACAACTATATATGGCATTGTACTGATACAAAGGTAATTGTATATATAAAAGGAGATTATATTGATAACCATAACCCTTATCTCAATTGAGAAACCTTGTGCCATAACTAGCGATCTAATTTCTCATTATCTCAAACACCGATCTTTAACCTTCCAGGTTAAGAAAATATTTGGTTTGGTGTTTGAACTATAGGTTCAACTATTTCACGTTCATCGTTATACAGGAAATGCCCTTTTCCTGTTTGGCCAATAATCATGTCAACTTTTGTATGAGAACGTGATTCAATGTCATCATAGCCCTTGATAATTTTGGTAGCTACCATAGATAATATCAATCATCGATGATCATCAATTTTGTGATCCCACTATTCTCATATGCATGCATTAGCTATCCATATAGCTTATTAATATTGGGTACTCATGCCTCTTCTGGGGCTTTCATCCTTTCTCGATAGACTTGTATCTCTTACAAGACAGTCATATCGCATGGATGAACTTATTTAGAGAATGTGGATCGTTTACTCATAACCTCATCTAGAGCGTTAGAGCGATATAGGGCTTTATGACCTCTACTTCACAGTAGTCAAAACTTTGGAACCTATAGATATGTCACGCTTCAGGCAATTGACATATTTGATGAAATGTCCAACCATGACATTATTTATAATAGCTTTTGCAAGCTTTATTTGTGCAGCCTCGTTAGGAGCGCTAACATTTTAGTATGGCAGTCTTATCAGGAGAATCATGCCATTTGGACCAACACGTTTTCTATAATTCAAGTGTGGTCTAGACTGCTTGTACAATCTTTTCATGCATTAGGGAATTTTTTATCCCTACTATGAGGATTGTATGTAGCACATGATTTTGTCACTTGTAAACCAATTCACTTCAGAACTAGTGATTAATAAATCCTTCGTACTTTAGGTATGAGGCTCAATTTGAGACATGATGAATTTACTGATTCATGCTCAGGCGTGAATGATAAATTTTCTCAGTATGAATTAACCGTCGTACTTCAGGTACGAGGCCCAATATGAGACATGATTAATTCATGCCGTTCATCAAAGACACTCTTTTCTCCCCCTAACGGCAGGAATATTGTCTCATTGAAGTGACAAATCATATGTGCAATACTGCTCCTTGACAAAATTCCGCAAGAGCAAATTTTGCAATCACTATTGTTTAACACAACAATATTTGAACTCGACAATGAATCTCATTGGAGCTTGTTGGTAATCTTACACAACATGAATGACCAATTTGGTCATGCCAAATTAATGTATTTGGCTTGGTGAACTTCTGGTTCATAACCATATATGCCTCGTATTGTTGTGTAATATGATCCAAATGAGAGAGCGGATGTTTTTTTCTAACATACACCACGCACTTTAAGTACTGAAGGTACCAAACACAAAGATATCTCTCATTTTGGTAACATAAATGTGGGCTCTAGTATTGTTGGTAGGACTCGATGTTGCATCTGTCTTGTAATCTTTATCGAGTCCAGTTACTGTTCATCCTTTTATTTGTTTATTGAATTTGAACGAGTATTGCCACCCAAAGCTCCTCCACAGTGCACAGACCGCGACAAAGATTACGTGGGCCCAGTATGAGGTAAAAGTAACAAGGAAAAGGTACGTGAACGACAAACTTTGAGTCCCCATAAGAAAAGTTGTTGTTTGGACATGGAAATTGTCTTATGAAATTTTAGGGTTGTAAAATCTGAAAGCATGGATTCGGCGAGTGGTACCATATAAGGCGTTGCTCTGGGGTAGCTGAGGAAACTACGCGATTAGCAAACTTATAGGTTTGACTAAGGTCACCCTATGATATACCTGGTAGCGTTTAGACCTCCTCGGGAATGGTTCAGCAAGGTAATGCGTATTCAGCATGGGCCAGAAGCGTATCATAAGAGAAGAAGGAAAAGAGGTGTGTGTCCACGGTGCGACCTCTATGGCGACTCCTCGAATTATGTTTCTTCGACTCACTCATGTGTGAGGTGAAAACACCGAGTCAATTATGGCTACAGTTGACTCGAGTTTTGGACGTCAAGTTTCGCGTGCGTACGAGGGAACAAGGCTACTTTGTTCCGTGGACCAAGTGGTTCGACTCTAGGTATCGACAAATTTGGTAGACATCGACGTGTTTTGACTCTTGCATGGTTGAGCTCGTTCGACGCTCGACCATTTTCCGAAGTGAATAACGAAAGGTCATCGAGTAATACGTCTATCAAGGAAGGGCAGGCGACTCTCTGGGATTCTGGCCGTCTACAACAATACGTATTACCGGTAAGACATCCCTTGAGGACTGCAAGTATTCCTTCCTTGCTAATAGTTCCGTTGGCTTTTATTTCCCTTGTTTGGTGGATGTTGTCCTACCGCTTTCTTACATTATTGAGGTTTAGGTTGTGATTGAGATCATGCTAGTTCAACATTGAAACTTCTCCATTTGTGTTGTTTCCAAGGTTTAGAAAAATATTGTGCTCTAAGGACACTTTTCAAGTCGTAGAGGTATTTATATTAAAGTGATTTCAAAATGATTTTCGAAATTGTTTTCAGTTCCAACAAATTTCACCCAAAAGTGATCGAGAACATTTTAACCCTCGAATTCAGTCTAAAAGCTGAGATTTTTAATCTCAATGTTATGATGATTTCCCGTTGCAACAACTTTGGAATCAATTTCTAATGACTTCCAGAGCTCCGAAACTTTGAAATTTTAACATAACAATGTTCAGCCTTTTGGCTAGTGATCTAGAAAATTTTACATCGTTTCGACTGAAATTGAAGCAGTGGTGAGTTTTCTAAATCTGCCTTGCAAGGATGGAAATTTGAAAACTTTTGCTGCAAATTGTTTGGGCAAAATTTTCAGTTCTTTTCTCTTCCTTTTTCCGAGAGTTTACATCCAGTGTTGAAAAATCATTTGACGTTCCCTAGAGCTTAATTTCCTTCCCTTGGGAATTTCCAAAGAAGTTTTGTTATTACTTTGGTTGCCTATTCATAAAAGTCAAGTTCAACGTACACTATAGTAAGAGAAGAATACTCTCTACACTATATTAATGTGTAAACCAACTAGGAAATTCGTATTCTAAATTTTGGTGGTTTGAACTTGGGGTTCAAACACTTAGCACTCGAAACTTCGGGTTCGAGATAGACCAATTAGAAATTTCCGGTTATAAATTTTGGTGGTTTGAACTTGAGGTTCAAACTCTTAGCACTCGAAACTTCGGGTTCGAGATAGAACAACCGGTTCCGTTAAATGAATAAGGATATGAATATAGATTACACAACGATGGTAATAAATCAAGATGATAATGAATGTGTACTTACCTTATTGATATGTGTGTCTAGCAAGATGCCTAGAACAACTTGAATATTGATGCCCACTCGCACAATGAATGTTGTAGATGCGATTGCATTATTCGATTGTGCATATCCTCGTGAATTGGCATAAGAAACAATGGAGAATACCATATGAACAAAGAACAAGCAAGTTAAACTCTAGATTAAGAGTATTACCCGGAATGAAGTTGCACCATATGACTCTTGAAACTCCGGGAGCTTATACGAGAGACTATCGTGCTGATAACGTGTTATAAAATGAGATAACTTGCTTGCTAGAAAGTAAAGTATGAAGAGAGAATAATGGATGGGGGGGGAAGAGGTGTGTCTTCTCATTCTCATTAGTTCCCTTTAAATAGGGTAGAGTTACTTGATGATCACACTAACTTGGTGATCACTCATATGGTAACTTGATGATGACTTATGAGATGACTTGATGATCACTCCCAAGGCTACTTGGTGACCACTCTTATGGTTCTTGGTGATCAATCTCAAGTTTCCACAATTTACATAATTGACTCTAACTAATGAGTATTACATGTTGTCCCGAAATAATTACGTGGACAGCCACATAATTGTAGTATTTACAACAAATACGTCTGAAGAATCTGAGTTTTAGGCTTTTAGCCCAACCCAAGAAAAAAGTTTCTTTAATTCTACCTTTACAAAATCCACCCTGGATTAAGCCAACAACACTACATTGAAGAAAAGGAGTTTAATTAATCAACTATTAACTAGGAGATCTGTTTAATTAAGTTTAACTTTAGTCCCTGCCTTGTGATTCACATTCTTGGCGAAACCCTAGTTTTGGGGAAATGAGAATGCATGGATGCCAAGGACAACCTAGGCTTACCCAGAGGCCAAAACTACATGCATCCCATGACACAGGAGAAGTCTCGTCCGCAGATGGAGTCCCAGTGTAAACCAGATGGCATTTCATACATGAGAGTTGAGTTTGCGTATAAATGTTTAGAGTTTGTGGAATGTCTCTTTTTTATTTTTGTATCGTAACTATATGTGAACAATGCGTCCTTTACGTTAATTTAACTGGAGGATTCTACGAGAGCCTCTTCGATCTCCTCTGACATTTCAAGTTGTGGCAGTGCGGCGCAACTCCGGCCTAATCTCTCCTGACTGCCTAGCTAATTCTTTTGTAACTACTGTGTGAACAAAGCATCCTTTGTGTTAATTTAATTATTTAGAGGATTCTACGAGAGAATCACATACCCAAACTTTGCGCGCGGCATACAATCTGTTACACAAGAAGTGATGCACAGAAGAAAGGACGCCGGCTACTCTCTCCATTAATTCCAGAACATTGAATTCCCCCTCTTGCCAGGCTACTAGGGCATGAATGTATAATATTTTTGAACAATAGCGATCGGGGATAAAAGAAAAGACGCTCGGGATGTCTGTAGCTACTTAGGCATGAAAGTAGTTATATATCAGCCAGCCTCTCCCTATTCTTTCCCAAAGGAAAACCAACAATAGATGCTAAGACAAGGATTCTTCTTTCATGATATATTGACAGTAATTGCTTTCTTTGTGTGGATCAATATAGAATTTGAAATCCGGTGTTCTATGCATGATCTAGGTGTACCTAATAGTCAATTGATACCTACTTAATCTGGGAGTGTAAAATTTTGGAATAAGAAATGATGGGTTCGTAATTAAGAAATGGGCTGCAGGAGAAGCAGCCGACGGGAGTAGGGCTGGGATTGGGCCCGACTCGTGTAAAATTTATATAGCCCAGACCCGGACCGGAATTTCGGGAAGGGCCTAAATAATTTTTTTTCAGTTTTAGGACCGAGTTGGGCCCGGACCATTTTTTTGGGGCCGGATTTTTGGGCTTTACGGGCTCAAAAGGCTAAAAAAGAAAAAAAAAACAACAGATCTGTTCTCAGATCTTTCTCCAAACCCATTCCTGTGCCCTCCAAAGCAACTCAGATTCGTCCTCCAATCGGCATAGCTACAGAAAAAGTGAAAAACTAGAGAGAGACCGAGAGAGAGAAATTTTGGGGATGAGTAAAGACAAAGGAGAATTAGGAATTCTCTCATTAATTCATTATCTACAATTGATCTGATGGGGAAGGAGGACTAGGGAGAGAAGGGAAAAGAAAAGAAAAAAAGACAATAGAGGCGTTTGGGGAGAAGAATAAGAAGATAAGAAGAGAGAAGAAAAAAAAAATAGAGGGGAGGGAGAAACCAGAAGAGACGGGAAAAGAAAGAAGAAAGAAGAAAGAAGAGAGAGTGTCCGGAAAAAGAGGAAAAAGAGAAGAATAAAAAACTAAACAACTCAGAAGAGAGAGAAGAAGAGAGTCCAGAAAAAGAGGAAGCGAGAAGAATAAAAAACTAAACAAATGTATAGTTACTCATATCAGTTCGGGCCTTCGGGCTATTTTTTTGTTTTACTTTTAAGGACCGAGCCCGGTCCGTTATATTATGTTTTCGGGCCGGGTCTTATAAAACTGTCAAATTTTGTTAAAGGGATTGGATCGTTCGGGCGGTCTCGGGCCGGGTTTCAGGTTTTTGGGCTAAATGCCTAGCCCTATCTGGGAGAGTCCTCGAGGCAAAATTCCCTCAAGACGGATCTAGATGAAATCCCCATTTCATGGTCTAGGCCAGTGAGGTGAAATCCTCTCAAGGCAGATCTAGGAGAAATAAAATCATATTCTAATCAGGAGACTCGGCCGAAAGAGACGGCTCAATCTATTTGGGGAACTCTGAGAATGTCGGATCCCCTCGAGGTGAAATCATTTCGAGGTGGATCTGAATAAGGGGGAACCGATCAACATAATAGTTAGCTTGGTCGAATCTGTAGCAAGCGAGAAGCACTTCCCCCACATTGTCTTGAGAGTGACATAATGGATCAAATAACGCATGATTTGCGAAGTTTACACACCACTACACGCACTATTCGAGATATTCGCTCAAACTTACCTATAAATACCTAGTTAGGTGAACATTCGGGGTAAGCAAACACTTACTATAACTTAAACACTCAATGACCTAAGCATCAGAGTATTTTTTGCATGTACCCCCTCCAATTTGACTTGCCTAAACCGAAAGGCATGAAGACATTGACCGTGAAACTTTCACTCTCACTCCCATCAGAAAAGTAGAGGAGGAGATTTTCTTTTAAGGACTAATTTTAGTTTACCCCCCTGAACTTTGGGGTCGACATCATATTAGTCCCTGCAGTTTCAATTTAATCAGTAACACCCTCATACTTTTCAATTTCATCAACCGTGTCCAATTACTTGAGTTCCGTCTAAATTGGACATTATGTTGGGGGCCCACTATAAGGGCAAACGTGGTCATTTCAAGACAAAAAAAATATCATAACAAAAAAACCCACTTTAGGGGCTAATCCGACGTCGTTTGGCCTCTTGGCCTCTGCTCCACCATCTCCATCATTCTCTTCACAGCCCAACTCCTTTTCCTCATCCTTCAGTATTCCTCCATTCATGTTTTCAGTTCTATTAACCCAAAAAAAGCATGGCTCTATATATCTTCCGAATTTGAACCGGAGAAGACAAAAGAGAAATCACACATCTAATGAATCCCCTGAAAACACAGGAAGACCTCTTCCAGCACCATCACCACCTCCATAACCATGATCTGAACCCACCGTAGCCACCCCCGATCGTCCAATCTCCTCCCGGAAAAATACGTCGTCTTCGTCGACCCCTTGTTCACTCCTCAAGGCTGATATATTCGATCTCTCTCTTCCCCCTCCTCCTCCTCCTCCTCCTCCTTCATCTTCCTTTTCTATAGCTTCAGATAACCACATGCCTAAATCAACACATTAAATTCCACCCCCTACACTCCGTCACCATCATCCACCACCAACCCTAATCCATCTCCATCTCTGCGACGAACAAGAAGACGAGACAGAGTGCAGAAGCATGAAACAGCTACACAAGCAATCGAGCCTCCTCTTCATCCTCGTCGGCATTCTCATCGGCTCCACCTTCTTCATCCTCCAGCCCACTCTCTCCTGCCTCTCCCCTTCTGAGCCCAATCCCTCCATCCCCTGATCCTTCTCCTCCTTCCACAACCGAATCATCACCGCCTCCTTCTCCATTGAACTCCGCAACAACACCGGCAAGGTTCCCGCCAACCTCAGCAAGGCATGTGATTATCTGAATAAGAAGAAGAAAAAGAACCGGGTCAAGTTCTGGAAGACTTGGGTCGAGGCATCGAAGAGGCTTGAAGGGAGGCTGAGGGCGGTCGGGTAGGTGAATTTGGACCACAGCTGGTGTGCTGCCATGGTCGATTGGCCGACTTCCTTGAACCGGGTCACGATTCCGATAGACATTGTGAAATGGGTGATTCCAAATATTTGATTTTGGGGGTGAGGAATGTGAAAATTGAGAACAAATCAGAGATGGGTCTTTGGTTTCTATGTTACTGCTATGAGAAGAAGAAGAAGATCAGAAAAAGAAGAAGGAGATGAAGAAGAAGAGAGAGAGGAACGGAGGGGGAGGTTTTGTGTTTTCTTTCTTCTTCTTCTTCTTTTTTTTGTAATTTTTTTTATGAAATGACTATTTTAGCCTCTAAAGTATCAGAGTTAACGTCCAAATTGGACGGAGAATGAGACATTGGACACGGTTGATGAAATTGAAAAGTATGAGGGTGTTACTGATTAAATTGAAACTGCAGGGACTAATATGATGTCGACCTCAAACTTCAGGGGGGTAAACTGAAATTAGTCATTCTTTTAAATTTTTCCGCACCAATACCTAATCAACGATGGATTCAGGATGTCGAATTCCCATGCACCTGAGGACCGAAGTTAAGTGATTAATTTCCAAGCATATATATGTTGCTAGCTTGCATTAGCCAAGTACTTTTCAATTCGTTTTCAATGTTATCTTGCCATTGATAGGACACTACCTAAATCAGCCATTATTAGTTTGGTAGTTCTATTCAGGGGAAACATAAAATGGTCTTGTTCAGGTCCTATCAATGATTTGTCTGAGATAGAGGCCAATATGGTATTAATTTTTTCTGTATTTGAAGATCTTTTAATTTTTTTTTCCTTTAATATTTTAAGTTGAGTCAACGGCTATGGCTATGATTGGTTGTTAACTTGTTACTATATGAACATGATAGTCATACAAAATAAAGAATGGAAAAAAAAAAAAACATGTAAAATTATGAGACTAAGTTCATTTTGCACATGAATTCTCGAAGTGGTATCATGATTTCGGGGGCCAATATTGGTTGTTAACTTGTTACTGAGGACATTTATCTTAACGATGACTTTTTATCACATGAATTCTTGAAGTGGTATCATGAATCCTCAGAGTGGTAAATATTTCATAAAATATGACATGTATGAGAAATATTATCATACCATGAGTTGTCGAAGTGGTAACATGATTCCTTAAAATAATAAATATTATATGAAATAAAAAATGTACAAGAAATATTACCAAACCATGTAGGCTATGTCCTTTAAATGTTCTTTACCTTTTCTTTTGTAGAGGATATAATTGCACTTAAGAAATAAAAAAATTACTCAGGCAGGATAACTTATACTCCATTGCATTACTCTTACATTCCGGAAGTAGGCTCCTAGCACCCCAAATAAACAAGCCTGCAAATGAGCTAAACGGGGACATGTATATTGATACAGTAACCGTAACTGAACTTTAAAGGCCGATCAAATTAACGTGAAGGACCAAAGATTCATTCTATATTCTGTCCATATATATGATGGGTGTGTGTAGAGTCTTTCTACTAAGAGATCTCTTTTTTTGGTCATTTTAAGGGATTTATTATGGGATCCATTTTCGATCGCATTTTGGTATCTCGACCGCTCAGTTTTTAAGTCCTAATATATAGATCACTTTTGTTAATTTTCAGCAAAATTGATGACAGTTAAAATATCGAACTAGATTAAGCCAATAGACGAACCGAATCTGTCCAACCTGAACAGTTCATGCTTATAATTATAAATCACAATTATAAATGCCTTAACGATTATCAATTTGGCTTAATGGTCTATAATTTTCAGAAGTAATCCACTCATTTAAACCTAAAAACTGAACGGTCGAGATCCTAATATGTAATCGAAAAGTGGGTAAGTGATCCCTTAAAATGACTAAAAAAAAGGGAAATTTTATTCTCACATCCCTAAATACTTAATACACACCTCTTGCTTAATACAACACCCTTTTGATTTCTTATTCTATCATTTTATTAAATACACCACTCAAACTACCTGAATTATCCTCAAATCTCAAAATTCTATATGAAATCACTATATATAAATTCATATGAAAATCATCATGCCAATCTTTATCATAATCACAACATTCTATATATATCATAAAGAATTTAAATGCGTTTAATTATCAAAATCATCATAATAATTTTAATTTTCTTTCAATTATTATCATGATAACTGTACAATCTTAACAATTTTGTTATTCAAAATTGCTGGTAGTCAAGATTGTTGAAAATAATCAAGAACACATGATGAGGATCCAAACTAGGTTTATAACTACATTGTTGTTATTTTCTGTCCATTAGTTATCATGAAACCCTATACACACAGTCTTTCTATGCTAAGGACCTCCTTAGATTTTAAAATCTAAGAATTTCCTTTAACAGACTCACTTTTTTAATCGCATATCCACATCTTAACCGTTCAGTTTTTAGGTATATATGAGTAGATCATCTTTGCAATTTTTCAGCCAAATTGATAATCATTAAGGCATTCAAAACTGCGATTTACAATTATGAACGCGAACGGTTCAGGTTGGACAGATTCGGTTCGCTCATTGATTTAATCTAGTTCAAAACCTTAACGATCATCATCAAATTGGCTGAAAATTTGCATAAGTGATCTATACGTTAGGACCTAAAAACTGAACGGTCGAGATGTGGATATGCGATCGAAAAGTGAGTCTATTCAAGGAAATCCTTAGATTTTAAAATCTAAGGAGGTCCTTATAATTAGCATATAAAGACTGTCTGTGTGTGTGTGTCTATATATATATATATATGCCCTTCCACTAAGGGCTCCATTTTTTTTGTCTTTTCTAGGGATAGGGCATTAGACCAACTTTTCGATTACATTTCGGTATCTCAACCATTTAGTTTTAGTCCTGATGTGTAAATCATTTCTCCAAATTTTCAGCCAAATCGGTGATCATTAAGGTATCAAATTAGATTAAATCAATGTACGAACCAAATCTGTCAAACTTGAACCGTTCATACTTATAATCTTAAATTGCCATTTTAAATTCCTTAACGATAATCAATTTAGCTGAAAATTTGCAGAAGTGATCTACACGTTAGAACCTAAAAACTGAATAGTTGAGATGCCAAAATATGATTGAAAAGTTAGTCTAAGCCCTATCCCAAGAAAAGACAAAAAAAGGGATCCCTCTCTAGAAGGGCCTTATATATATACACATACACGGGCCCTTCTAGTGAGGGATCCTTTTTTTTCTTGACCATTTTAAGGGATCCCTCATTATACCAACTTTTCGATCATATATTCACATCTTAATCGTTTAGTTTTTAGGTATATATGAGTAGATCATCTCTGCAAATTCAGCAAAATTGATAATTATTAAGGTATTCATAACTGTGATTTATAATTATGAACACGAACGGTTCAGATTGGACAGATTCGGTTCGTCCATTGATTTAATCTAGTTCGATACCTTAACGATTATCAATTTAATTGGCTGAAAATTTACATAAATGATCTATTTATTAAGACCTAAAAACTGCACGGTCGAAATGTCGAAATATGATAAAAAAAAAGTGTGGGATCCATTAAAATTGTCAAAAAAAAATGATCCTATAGTGCAAGGGCCCTATATATATATATATAAGTTTGCTTAGGTGCGGATATCTGCACCGAAGAAAAAGGTGCGGATTTCCAGTTTTGACCCACTTTCCGATCACATTTTTACATCTTAGCCGTTCAGTTTTTAGATCCTAATGTAGAGATCATCTCTGCAAAATTTTAGCCAATTTGATGATCGTTAAGGCATCCAAAATTGCAATTTAAACAAACGAACCGAATCTGTCGAACCGGAACCGTTCGTGTTAATTGTTGTAAATTGCAGTTTTGAATGCCTTAACGATCATCAATTTGGCTGAAATTTTGAAGAGATGATCTATACATTATGACCTAAAAACTGAACGGCTAAGATGTGAAAATGTGATCGGAAAGTGGGTCAAAACCAGAAATCCGCACCTAAGCAAAAAGTGCGGACGTCCACACCGAAGAAGCGCTGATATATAAGTTTGCTCAGGTGCGGTGCGGACGTCCGCACCGGAGAAGCGCTGTGTGTGTGTATATATATATATATATACATATTTTATCCAGAGCGGAGCTCCGCTTTGAATTTAACGTGTGAAGTTCGAGTTTTTGGTCACTTTTCGGTCGCATATCCACATCTCGACCGTTCAGTTTTTAGGTGCTAGTGTATAGATCATCTCTGCAAATTTTCAGCCAAATTGATGATCGTTAAGGTATCCAACTCGCTTAAACCAATGGACGGACTGAATCTGTCAACCTGAACCGTACTAGCTTTAAGGCAGTTATCAATGCCTTAACGATCATCATTTTGGCTGAAAATTTGCAGAGACGATCTATACACTAGTACCTAAAAACTGAACGGTCGAGATGTGGATGTGCGACCGAAAAGTGACCCAAAACTCGAACTTCACACGTTAATTTTCAAAGCGGAGCTCCGCTCTGGATAGGATCTGTATATATATATTTTATCCAGAGCGGAGCTCCGCTTTGAAATTAACTTGTGAAGTTCGAGTTTTGGGTCACTTTTCTGTCGCATATCCACATCTTGACCGTTCAGTTTTTAGGTACTAGTGTATAGATCATCTCTGCAAATTTTCAGCCAAATTGATGATTGTTAAGGTATCTAACTCGCTTAAACTAATGGATTGACTGAATCTGTCAACTTGAACCGTACTAGCTTTAAGGCAGTTATCAAAGCCTTAACGATCATCATTTTGGCTGAAAATTTGCAGAGATGATCTATACACTAGTACCTAAAAACTGAACGGTCGAGATGTAGATATGCGACCGAAAACTGACCCAAAACTCGAACTTCACAAGTTAATTTCAAAGCGGAGCTCCGCTCTAGATAGGAACTGTATATATATATATATATATAGTCCTTCTCAGGTAAGGATATCCTTACCTTAGCTAAGGAACCGATTTTCATATTTTGGCCACTTTTCGATCACATATTCACATCTTAACCGTTCAGTTTTTAGGTCCTAATGTATAGATCACTTATGCAAATTTTCAGCTAAATTGATGATCGTTAAGATATCGAACTCGATTAAATCAATGAACGAACCGAATCTGTTCAACCGGAATCGTTCGTGTTCATAATTGTAAATTGCAGTTTTGAATGCCTTAACGATCATCAATTTAGCTGAAAATTTGCAGATGTTATCTATACATTAGGACCTAAAAACTGAACGGTTAAGATGTGAATATGTGATCGAAAAGTTGTCAAAATATGAAAATCTATTCTATATGCTAAGATAAGGATATCCTTAACAAAGAAGGCCTATATATATATATATATATATATATATATATATATATATATATTGAGTCAATTGGCGTGTTGAGGGATATAGAGTGCATTCAAAGCCATCGTCTAAAGAGGGCCTCAATATTCATGAACAGCAAACCGTAGAAGGAAAATTCAAATATCAAGTAGATAATTATATGTAATTTATTTGAAGCAGGTCCCAAAAGTCGCTGTTGAGTAGCATAACTTGGTTATTCCCGTACATACATAATGTCCAAAACCTCCTACTTGGAGTTATATATTAGTGGTATAAGTATATGTCTCTGTCATTCCCTGGAAAAGTAAACTCCAATGATGATGATGGTAATGTGATCGATGATAAATATGTACACACTTTCCATATGCAGCCACGTTGATCGAGCAATTAACTAGCATATCATCTATGAACACAGCATTATGCTTGGATTGGGATCAAGAAACATTGCGTTAAGTATTAGGGTTTCGGGGTCCAATGATGCATATACTTGTTGACTCATTGAAGCTTAGCTGCTTAATCTTTTGAGTAAGTATGGAGCTAAGAACTTCTAATTATATATAGAAGGGACTATTTTAATATAATTATAGGTGGAATGCGTGAATTAGGGTTTATATATATTAAGTTTACTCCAAAGGTAGTATAAGCTTAAATATATACGGTCTATTATTTTTTTTTCTAATTTTCAAGTTACATATATAGGCTAGAGACTATGTAAGTTTTTAAGAGGTTGCACTATTAATTTTGAGGTTTAACAAAAATATAGTGAAGATGTTTCTAGCATGTTGTTCAACACGGGTGATGAGCGCATCTCTAACTATTCTATTTTGCATCAATCTACACGGTTGACTCTCAATCTTATAAATGTACGTAAATATGTTCAAAACTCAAGATATGGTATCAAAAACTTATAATTTCGTCTTTTTCTTACATTTAGTATGTCTTCAACTCAAGAAGCAAGTTGAAAATAAAACGAAAGAGTAGTAAAAACCAATTCGGGTTCGATTTTCTTCATCTCCTTAAATTAAAAATGATCTACAAGACTATACTCCTAATAAAATATTTGGAAACCATAGTAGAAATAAGATGAGGACAAACCTTGTCATTACAATATATAGATACCTAACACAGCCGATTGCTCCGATCCTTTGTCCTCTTTACCTTCCCTTCAATGTTGATCAGCAGTTGACTTTACTACTTGTAAGGAATATCTACAAGACTACATCGCACCACACAGTATGCCTAAATCTAGCTAAGATTTAGTAGCAACTTTGGTGAGTGATCTTCATTTTTATCATCCCAAATTTATGACACAATAGGAAACCACATCGATGTTTTGGGTTTCCAATATAAACTCTTCATGAAGTTAATTACACAAGTGTGTATGATGAAGAATTTGGAATGTAAGAATTACATGATGAGGATCAACACCTCCTTAAACCTCACATGGGGTTGTTAAGTAAGATGAATGTGTATGCCAAGATATGATGCGATAGCGTCAAAAGATGACAAATGTTGTCGAAACAATCCAATTTTTTTTATATTATAGAAAAGTATAAAGGACGGTTTGCTAGCCACTACTTGTTATTACATATATATTCAATTCAATTTTTCAACAATTTGACTTTTTTTTTTTTTGCATGTGTTATTCATCAAAAAGTATGTGTGCTCGCGTCTCTATATATATATATATATATATATAGAGAGAGAGAGAGAGAGAGAGAGAGAGAGAACAGCAGTAGAGCACTAAAAATGAAAATTAAATCCCGATTATGAGCTTGCAAAAGTGGATAATGCAGCTCATTTTCACCACGTGAGTATTTTAAAAAGTTGCTAACGGCTTGGCTGCCCAAATATATAAAAGAATGAATTACCAACCCAATGATGGTCCTTGGAGTTGAGCATTCCAGTGTGGACTAAACCCTAAAGAAATAGAGAAACAAAGAACAAAGACTTTGCATGCTTCGGTGTCTGCGGCCTTTGCATTCGAAAAGTCACTTCTCAATATCAAATCTCGATTAAGTATTAATGACAACTCAATCTTGCTTAATCTCAATTATTATGTCACTGCCAAAAAAAAACTTGATAAAAATATGTGGGTAAGTACGACTCGGAAGCTTTCTCTAGCTTCTCCAGTTCATTCACCTAAATTTCTAGTACTACAAATATAGAGTCTGTCCATTCATTCTATCCATCTTTCTAAGTTTGAGCAACATTGAGGAGAGGGAGATTGGTTCATGGCCAAGGGTAAATTTCAACCTAAAGAACTCCCTGTAGCAACCATGAGCTATCCCTACTACTCTCCTCCACCACCTTCACCACCTCTCCCTTGTGCTCCGCCACCCCCGTCTCCACCGCCCCCATGTAACCCTGTAACTGCATCACCACCTCCACCTCCACCACCTCATCGCCATGGCCATCATCACCATCATCATCCAAAATCACCCCCGAAACAGTACAATGCGCAACCACCTCCTCCTCCATCACCATCACCACCACCTCCCCATCACCATGACTATCCCAAGCCACCGCCTCTGTCATCTCCTCCTCCACCACCTCATCACCATGACTATCCTAAGCCACCATCTCCATCACCTCCACCGCCACCACATCATCATCATCATCATCATCACTACCCTAAACCATCACCACCTCCTCCATCACCATCTCCTCCGCCACCGCATCACCATGACTATCCTAAACCTCCGCCACCTTCTCCTTCACCACCTCACCACCATGATTACCCTAAACCTCCGCCACCCACTGCTTCACCACCACACCACCACGACTACCCTAAACCTCCACCACCCACTGCTTCACCACCACACCACCATGACTACCCAAAGCCTCCACCACCTACTGCATCACCACCACATCACCATGACTGTCCACCGCCAACCTGGGCTACTCCTCCAGCTTCACCACCATCAGTTCCAGCACTGCCACCACCTCACGGCTCGGCTCCACCACCACATGGTTATCATCACACCCCACCTACTGCCCTCCCACCACCACATTACCCTCCAAAATCATCACCACCAAAACCCAGCTATGAGGCGCCGCCTCCAAAGTCCGTATACCCACCAAAACCCAGTGAAGGTGCTCCACCACCCAAACCAGTATATCCACCAAAGCCAAGTAAGGGCGCACCACCCCCCAAGTCGTACCCACCAAAGCCAAGTAAGGGCGCGCCGCCACCAAAGTCCGTATACCCACCAAAACCCAGTGAAGGTGCACCACCACCCAAGTCCGTTTACCCACCAAAGCCCAGTAAGGGAGCTCCACCACCGAAATCTTCATATCCACCAAAGCCAAGCAAGGGAGCTCCTCCACCGAAGTCAGTAATATATCCACCAAAGCCAAGTAAGGGTGCGCCACCTCCAGGGTACAATGGACATTTTCCTCCACCTCCCACATACTACGGTGCTCCTCCTCCACCTTTCGGAGGCATCCCACCGTCCTCCAATGAACTGGCCCCACCTCCCGGCGGGAAAAATCACACCACTGTCATCGCCGTGTGTGTCTCACTAGGCGGTGCATTCTTCCTCGCATTCCTTCTGGTCGGTCTCTTTTGCTTCGCCAAGAAGAAGAAGAAGAGAGTGATGGTTCCCGCAGCCGTTCCTTGCGAACCCGAAGAAGAAGTCCATGAAACAGTCATAGCAACAGGTGTTTACGGCGGCGGCGAAGCAAGTGCTGCTGCAGCCGGAGGAGGAGCAGGTTACGGGGGAGAAGGAGGGGGCCCACCACCTCATGAACCCGAGATAGTCGGGGCTGGTGGTGCCGGTGGTGCTGGTTATGGTCATCATCCAAGTTATTAATTGATTGATCAATGCATGCATTTTTCATAAACGTGTGATCGAGTTCGTTGCATTCATTAGGTTTGTAATAAAGGTTGGTCGACATTAAGGTTTCAATGTCTTGATTTATTCTTTGAATTTTATTTATTCATGTGTAATTGTGTGGATCAAAGAGAAGAGAAATGATGCATGGAAAATGGCCAGCTAATAAAGAAGGTTGTACTATATATGAATCAAAGACCAAATTTGTGCATTGTGTATGTAAAGTACTCTTGTGAATTATAATAAGATGTATCAAATTATTACAGTGGCTCTGCCAAGAGTGGATGTTCTATGAGTTCAAAAATGTTTAGTGTCACATATTATATGATTTCAATCCGTGATTATCTGCATTGCGGATACCCAATTTGCTAGATTCACGTCATATACATGTTGAAGCAGTTTTAAGTTGTTAGTCTAGTTGAGTTGTGATCCAGAAATTAGGGTTCAGCTACTTTCAAATCTAACAAAAAATTTTAACATGTAATAGAAACAAGTTGTATTGCAATTAAAATGCAAAACTGAATTAAAATTGAATGTTAAATTTTTGTCGATAAAATATGTGCTATAATTGTGACTCGAGCCTTTGACTGTACTCAAATTTTGAGCCTTTAAATCTTTTCTAGTTATATTTGCAATTCACACAATCTCTTCATTAGAGATAACTATTCAGTTTGAGCGTCTGCCTCAGTTTGGTAGCTTTACCCGGTGCAGTTAACCACTCGATAATTGAAAATTCAACTTAAGGGTACACATCATACATTCGATCAAAAAGAAAAACAGGGTTACAATCACACTTTACACACAATTTATATATGTGACATTTAATTAGGATTAAATAAGATTAAAAGTAACTACATAGAAGAAGCCTACTAACTAAACAAACTCAGGCTGGAGGTTTATGTTTTCTGTACTTAGAGATATAGACAAGAGCAGTTTCAATGATAAATTGACCTACTTTATCGCTGTAATTCATTAGGGTAGAGACAAATTAGTGGTTCAAAAGAGCATGTAGGTACTAGACCCGAGAGAAAAAAAATTATATTCAACGGATCACACCGATATTGACACTGGTTTGCGTGGAAGATTATATGGAGTTTTATATGTAAATTGTGTTGCAATTATGTCATTTAGGGTTAAAAAAACCAATGTGGTGGGGCAGTTAGGCGGGGTTAATTGCGATCAGCTAAATAAAAATAGGATCGATGATGCTAACAAGTTCTGCAACAGCTAGATGGACATGTATAAGTATAATATGTAAAAAGGATAGATTAGGTAGATGTGATGAGAGATCTTGCATGTTATAATCTCTTTGTAATATTGATTTTTCAACTCTCTCATCACATTAATTTGACGTCCTACATACGTGCATTGACTTTCTTCTCAGGGAAGGAAAAAAGATCGAAGAAGATGAAGTAGAGAAAATTGATTAATCAACCTCTGATTCTAAACTCAAATAGTGTGCTCCCTGAAATATTTTGCACGCAACAAATACTGGACCCTATTTCTTAAAGGTGCGTATATATTTGTTATGTCCCCAGTCTCCATGAATGTATCTAATCGTCAACAACTAATATGGCAGCTTTAGAAAGAGGATCATATAGGGAGAAAATCCGGAGGCTCATCATTCCACATAACAGAACTACTAGTAAGAATGATAAAACACGTCAGACTATGGACAGTACATTGACGTACGTCTGAAAAATCAAACTATTTGAGATATCGTCATGCACATGTCCCAAATTTGAGGTATGTGAAACGACAGAGGTGAACCCAAAAGCATGCATGGAGTCAGTCTCGCCCGGTGACATCTGACAAGCGACAAGGCTTCCGTAACAAGGTCACAAACAAAACCTCGGCAAGGAATTCAAATATGTTCCGGGCTAGTAACATGACGGAAAAGCTTACATACAAATTTGATTTAGGTTGCTAGTGTCATCCGCAGGGACGTAGCCAGGAATCCTCGGAGAGTTGGGCTAATTTTAGCCATACAAAAATTTTGCGCAGAACTCTTTTCATAGTGCTCTCATCCAAAGGGCCTTTGGCAAAGGCTGATGAGTTTTGACGGTTTCTGGCTCGGCATTGCCTCCTTGGTGATGCTGAGACTGGTGTGTAGTAGAAGAATCTTCGAGAGCTTCAATGGCGGCCTTGGCCTTGTGAATGAGCTAGTCAATGGCCTTGCTTGGTCTATCAAAGCCAAGACGGTCTTGAACATCATAGAACTCTATGGCAGACTGAGCTGAAAGCCGGACCTCCTGTCTCTTGGGCCCTTGGACGTGTAGATCTTGTTGTGCCTGTCTTTTCTCGCAATTGATCTAATAACGTGGCCTCTGTTTGGACCCAAAATGAGCATTTTTGGTTTGACAAAGCGTGTCTTGGAGAAATTGAGCCAATATCAGTGGCTCACATATATATTTTCGAACTTGTCGACAATATATAGCTTGAGCCACTGACTTTGGCTCAATTTCTCCAAGACGTGCCTTGTCAGGCAAAAATGCTCATTTTGGGTCCAAACATTGCCCCCCAGACCTCGAAGTCAAAGGTCTTCATCTTGACTGAAGAGGTCTTGAATTAGCACTGCTCTTATAACATCGTTGCTCCAAAGCCACTTTTATTGGCTTGATTGAAATTACTTGAACAGTGGCCTCTCTCCCTCTTAATTATATATATATGAATAGTGAGCATACATATATTAATCGCCAGTCTTCCTTCGCGAGGCCATGTAATTAAAGCCACTTCGCTGCCAACAATTAGCAACCCAGCTTTCGCCATAATTATTGGCAAAAATATTGATTTGACCTCCTCCACTGCTAATACCATACTAGGCATATTAAATGCCTCTTGTATATGTGCCCAGACCAAAACCAATGGCCTCTTAAGTATATTAGCAAGTTCAAGCCACTGTTAGGCAAGAATACAATTTTTTGCATCCTCCGCGACGCACAAATTTGAAACTCTTTTTGTATTTTATTTTATTATTATTTTTTTTTTTTGATAAGTAGCTGAATTCAATAAGACAATGTGAATCAAGGTTTAGACATGCGGCCCAAGTATAGTCGCCTAGACACAAATTTTCTTTCAAATCCTTTGGGCAACCTTACTGAAATGGCCAGGAGGGGGAGGGCGAACAAGAGAGGCAGAATCCATTTTGGCATGAGCTACTCCCACATAGTGGTTTAGGCCCATTTGCACGCACTTCTAGATTCAAGAACCTGTCATGAACGTTGTCCCCTTTCTAGACACCATTTCACATAGGCTATACTTACTAAGATGAGAAATGTCATAAGTGTGAAGACAGTTCAACAAGTGTTAATAAAAGCCTCCCTTAACCTTAAGGGACCTGAATTAGGCACCAATAAGGAGTTTAGGCCAATATTAACAAAAGAGACTTTACCTATTCCGTTATGATTCACAAATGACGAAAATAAAAGTGAAAACTGAAAATTGACAGGAAATTTAAAACAAAGAAAGAAGTTAGCAATACTATGTTTGGCTAACCTCCAGAAGGCCACGGGGGAGGCCATCTATGCTTCACTCCAAGCTCAGATGCGTAAAAATTTATAGCATGAAAACCCCCCTTGTGAGAGCTTGAAGGAAAGCAACAAAGATACTTCGCGTGCCAAAATTGGAAGAAATTTAGCTTGTAGGAGGAGTAATCTTGCCCCCCAAGTATCTTTGTTGGTTGGCGAAACATGATCTTCAATTGCACTTTTGGAGATGAAGATTGTTAATGCTTTGATCCGTTGGGGATCTAATTAACGATAAGTAAAGAGAGAGAGAGAGAGAAACACAAGAAGTATAGTGGTTCGCCTCCGCATGAGCGGGAGACTACGTCCACTTGAAAGCTATACTAGTGTGTCGAGCCTTGCGGCCTAACAAGATTACAAAGTATGTAATGGAATGTCCTAATTGTGGGAGGGGGGCATTCCTCTTATAGATGAAGGAATGCCCTTCCTATACTTATTCTTCGATGTGGGATAAGTTTTCACATAATTCTTAGTATAGAAAGCTTAGAAGCATGTAGAAAGCTATTTTGTGGTGACATCTTGGCAAGGGCGGGAAGGTGGCTTCCCGGTGGCGGATTTGTGACTTCCGGATACCGTCGCGTAGCCTGAACATAGGGCTACATGATGCATGTCTCGGTTGGGCCTTGTCATGCCTTGTGGATGTCCCAAAGTGGGTGTTACTTATGCTTGGTGATGTAGTAAATACTCCATATTGTTGGAGGTATGTACAAGTCCCCGAAGTCCCCAAGTAAGAGTAGCTTCTTGGTTGGGGAGTTATAACCACGAAGTCGTCAAGCATAAGTAACCGGGCGGCACGGGGCCCCTACAAGTCCCCGAACTCCGTAAGCAAGAAGGGACTCGTTAACCTGCACAAAAAAAAAAAAAAAAAAAAAAACAAAAAAGCAGGCATACGTAGAATGCGCGTTGCATGGAGCAACAAATGTGAATTGTATGGATATGCGTTGGCATATATAAACGTATGAGGTGCGTGATACATGTTGATGTATACACGCGAATGGCGTCGAGGACGATCGATTATGACGTACAAGCCCGAGAGCGCGGATGGTCGTGTGAGCATATGGATTGCATATGAGAAATGCACGTTGTATGAGCGCTGCGAAGGTAAGCGTTTGTTTGGTTGTCGCTTGTATTAATGGAACGCGAAAAGAATTCAATTTGTCGGGAGCGACAAATGGTAGAAGAATTCCATGTTCCATTAACGTGTGGTGTGTCGAGTAGAATGCCGGGAAGGCGTGAGCGGGAAGCTCAAGGGGGATGAGCGGAAGCTCAATGGGATGCCGGGAAGGCATGAGCGGGAAGCTCGTGAGCGGAAGCTCAAGGGGTGCCGGGAAGGCATGAGCGGGAAGCTCGTGAGCGGAAGCTCAAGGGGGTGCCGGGAAGGCATGAGCGGGAAGCTCGTGAGCGGAAGCTCAAGGGGGTGCCGGGAAGGCATGAGCGGGAAGCTCGTGAGCGGAAGCTCAAGGGTTGGGCCCCTGCTAGGCCCGCTAGAGAGTCCCCGACTCCCCAGCCATGTTTGTTGAGGGGGAGCTGCACGGAGCAGAGGGTGTTGGGAAGCGATCCCAATCTTTGGTACCCAAGCGTCGGGGTTAACTGCCGGATCAATGGCTGCCGTAGGCTGTGTTAACTAGTCCCTTGCTGCCGGATCAATGGCTATTATGAGGCGTTGCCTGACCGCATGGCGGTTTTGGTCGTAGACCGTGGATGTGTACAGTATGTATTTGCATGAAAAAATGACAAACACATAGAGCAAGCATGTACAAGTAGTAAAGTGGCCAAGAACATGTCGTAGACATGCTTAAGGGTCATGGAGACATGTATAGACATGGCAATAGCTCTAATTGAAAGAGCGTAAGAGATAAGATGTAGTTTACTTATCGTATGCCGATTTGGAGGCGAGCGGAGTTGGCCGAGCATGACGGTCCAATGCTCCGGCGAAGCATCTTAATAGGGGGTTGATGATTTCGTCACTTGAGGTGGTGATCGGTGATTACGCCCCTTTAACATAAGATGAAATAAATAATTAGTAATTAATATATATTGTAAGATGCCAAGTGTGGTCACACCATGCATAAAATGCGTTCACTTACTTTGTACACATGCCCCAGTTAAATATGTACGAATTTGCAACATATTTAGCTAACCGAGCCGGATGGGCCGGTTTGCTCCAGGCAGTTTGAAAAGTGCACACATGTATATGTTTTAGAACGTCACTAAGCAGAAGGTATTGCGGCATGACATGTGCTAGTCAAAGAGTATGTTATCTCAGCATTAATGGATGATGAGAGCATATATACCATGAAGTTTTAAACATGCTTTTGAGATAAGGGACGTTGTGTAGACATAAGTACAGATGCCTATGAATATAGTTACAAGTACTAGAAAGGCATGTGCAGCAAAGTTACTATAGTTGGGACATAATTGTTTGCATAGCACCTAGGCGGCACCTCAAGATAAGCCAAGCGAGCTACACATGCATTAAGGACATCCATGTATGTTTGTGTGTCAATGAGCTAATTAATTTGCCACAAAGTAGCTACCGACATATAATTAGATGAACTAAGATGATTATGTATGGAGATATACATGGTATTGAATATAATATATAACTTTGTTCGATAAAGCAGCATATATATATATATTATTACCATGAGTCATTTTAAACTCTGTGGCGCATCATATCAATGTATAAAGAGTGTGTAGTGATGTGCATAGCAGACAAGGATAGGCGTGAGATTGAATTTTAGGTGTCTCTGCTGGCTTCTACTGCAATTATATGCAAGTAGTAGGCACGTGTCGTGCATATTGAATAACACAAGACTTATCTTATTTCGCTGGTTTCTGCTGCAAGTGGAATCGACGAAGAACCCAGCACTCAGAGCGAGAGCTGCAAGTGATTTCTCCTTGTTCTTATAAATACAGAATGACCAGAAGAAGTGAGCGTTGGGTGCGACAGGTGACCAGAGGCGGGAGGATGGGCGGTCAGTTGGGGGTCCAAATCAAATTTGGATGTTGCTTTACGCCGGTGACAGCTGCAACTGCAGATTGCAGATTGGCGGAGGGTGAGGGTGCTACTCAGCGGAGCTGTGGCCGTCGATGGCGGGTAGCGGAGGATGCTAGCGGTGGAAGCTCGGCGGAGGCCTGGCCAGCGGTGTAGGGCGCTCGACCGAGAGCAGAGCAGTCCACTGGTTGCAGGTTGGCGGAGCAATCTCCAGCGGAGCGGGTTTCATCAGCGGAGCGGAGCTTTTGGCCGGCGGATGCTTTTCCGGCGGATGAGGACTCGGTCAGCGGAGAATCCTTGTGGCTAGCTGTGGAGGTAGCCTCTGCTGGTGCCTAGCGGAGGTTGGAGCTAGTGGTGGCTGGCGGAGCGGTTGCCGGTGAGCTGGGCGGTGGTGTGCCGCCGGTGATTCCCAGCGGGGGAGTGCGGCGGAGCATGGTGGAGAGCTAGCTCAGCGGAGCGAAGTGCAGCGGAGATCGCAGTCCGGCGGAAGATCTCAGTCCGGCGGAAACAGCAATGTTGTGTGCTAGCGGCGGAGGCTCAGTGCCGGCGGAGATGGGTAGCGGCGGTCCTGGAACTCAACGAAGGCCGGCGGAGCCTAGCCTAGCGGTTTCTCCTTGTGGGGCTGCAGCAGGGCGGAGCGGAGCTGTGGTGCGCCTGCGAAGTGCGCGCTGCGAAGTCTGCGTTGCGGAGTGCGCGTGTGCAGCGGAGTGCATCAAGCATGGCAGGCCAGCGGAGCTGCAGTTGCAGCGGAGGAGAAGCCTTTGGCGCGCATGACATGGGTGCCCAGAGAAGATTTCTGGGTGTCCAAAGAAAATTTTGGCCGCCCAGATTTTTTTTGTAGCCAGCGTTGACTTTTATGGGTTGGGCGTTGACCGACCTTGACTGGCGTTGACCAGACGTTGACCGGACCCTGACGGGCGTTTGACCGACTCCGCCGGGCGTTGACCGACCCCGTCGGGCGTTGACCAAGCATTGACCGCCCCACATGCTGGTGTTTTGAGCAGTTTCTGCAAGTTGACCACTTCTTGGGCGTTGACTAACGCCGCTGGGCGTTGACCACGTGTTGACCAGCCTGCAAGGTGCAAATTTCTGCACACTCTGCTCTAGTTGCCGCCAAGAAACATTAATTCAAACATAAACTCAAAGAAGGAAGGAATTTCTTCAAGCTCCGCTAAGCAGACTTAGCTCATGGAAGGTGACGAAGCCAATTGTTGGCTTCCCACAGACGGCGCCAATGTTAATGCTTTGATCCGTTGGGGATCTAATTAACGATAAGTAAAGAGAGAGAGAGAGAGAAACACAAGAAGTATAGTGGTTCGCCTCCGCATGAGCGGGAGACTACGTCCACTTGAAAGCTATACTAGTGTGTCGAGCCTTGCGGCCTAACAAGATTACAAAGTATGTAATGGAATGTCCTAATTGTGGGAGGGGGGCATTCCTCTTATAGATGAAGGAATGCCCTTCCTATACTTATTCTTCGATGTGGGATAAGTTTTCACATAATTCTTAGTATAGAAAGCTTAGAAGCATGTAGAAAGCTATTTTGTGGTGACATCTTGGCAAGGGCGGGAAGGTGGCTTCCCGGTGGCGGATTTGTGACTTCCGGATACCGCCGCGTAGCCTGAACATAGGGCTACATGATGCATGTCTCGGTTGGGCCTTGCCATGCCTTGTGGATGTCCCAAAGTGGGTGTTACTTATGCTTGGTGATGTAGTAAATACTCCATATTGTTGGAGGTATGTACAAAGATGTTCCAAGATCGGCTTTGTCGCCAACTACCATGTCATAGAACATGGTGTCTTCAGGATTAGCCACAGATTGGCCATTATAGACGACCACTTGCTGGCCACAGAACATGGTGTGACGTGTAGCAGAGTCACAATTAAAATGATCATGAACTTGCTTCTTTTGATCAAAGGGATGATCATGGGCCATATCTTGCCCCCCATGCATCTGATCAGTAGCCATGTATTTGGCTTGATCAGTGGAGAAATCAGATATTTGTTCAGAGACAATTGTATTGTCTGAAGAACAATCTTGTTGATGACCTTTTCCATGCACAGCCTCTGTGTAAGGCTGTGACTCACCAGTGAGACCCTTAGGTTGATTGCCACCTATAGGCAAGTTAGTCTCATAAACGACCTCTTCGCGAGCAGGTTCTTGACGTTCCAATTCGCCTTGTGTTTGTGAACCGACTTGGGTAGCCAAGATGGAACCCTCCTTGCGCAAGGTTGTGAACTCAGATGTTATGTTTGAGGCAGGTTGGGCAGTCTGTTTGTCTCTGCTCGAGAAAAGCTTTTGTGACTGCTCTTTAGCTTTCTGAGCATTCTGATTCATTCGCTGCTCCAACTCGCGAATTCGTTGTTCCCTTTTCGCGATCGAAGCTGCCAGATGCTTCCCATAATTTTCACTATGCACTGTAAGGATGCGAAGCCTCTCATCTAGGCTAGCATCTGGTGGAATGATGAGTGGTTCGAACTCGTCATCAATGTCAATATTGCCAATGGTGGCAACATTGGCCATCTTGTCACTTTAGGAATTTCTTTTGGTAAAGATTTTCCCCTGGCATCCCAATGATGGCGAACACAAAAAGACTCTAGTGTGGTCCCACTGGGCGTGCCAAATGTTTGTTTTGAAGCCCGGTGGTTGAATGTGCTTCAAGAGAAAAACTTCTGATGTAGTCCCACTGGGTGTGCCAAAATGTTTGTTTTGAAGCCCGGTGGTTGAATGTGCTTCAAGAGAAAAGACTCTTCTGATGTTGTCCCACTGGGCGTGCCAAAATGTTTGGCTCCAGTTTTTCTTGAGCTGGTCAACAGTCTCTTTTCTTGCGTGGGCGTGCCAGCACCGTTCGGGTGCGGTCGTTGGGGGTGTCCCTTGACCTGACTTCTTTTGAGCGACTGTAGACGAGGAGAGCACCAACCTCGTCGCAGGATTCTTTGTGCCTCGTGCTGGAGGACTTTGTCTTGTGTCACCAAGTCGATACTCAACGTTGTAGGTTAAGCAGAGCGAAATCACCGGGAAGTAGAGAGAAGTACTTGCTAAAGCGTGACTTTAGCTTGGCTGGGTTGCTAGGGCGTTACCCTTGCTTGGCTGGTTCCGTAACCGTTGTGGTCGCGGTACTACAGTCGGCTCCCGAGGAGACTAGGACCGAAGCGCTTTGACAGAGGGTTTGGTGGCACTGATAGTCGGCTCTTGAGGAGACTAGGACTTAGAGTGTGATCACCTATAAGAGAAAGAGAAGGAAAGGAGTTGCTCTTAGAGAGGTTTGCTCTAGAGAGAACTTAGATCATCTTAGAGATGTTTTGATGTATGAATGAGTGTCTTGTTCTATGTTGTAGCCTCTATTTATAGGCTACCAAGCAACACTATTTGGCCTTAAAAACAAATCATAATGGGTTAGGTTTGAGCACTTAAACACTTAATGGAATGTTAGGTTTGAGCACTTAAACACTTAATGGAATGTTAGGTTTGAGTCATTTTCTGCTCCCTTATCCTTCAATTTTTATCTCCATCAAGCACTCAGTTTTTGACCATGACTTCTTCATAAGAAATGTTCCACTATGAGTGTAGATCACCCTGATAAATTTTCAGAGCTTTTCATATTGTGGTTGGGCCGAAAACGCTGCTGGACCTCTTACAGGTCCAGTTTCCAAGCCTTTCTAGACAAGGAAATTCCTTCAATTTTATCTCCATCAAGCACTCCGTTTTTGACCATGACGTCTTCATAAGAAATGTTCCACTATGAGTGTAGATCACCCTGATAAATTTTCAGAGCTTTTCATATAGTGGTTGGGCCGAAAAAACTGCTGGACCTCTTACAGGTCCAGTTTCCAAGTTTTGCTTCTGCAGCAAAATTGGAACCAAACACCTCCACGCGGAGGTTCGCCGCAATAGCACTAGCTTCGGCCTGAGTGGCCCGTTCTCTGAGACGGGCCAGGTTGCGGCCCATTTCTTCAGAAGCAGCCAGAGGTTCATCGAGTTGGGCTTCTTCTGCAACAATCACATTCTCAACAGAGAGCCAGCGAACAAGGCAGATACTTGTTGCTATACACATGGCGAAGCTACCACTAAGGAAGAGAAGGATCCCCATTCGCGATCAAAAGCAGTCTCCTTCGCATGGGGGGTACGCTAAAGTTCTGATCTCCTACAACCTGCTCAAGTTTCGCCAGATCCATGGGGGGCAATAAAGTTGGCAAAGGAAGCGTCAGTTCATGACAAAGGCAATTCAGTAGTGGCATTCAAGCTTTATGGCCTATTTAGAGGCCTATATGGAAAACAGTCAAGCCAATACAAGTGGCTTTGGAGCGACAACATTATGTAGTGCTGATTCAAGACCTCTTCAGTCAAGACGAAGACCTTTGACTTCGAGGTCTGGGGGGCAATGTTTGGACCCAAAATGAGCATTTTGACCTGACAAGGCACGTCTTGGAGAAATTGAGCCAATGTCAGTGGCTCAAGCTATATATTGTCGACAAGTTCGAAATATATATATATATTTAGAGGCCTATATGGAATCAGTCAAGCCAATACCAGTGGCTTTTGGAGCAACAACATTATAAGAGCAGTGCTGATTCAAGACCTCTTCAGTCAAGACGAAGACCTTTGACTTCGAGGTCTGGGGGGCAATGTTTGGACCCAAAATGAGCATTTTTGGTTTGACAAAGCGTGTCTTGGAGAAATTGAGCCAATATCAATGGCTCACATATATATTTTCGAACTTGTCGACAATATATAGCTTGAGCCACTGACTTTGGCTCAATTTCTCCAAGACGTGCCTTGTCAGGCAAAAATGCTCATTTTGGGTCCAAACAGCCTCCTTGAACCTTCACAATCCTCATGACACCACCAATCTTGGGATCAATCACATTCAGCAGAAGAATAGTTTCATCTCATCTTGTCCTATAATAGCAGCAAATGGATACACTGGCCTCTGACTTTCCTTGGCAGCAAGCCTCGGTGCCTAAAATATGACCAGTATGACTAGAATTAACAACACATAAACTGAAAGACCTAATCTTTATATACCATTTCTAGTTCTAAACTTAAAAACTATTTCTTGAAACTCATCAAACACAATGTTTCTCCAAAATGGACATAATGAACAAAACCCATCAAAATAAACAGAATTTTCATCTCAAATCAGACCAAGGCAAGCCAATTACAATTGCATAAAGGTCATCAATTATCACGGACAAACAATTATCATTTATCAAACAATCCCAATTATCATTTATCAAACATGATGAACATCATCAACAATCCTTGCCAAAAAAAAAAAAAACCATCATGAGGTTTCGAGTTTTGACCTCACGGGCAAACACCAAAGTGACCAAACCAGGACCAAACAACACAATCTGGACAACCCATTCCCTGCCCATTCCCAATTATCAAACAAACATCATCACTTTATCAGCAATTCAGTAAATTACGACCTCACCCAGTCACATTAAACACCAAACATCACGAATTCACGATTCAAAGTTTCAATTTTCAAACATCATCAACATGGTAGTGGAGGTACCTGAGAATCTGAGATTCAGGGATTGGAGGTGGCTCGATGGACTGAAACTCTGAGAATCTGAGATGCTCTGTCGCAGACTCGCAGAGATGCAGACTGTGGCGGAGGAGGTAGCTCAGGCAGGCGGACTGAAACTCTGAAAGGGGAGGTGGCTCGGTGGCTGGAGCCTGGAACTCTGGAAGGCGGAACCGATATGAAGTTCTGAACGGGGAGACGGCCGACGGGTTTGGTGTTTGAGAGTCGGGACGGACTCGGGACCGACAGCAGCAACCCAGCAACTCTTCGAAGCATTAGTATTTTGGGCCAAATCGACTGATCGAGTATTGGGACCAAATGCCATAAATGAATTCCTAGATTGATTCACATATATCGTAAAAATCAACCCTGGAAATTAACAATCAAGCTTAGACCCCGAAAACCGCCATGAAGCTGTTCAAAGCTCTGGGGTTTTTCTTGGTTGGATGGAGGGTACAAGCCCAAACAACAAAACAGAATAGTCAATAATCTTCAAAACTTATGATAATGGGCTCAAATTCAGTTGGACCATGCTTGCTCTATCCCCTCCAGGATTACATTATGTTAGAAATAGATTACCTGAATGGTCTCTTCAACCCGGAAGATACTTTGGATAGTTGGATTATAGGGATTGGGAAATAGATGATCTAACCCAAACCCAAACCCAACATATTAATTACTTTAACTTAATGTCATTAATTTTACTGTGGACGACAAAAAACGGCATGTTGTCTTGAAGGAGGGAGCATGGGTATGAACCTAGTGGTGACTCTAGTCGTCTAGGGCCGTCAGGATTAGTTTCTGAATTCAACTTTTGGCTGTGGCATCTTGGATCTAAGGGATCCAATGTCTCTGCGTGTTTAGTTGTGAAATAATAGCAGCCTTCGTGGGGATCGAGGCTTCGTTTCTTATTTGGTTTCTTGTGTACGAGGTACTTTTCTTCGAAATACTTGCAATCTGGCCGAATTGGATGTCTCAACATTATCTACTTGCATGCTAGCTTAGGCCTTTTTGGGATCTATTGATTCAAAAGAGCTGGGCTTATGTAAGACATACGCTTTGAAGTTTGCTAGCTTATATTTTACGTGTTGTGGTCTTGTACTCTTGTTCATGTTTTTACTTTTTTTTTTTTTTTGGTGTATGTTTGAGTAAAAGGTTACGGACCAAAAAAGAATAAAAGGTTAGAACTTCAGGGTTTGTACTTTTTGGTTTTGCTTTGGTCTACAACCAATAAAGTGTGTGCAGTTGTTACTTAACAAGTCATTATGTCATATTCTATACATGAATTGATATGTGTAATTTCGCTATTTAAGAATTTAAATGAATGGTGCTAAAAAAAAAAGTGAAAAACAAACAGGCCACTGAAAATTTCTTTTCCAATGGTATTGCACATCAATCAGTATCCCAAATGAGATCATGTATATATATATATATATATATATATATATATATATATATATATATATATATATATATTGTTGAGAATATTATACATCCCACATGGAAAAAATGGGACATTGCTAGTGAGTTTATAAGGGTTTGGGCCACTCTATCCATTGCCAATTGATTTTGGATGTGAACCCCAGATTACTTTATCATGGTATCAGAGCGGGTTACCCACGTGTGCATGCCTAACGGCCACACGGGCTCCACGTCACCCAAAGTTGTCCACGTGTATGGCTTGAAAATTCGCCACACGTGCGGGGGCGTGTTGAGAATATTATACATCCCACATGGAAAAAATGGGACATTGCTAGTGAGTTTATAAGGGTTTGGGCCACTCTATCAATTGCCAATTGATTTTGGATCTGTATATATATATATATATATATATATATATATATATATATATAAAGATAAAAGAAAAAAAAACTTTTATCCCACCCCACCCTTACATATGTCAGTGAAAATTGAATCCATGACCTTTACAATATTGGAATTATAATTTACCAACAAGTCACAGCCCACTAACTTATAAAGAATATCTTGACAAAACTAGAGGATCCATGCCTCACCGCATCCATAGGGGTGTAAATGAGCCGAGTCGGAGCGAATACCAATGTGATCATGTTCGGCTCATTTGCTTTTTATCGAGCTCGAGCCGGGCTAAAGCTTGAATTTTCTTTTCCATGCTCAAGCTCGGCTCGGCTTGAATATTTTTCTTAGGCCCGAGCTAGGCTCGGCTCGGCTTGATTTATTGGACGAGCTCGAGCTTGAATAGGCTCGGCTTGGCTCATTTGGCTTTAAATTTTAAAAATAAAAAAGATAGAAAGAAAATTTAAAATAATAATCCAAATTTGATGTCTAACCATCATACAAATCCCTTTTATTGTCTAGAATAAACTCAAAATGATGATCCAACTCAAAATTGCACTTAAACTAATTAAATAAGAATGGGGCCTTTGACATATCGATTCAAAGGTGGTTATTTGTATCTTTAATTTTCCTTCCATGCAAACTCCCAGCGAATCTTCACCATCTATAAAAACAAAGGAAAAAAAAATATATATATATATATATATATTAATAACTTTAAATAAGTTTGTTCAATATGATTTTATGAAAGTAAGAAGATTGTTCAGTACGTGTCTATACCTTTATTCCAAGCAGATTTCTTCCATTGAATCCTCATCACCCTATATATTATAGTGGTTGCTAGGGTTTGATTTAATTGTTGCACAAGTATTGTTATTTATTGTAATATATTTTTATTTAAATTTTCAGATTCTCTTCCAATTGAAAAGGAATGTAGTAAAAAGAATTGAAGAATTGAGATTAGAAAAATTATATTTTTATAGTATAAATTTTCATTAGTCGAGCTTTAACAAACGAGCCGAGTTTTAACAAGCTCGAGCTACTCATGGAAAATACGAGCTACTCATGAGCTAGACGAGCCGAATATATCATTGCTCAAGCTCGGCTCGTTTTTTTGTCGAGCTTAATATTAAGCTCAAGCTCAGCTCATTTATCTTACGAGCACGAGCCGAACGAGCTAAAATCGAGCCGAATACGAGTCGAACACGAGCTGTATCGAGCCTACTTACAGCCCTACGCATCCATGTTGAGAGGCTAATTTTTCGCCCGTGCAGCTCTTTTATGTTCTCTTAATTTCTCTGTTCAGAAGTTTGTCTTCGTATGCTAATTGTAGTTTGTACATCTTAAAGACAACATAGCTAATTCAGGTTATCGCAATCTAGAGCTTGAAAATGAGTCACTTGATGATTCGTATGGAGTCATAAATATTGGTAAGTTCTTGTCTATTAGTTATTTGAAATAAACAATATTGTGGATGACACACGTTCAAATTTCACTTGCATCATGAGATAGGTGGAGTGGGAAAAAAATTTCATTTTTAGTTAAAAAAATAAAGAAGTCATAGAACCTCCAAAAGATTCTTCATTTTTCATGAATAACTCATTACATGTGATATGGATGTCCCAAAACTTGTTGTCAAATCACTTTATGGTCGATTTCCCTTTTAGATAGATAGATTACTTACATGATTTTATAACCAGGTGAAGAATCCCAATTAATTATGACTTCCTTTGTGCTTAATTACTAACGCAAATGAGTTCTGATTCTCGGTGCATATGATCCACATAAAACAAAAAAGTTTTTTTTCACTCTTTAGGGATTTGATAACTTGGTAGATGATAGATTATCTAATCTGAATATGTAAATATTCTCATCCATTGGAGTGACAACACCAATCAATCACCATATGTTACCAAGCAGTCACTTTCCAAGATGGTTAAAATTAAATCTTTGCGTTATCAGAAGTAAAAACAAATATGAACTTTAACTGCATTTGATAAGAGACATAGTACGTCTTGTTCTAATTTGGTGTGGTGGGATGATCATCCACCTTTTATAGTATCTTATTGTAATAGTGACATTAGAGGTCTGCCTCAATTTCGTTTTAGTTAGTCTGTTGTTTGTTTTTTCTTTTTAGGAGGTTTTGGTTTTGGTCCCCCTCCTTCGCTCTTCTTATTTGATTAATAAAATGGTGTGATAGGGAGGCTATCTCATCTCTCCACGATCTTTTAGCAAAAAAAAAATAAAAAATATAAAAGATAAGAGAAATAGAAAACAATAACAAAAGCCATAGAGGTTACTAATATAATGTTCATTTCCATGCATCATGACTTTTGTCGATTGATAACTGATAGGTAATTGTCGTCTTCCATCTTGGATTGTCTGGCCATTTGCAATCAAATGACCATATATAATTTCTCGACCATTTGCATATACATAGCATTTCAAAACTATTCAAGTAAAAAAAAAAAATTCAAACCATGTTATAGTAGAGTAGTACTGCATGTCAAAATCATCTTTACACATTAATATATAGCCAATAAAGGGGGAATCTCATAGGTGGAAACAGATGAAAACAAGAGAAAAGGGTTGAAGCATATTTTAAGAGATTCCTCATCAAAAATTAGAATCTAACAATATTTATATGCAATAATCATATCATATCATATTAGCTAGCTAATCGATTTAACAACGCACTCATAAGAAACCGTGTGTAACCACTCATATACATAGGATCGATGACACTATTTGCTTTCTGGAAGATAAGCATTACATTACCATTCGTTGCGTGATTCACTAATAGGGGCCTGGGACCATTCATATATCTTTCAATTGAGATTTTCTTATCTTTCAAATTTAAAGCACGAACAGCCGGTCAGATTTCAGAAAACCCAGTTCATCATTATCACTCTATAGTTGGACTTGTAGAATGGACTATGAAGTGTTGAAAGGTAGCTATATATATATATATATATATATATATATATAGGGTGGTGCTATTCACACACTCATTTTCCCTATTCACAAACCCCCTCTTTTTTTCTATTACTTTAATTCAATTTGTATTTACAAATTACCCTAACTACCATCCCTTGCAATTCTGATGATTTTTTTTTTTCTATTTGGCAAGTCAATCATGAATCAGTTATCATCTAAATTGCAAAGTTTGTCCTCATACGAGTAGGGGGAGTAAGACGCATGCTTTACTCCTTCGTTGTTTGAGGTTCCAATATTGCATCTAGCTTATTAAAGTTTCTCGTCTCTTATAGATTGGCAATAAACCATTTTCAGACACAATTTGTAAATTTGAAAATTTTCTAGATATAAAAAAAAATAAAAAATTGGAGTATAGTTCAAAATTAATTGAACAAGACTTACCTGAGGGGCTAGACAAATGCAGACACACGCATAATCAATGGCGTGAAACTCTTAATATAGTGTATTTTAGATAATTGTATTGAAAGAACACTCACCCATAAATAAAAGTTCAACATTAAGCTGAAACTGACAGGAAAAAAAAATTAGGAAATTTGATACCAATTTATATATGCGATGAGGTATCCAGAAAAAAATAAAAAATAAAATAAAAACGTCAACGACTTCAAAATTATTAATCAACTCAAGTCAAAACCATGACTAACACGCTGCCCATACCAAAATCAAACTAAGACGAATAGAACACACAAATTTAAAGCTCCTAGATCCACCAAATCGCTGAGAAACTGATCGAGAGCAATAGATTAAACTACACCAAATAATTTGAGTTAGAATCTTACGAGGAATGATGGATTCAAAGGGGCTCGAATGATCACTAAATTCATATTTTTCTTCCATGTTTCCATTGCAGATCATTTGAAAAATTTTCTCTAAAGATGGGTCTAAAATTGCTTGCTTTGGCATAATTGAACTTCAACATCACATTAGAGACATGGAACGACTATGCTAGAGAAGTTTTTGATGGAAAATAAAAGAAGGAATCACAAAGAGTTTTGAAGTTCTCGTCTGCGGGAAAATAAGGGTTTAGAATTTGACAATGATTGACTTGCAAAATAGAAGAAAAGAAAAAAGAAAAATAATCAGAATTGAGAGGGAGGGTAGTTAGGGTAATTTGTAAAAATAAATTGAATTAAAGTAATAGAAAAATAGAGAGGGTGTGTGAATAGAGAAAATGGGTGTGTGAATAGCACCACCCTATATATATATATATATATATATATACAATCCTATCCAGAGCGGAGCTCCGCTTTGAAATTAACGTGTGAAGTTCGAGGTATAGATCATCTCTGCAAATTTTCAGCCAAATTGATGATCGTTAAGGTATCTAACTCGCTTAAACCAATGAACGGACTGAATCTGTCAACCTGAACCGTACTAGCTTTAAGGCAGTTATCAATGCCTTAACGATAATCATTTTGGCTGAAAATTTGTAGAGATGATCTGTACACTAGTGCCTAAAAACTGAACGGTCGAGATGTGGATATGCGACCGAAAAGTGACTGAAAACTCAAACTTCACACGTTAATTTTCAAAGCGGAGCTCTGCTCTGGATAGGATCTGTATATATATATATATATATATATATATGTAGTGAGTGATCAAATCATGCAGTTTGCATTTATGAGAATGTTAATGAGCCATACTTGCACTAAAACTCAACGTACTAACACCTCGATCCAGCTAAGAATCCATCCAGGCAAGAAACCAAAATCAACCTCATGGATTCAGAAAATTAATATTTTTGTCACGTAACTAACTAGATATGGTAATATTCAATTGGTGTATTTAATGAGTTGTTACTTAACTTGTAGCTAATATTTAAAATTTAGGGTTAGCTTTATAATACGAAGCTAATTGATTAGTTTTATAACATTACTCATCACAGATCTTAAATTATTTCTCTCCGGTGAGTATTTTTTTTTTTTTTTGAAGAATATCACGTCGATATATTAATATTAATACTCAGGCCAGAAATGACCATTACATATCCTCTCTCTACCGTCTATGGGTAGATAAAGAGTTTGTGGTAAACCACAGCGATACATAGATTAGGTCCGATCATTTGACGGTACCCATGCTCACTTATTCAAGAAAGCCTATTTAACTATGGACAGTAATGCATAGTAATAGGTAAGTAAATTCGAAAAAAGACTAAGTAAAAAATGGGTATAGAAACCCATTAGTTATTCTGGACCCAAGAGAGAGCAGGCCCAAAATCCATTTCAGAGCCCTAGGCCCAACCATCAACCAACAAAGCCCATCAAGAACAAAACCTAGCTGCCCCCAAGTTGTTCCTGCCGCCATCAGCAATATTGGCGCCGGCCGGCCAAGCATCCATGCCGACCAATTCGAAGGTAGTCCCACGTCCACCTCCTTCGTCAAACTCCCCGAGATCTAGGCTTGGATTTGAGCCCAAAGACAGCCCAACCACATGCTCCTCCACTTTGATCTGGACTCTGGGTTCCATTTGAAGCTTCAGGATCATCTACAACACCGGCCTTGACCAATCCCGGAGTGCAGTATGATGACCCATAGTGCCGCCACTCGTGAACGTCACAGAGGAGACCCGATCGTTTCCAAAAAGAACCGACCTGCTAGTCGACACACAGGCCGCTGTAGCGTCGAGGATGATGGCCGTCTTGGGGAGGGTACGAGCGGCAATGAATTCTCCGGTGGAATGAACAGTATCACCCTTGGATTTGGCTTCGTTGGCTATAGCAGATGATTATGACAAGAAATGCAGGCCATCGGTGGGGGTTAGGAGCAACCAAGTAAGCTGCCGGCCATTGAAGGGCAAGAGACGCCGCCATGGCCAACGCCGACGGTCGCAGTCCCTAGAAGATGCAGGGGACCATATATGCCTAGGACGATCAGAGGATGGTGCCAGACAAAGTTGTTCGGAATATGGATGGCTAGTTCCACCATTTTTGTCACCGTAGAACGGTGGCGATGCTAAGATGAGCGCGAGTGTGAGCGCCGCTAGGGGGAATAGAGTGCTAGGGTTTCTCATAGCTATTCAAAAGGTAGGCTCTTTCTTTCTCCGGCGAGTACTCTTCCTTACAATAGAAGGTGACTAACGCTTCACAGATATGGCAATAATAGCATCCCTTGCTCTGAAATAGATACCTTATTATTGTTTATTTTCTTCTTTCATTAGATTTCAGGCACAATTTATCATATACATGCATCAACTATGTATCTCTAAACAAAATAGCTAGTTACTCACCTTCAATCAGCACTTGATAATATTAGGATAAAAAAAAGTATGCTGGACAATTAAGGTAATTGGCTCCTAGATTTTGGGTAGAACAACTACCTTAATTCGTTTTTCTTCTTATTATACATGCATGAGGCAACAATGCATTAAATAAACCACAAGTTATCAGATAATACAAAACTAGCTTCATTTTACATACAAAACCAATTATGGATGGAACTGTAAACTGTAATGACTCTCTGAACAAAACTTTTCTTACACATCTAGACTTCCGCTGTAGCTCTAGTCATTATCCAATATCTTTAATTAAGGTACGCAAAGATACACAAATGATGACAACAGATTCAATACACACATACGGCAAGACGTATACATACACACACTTAGAAATTAGAATATTGATTAGCTTCACCCATTTATTTGACTCCTGCTTTGAGACACGTTGCTTGTCTCTTGCTCCTGCATCACCATTTGCTCATCCTTGAGCTGCGATAGAGACAGTCATCCCCACGCGTGGACGACTCTCAACCGTGGAGACATCAAATCAACGATCAGGATCATCACTCAATGCGTCGGCTATAGCAATATGCTTCCCTCACACCTAGACCTCTCTATATTAGTACATTACTTCTCACATTATCAAACACAAAATTTTTAGGCCTCTAGTGAATTACGGTCATGCAAATGGAAACCACTGAGGATGAGCAACGTAAAGCCGCCGCCCTGAAAAGGTTGCTGCTCATTCTGAGCTGCGTATTCTTATCCATAGGCACCTGCGGCGGCCCTTTGATAATGCGCCTCTACTTCATCCACGGCGGCAAGCGCGTCTGGCTTTCGAGCATGCTCGAAACCGGTGGCTGGCCCATAATCCTCGTCCCTATAGCCATAGCCTACTACCACCGCCGCAAAAACCAAGCTCCAACTGAACCACCAACCAAGCTCTTCTTCATGAAGCTCCCTCTCTTCGTTGCCTCCGCCTTCATCGGCGTCCTCACCGGCCTCGACGACTACCTGTACGCCTACGGTGTCGCCCGCCTCCCCGTCTCCACCTCAGCCCTCATCATAGCGGCTCAGCTGGCTTTCACGGCCTTTTTTGCCTTCATACTTGTGAAGCAGAAGTTCACGTCGTATTCCATAAACGCCATCGTGTTGCTGACGGTGGGGGCGGCGGTTCTGGGCCTGAACACGAGCTCGGACCGGCCCGAGGGGGAGTCGAATGCGCAGTACATGCTCGGGTTTATGATGACGGTGGCCGCGGCGGCGTTGTATGGGTTTGTGTTGCCGTTGGTGGAATTGATGTACAAGAAAGCCAAGCAGAACATCACGTATGCTTTGGTTTTGGAGATTCAGTTGGTTATGTGTTTGTTTGCTACCATTTTCTGCACTGTTGGAATGCTGGTCAACAATGATTTCAAGGTTAGTACAATGGTTTTTCAGATTTTTTAGCAATTGCTGCAGTACTGCATTGACTACTCTATATTAGTCCAATTTTTTATTTAACCAAAAACCAAGAACGGTCCAGTTTTTCAATTATTACGGTGGGATGTGACTGTATTTATTTTTTCAATGATGAGGATTCAGAAAATTATTTTGTGCATATCTTTTAAAATTGTCAAGAGACGCTGATAATAGTGTATGAAAATACTCGAACGAATCAAGTGTTGAATCTACTATTAAACCTTCATGCCAGTGATGATAAACTTGGATGGAAAAAATACTTTTATGAAACTTATAATGCGTGTAGATAAGATAACAATACTTTATTGCTCGTATTTGGTTGTTTTCGTTTCTGAATATGGCTTCTTCTTTTCGGATTTTTACCATTTATGGACTAAAAGTTCTTTGGCAATGAATACTCCGTACTCATTGGCCAAAAATCTCTGATACTATGATCATACAAAAGCGAAGAATGATGATCTCGTTTTCTCAAGTTGTGGTGAGAAATATTTTTTGACTAGTAGCTGCTTGATATTTGGTGATTAAATTTTGGGAGATTATATATGTGTACTTCGAATCTAATTATAGATTTAAACGCTGTCTAGGTAATTCCAAGAGAAGCAAGGAAATTCGAGCTTGGGGAGACTACCTACTATGTGTTGCTTGTAGTGAGTGCTATAATCTGGCAGGGTTTCTTTTTGGGAGCCATAGGAATCATCTTCTGTGCCTCGTCTCTGCTATCCGGCATCGTAATCGCTGTTCTGCTCCCGATAACAGAGATCTTTGCTGTGATTTTCTACCACGAAAAGTTCCAAGCAGAAAAGGGCGTTTCTCTTGTGCTCTCCCTCTGGGGATTTGTCTCATACTTCTACGGCGAAATCAAACACAACAAGGAAAGCAAGCGAGTTAAGAAAAAGGAAAACAACAAGGACAGTAGTGGCCAAGACACAGAAAACCCTCAGTCAGTTCCAAATCCATGACAGCACAAGCTGTATTTCTGTGTTTTCTTCCTGGTGGATTTTGTGAACATGGCTTTGTGAAGTAGGCATTTTCAAGGGGAAAGGCTGCATATGGCATTATATGCTTCATGTTTCGGCCGGCAAACCCATCTTAAATTTTTATCTAACATTTCAACCTTTTATATTTTAAAACATAATGAGATGTTTGTTTTCCATGTATTAATTACTGTTCATCATAATGATTCTAATTGTTGTTAAAACTGTCTATTTATTTGTTACAATTAGAAGCTCAGGTGAAAGTACATTTAATGAAGAATGGAGTGAACAAGGATGGAACAACCTAAGAATTATACTTCAAAACATGTCATACGGTTGGAAAGAAAATTGTTTCCAAACCTAGTCCATCAAGATGGTCAAACAATGCTGTCACTTGTAACCACTGCAAGTGGCCTAGTGGTTCTTGCCTAGTTGGGTGTGCTCCCCAACCTAGGTTCGAACCCCGAAGTTGTCAAAGTGGCGAGGCACTGTGCTGCAATGCACAGTTGGAGCATTTCACATGCGCCGAAGGGATTTATCTCAATGTTTTAAAACGCTGAAGGCGTACCCGAGGCGTTTTCGGGAGAGCCTTGCAGCCTTGAGGCATAAGGCGCATAAGGCGTAAGCCTTTCGTATAAATCACATATATGCATGTAATTTCTACTCTTATACATACCACATTAAGAGTAACCAAAATAACATTACTAATGGTCATTCACTCACAATAAATTAAGTACTAGAAGCATATGATTCAACAAAATGACCAACATAAAATGAAATCAAGCATGATCTCATTGTTGTCCCACTAGTAGTAGTAGTAGAACTCATTGTTACCTGCATTATAACATAGCATCCTATCAATTACATATAGTATACGACTGCTATTGCACAAAATCATGCAATCTGCCAAAAATCACAACATTACTAACCGAGCAGCATATCAATTAACAGTTAACCCTCAATTATTGTGAAATATGGTACTGGACTCTACTAGTATTATATAATTGGTATCATACACAAGAGACAATCAATATCTTCCTGCTGCTATCAATTAACAGTTTAACACTCAAATTCCCACTGTGCAGCTTACCAAAAGAAAAGAAAAAAATCTCCTATTTTGATCTCTCTCCCCTGCAGCTCAAAATGAGTACTTGACTCATACACAAGAGACAATCACTCAATTAACACAATCATATAGCTAATCATATATCAATTAACATGAGATAATCAGATAGCTACTCGGCCTCAATATAGTAAACCCAGTTCAGCCCATCTCAATATCTTCCAGCTGCTATTTCAAAAGAGGACTGAGAACAGAGCATCCAAAAAGGATGCTGGAGAAGAATCCCATCCTTAACAGGATCCTTCAAACCCCATTTTTAAGCTACTCACTCCCCGAGCCTTCACCCAATAAAAAAAGATGAAGTCTTTACTCAAAACTCAAACTGAATCCAACAAAATCTAAATCAATTCCAATGGGATCACAAAATCTGCAAAATTGACAGTAACCCACAAACAAGAATATCTAAAAGTAAAAAAATCTGCAAAATTGAGTAATTGACAGTAACCCACAAACTCTTGCAACCAAATTAATGGGGTTGCTGGACATATATGATTGTCTAGACAAGAACAACTCAAACCCAAGTAAATATAGACGGGAAATCGGGAATCATACCTTCAGAAGTTCAAATGGCCTGTTCCGAATCGACCTCCAATCAAGCTCAAATTGACTGCTGCGTAGAGAGGGGCAGAGGGCTGAAATCGAACTCCTAACTCGAACTCTGGGTTAGGGACTTAGGGATCGAATTTGCTAACAGAGAGGGGCAGAGGGCTGAAATCGGGGCTGAAATCGAATTTGGGGTAGCAGTCGCGACCTAGACAGCGTTTAAACTCATTCTATTTCAAAACGACGTCACTTCACTTTTTTTCTGCGCGTACGCCTTTCGCGCCTTGGAGGAAGCCTTTCGCGCCTTTCACGCCTCACCAGCGTCGTCGCCTAGCCCCTGACGCACACTCATTTTCAGTCCAGAAAATCGCTTTTGGCGCCTCAGGCGCGCTTTTTAATTCATTGGTTTATCTTGGGCCTAGGAAGCCTTTGGGTTCCCCTTGACAAAGTTAAAAAAAAAAAAAATGCTGTCACTTGTGACGATGAACATGTATTTCTTTATTGAGATTGTGTCGAGAAAAACATGCAAAACAACAAATTACAAAAGTGACTTTTAAAGCCACCGAGGAGATTTTTCATATTTTCATCGATAGGTCAGATTGTACGAGTAAGGGTCCCAAGCGCTACATGATGCACAAGACAGTCCAACTATCTTTACAATTTGGACAGCTGCGTAAAATAGACTTAAAGTAAACAAAAACTCACACACACATTTTCCTTGCAATCTATCTTTTTATATATTCTCTTCCCTTTTGGATAAGAACAGAAAGGAAACTAACAAAATTATGAGGAAATATCATACTGGGATGAAGACAATGAGTCCATGACAATCTTTTTTTTTTTTTTTTTTAATAAAGAGGATCAAATGATTTCACTCATACCCCCATATGGTGACTCGTACCCAGGACATGGATCCTAGGTAGTGGGCGCTCTAACAAAATTATGAGGAAATATCTTAATGGGATGATGACAACGAGTCGATGACAATCTATTATTAATATCGCTTAAGAAAGGACTCTTGACATTTGAATCTCTTTGTAAAAGCCATATCTATCACATGAGTAGTTTATGGAATCCAATTATTTGGCGTAAGTACAAGGTTAAAAGCTATCTGAGTCATCTTATCGATTTCATCCTCTGGTATTGTAAATCAGGATTCTACTCAGTAACTGTAACTGAAAACCCTAGTATCGTTTCTACCAAGTTCAAAACACAGCAAGACAAAGAAAACAAAAAAAAATGCAAAATATTATAGTTTTTTGAAGGTCAAACATTTATATCTATTAGAATGAATTTTTATGATGTAAATTTTCCTCCTGATAAAGCCTGAAGGAGTTGTAACTAACTTGCACCAGCCTTCATTCCTACAATAAAGAAGACAATACGTCCAAAGTCAAACTGCAACAAATCGAGGGTAAATCAAGTAATGTGGGAGGCAAATGAAAGTGCAAATGCAATTGACGAGGGAAAAGAGTTAAGCTACAAAGACACTAATGCTCAAAACAGCTCAAACACAATGACATAAAATGTGGCAAACGATGTCCAGAGGGGTATGTTAACATTTCTCATACATCAACTATTTTTACCCCTCTAAGGACTCATGTTATCACTTTGAGGACTAATATTACTATTTTCAAGACTCATATGGTAAACTAAGAAAATTTACCACTTTAAGGACTCATGTTACCACTTTGAGGACTAATATTACCATTTTGAGGACTCATTTTACCACTTTTAAGGCAATTGTATGCATGTCATACGTTAACACATTGTAGAATTTTCCTGTCCAGAGACCCACATTTTCAAGTCCACCACAATGATAATGTGTCAAGGAGACTTTATTTCATGCAGCACGGACGTGTTGTTTCCGACTAAAGCACATTCTCAATTCTTTGGTAACACAGGTAAGAAAGTGCACACCACTGCTAAAAAGGTGTTACGTACCTCTGCTTCCAAGAAATAATTTCACAGCAAACTGTTTCATAGACTAATAATAAAGGAAAACATCACAAACCATGTACCACCTTTAAGCATTTCTACACTTTAGTATACCAACTTTCATAACTATCACATTAGTATATCAAGTTTGCTCTTTTCTTTCATTTTGGTGTATGCCGTTAACTTTTCCGTTATCTTGCCGTTATCTTTATAAAAAAAAAAAAAAAGTTTTGTTGATAAAGCGTAGTGGGCCCATATTTGTGAATTTATTTGTTTACACTTTTACAGTTATAGATCTATCCTCTGCACTCGAAGGTAAACAATTAACCTTTACTATTCATAATTTCTATCGTTGATAGACTTGAGTTAAATGTTATCTGCAAAAATACTAGCAAAGAATTGAAAAAAAGAAAGAGAAAAGTTGAGAAAATTGAAAGACTTCAGAGAAAGTCTTAAAAGAGAAACTCCCAATTACTGGGATATCATTTTTAGACTTCAAAAAAGAATCTATAAAATAGAAGAAGATATCGAAAATCTCTTATATATACTCAGAGAGGAACAAAAACCTCTTGATTATATGAGCATTGGTTAGATCCGCAAATCACTGGTATCAGAGCTTGTAAAATAGCTCAGCAGGGGAATCCCCAATGGGGACAATGTCTGATTTAATAATAGAGAGACTGAATTCTCTATTAAAATCTTCTGATGAAAAATATCAGATCCTGCAGAAGGAATTATCTACATGTCAAGATAATCTAGAAAAAATACCTGTTATATAATCCACCAATTAGAAAAATTGGAAAACAAACTGGATTATATCAAGGAACTTCCAAAAACGGAATAAGAAAAGCTAACAAGTGTTAGTAGAAAAACCAATGAACAGCAAAAAACGCTGGATTCTATGAAAAATATACTGAAGGACAAGAAAGTGCCTACAGTAAAAACAAAGAAAGCTAATGGGTTCAAACCATTAGAAAGACCGGAAAAGAATCCTGTTCCAAACATGATTTTTCTGGATCCATCAACTAGTTCTACTAGTATTCGGTATGAAAATCCGAAAGAAACTCGAGATGTCAACATGATGAGCATCTTCGGGAAAAAGAAAGGAGTACAACTCCTAAATACTGAAGAATTCGAATTCAACGAAATCGAGCAAGAGGTAAAAAACGCCTCAATTCCAAAGCTAGATTTTAAACAAATCTACAAAAGGGGAACGTTTGATCTGATGGACAGCCATCATTTCAAATTACTGGAATTCACAACCCCTTCCACAACAGGAGAGAAAGATCTCTTACTAATCACTCCTGAAGAAGTAGCCAGAGCAAGAACAAAAAAATATCAATTTATGCACATTGGAGCAGTCCAAGTTGGCATAAAATTACTTGCTCGAGAAGGCATAAACTGTTCAGTTCTATTTGTCTTACAAGACAATAGACTAACAGATTTTCAAGCCAGTCTTTTGGGAACCCTTGAAGCATCTTTATGCAATCAAGTGGCTTATTTCAACTGCTTCCCAAACTTCTCAACCAGCTTGAAAGATGCAGCTCACTGTCTAAGACTGAGAGTCAAGACAGATGACATATCTATGAAAAATGATATGCAAGAACTCGCAATAGTATACAGGATATACTATAAACTGATGAGTACCACAGTAGAGCCAAAGACAAGGATATCAAACATCCCTGGTCTTACTACTGAATTCCTCACCAGTCAGAAGAACCATTCACAACAGATCCACATGGTTACTTGGAATGAAGTAACTTTTCCTATTGAATGGAAATTATCTGGTCCGAAGCTACCAGCAGAAAGTGCAAAAGCTAAAATTTATGAGAGCAGAAAGACTGGAGAAATCAGTCTAAATTTTGACAATCACAAAAAAAGTGATGTCTGTCCTGAGAACATCAGGATAAATAAAAATCTTCTCAGAAGAAGCTACAGCACTAGAGAAGCTAGTGTTAGTGGTACAAAAAACTCTGAAGAACCATCAGAGTCCATCACTGAAGAAGAATTAGAAGCTAGTGTTAGTGGTACAAAAAACTCTGAAGAACCATCAGAGTCCATCACTGAAGAAGAATTAGAAGCTGATCTAAATAGACCAGTAAATATGCTTAGAGCACAAAAGCTCTATGATCTCTATGAAGAAGCAGAGTTCTGCGAAAATCCTGAACGATTAGAAAAACTAATCAAAGAAATGAAAAAGTTCAATCCAGGAAAGGAAAGAAAACTCCTTCCCTACCAAGATATTGAAATGGAAGAAGGAGAAAGCTCCAAAACTTTCATCATTAGAGAAAAGGGAAAACTAAAATTCTCTATACAGAAAGCCCCTACGGGCAGAAATGGAGAAAGAAATTCTCAAAGATTTGTCCCAAAGGACAAGATACCCAGAGTACCAATTTCAAATTATGGTATCTGGCTAGATCTAGACAAAGCTCTAGACAAGAGAAAAACTCTTGACCAATGGGTAGACAGCCTGATGATGGCCTCTGCTCTAACCCTTGGAAAATTTGAAGCTCCTGATCTTCAGATGTACTTTGAAACTTCTCTTACAGGAGTAGCAAAAAAGTATTACTTCTCTTTCAAAGAGACAGCCAGAGGAAAAGAATGGCTGGAAGAGATCAAAACTTCGAAATCTCCGTATGATTTTGCAGTACCCCTGTACGATCAGTTCTGTGGAGACCTCTCAAATCTGAGTGAAAAGGCTAAAGAAACGGCCAAATCAAATAACTATGCGCTAAAGATTTGCGACATGAGATATTTTGAAGAATACTTGAATGAATTTCAAGAATATTATTGTACGATTGGTGAACTAGAGAATACTGATATAGTCAACCTGTTGCACAGGAAACTCCCTGAACCATGGAGAACAGCTGTGAGAGAAAGCATAGCTGAAAAACCAATTGAAAGATTTTCAGTTGGAGGAATTGCCGACAGGATAAGGCAATTACTGAAAGAGCAATGCAAAGCCAATCTTAGAGCTAAGATGGCCAAGAAACAACTAAAACGAGTTGAAAATTTCTGTTACGGAATACTGGATATGCCAACCAACTGGGGATGTCATGACTCCAAGTTCCACAGAAAGAAAAAAGAAAAATATTACTCTAAAAAATTCAGAAAGAGTAATAGAAAGAAAGATTGGAAATTCAAGAAAAGTTCCAATTTCAAGAAACAACAGGATGAAGATCCTAAAAAGAAATTCTTCAAGAAAAAAGAAGAATAGTCATCAGCATAAACAACAACAACCCAGCAAGAAAGCTTGCAGATGTTGGTTATGTAAAGCTGAAGGGCACTATGCCAATGAATGCCCGGAAAAGGGTAAAAGATCTACTAAAACTCTCTTTGAAGAATATGAGCATATAGTAGACTCAGCAAATATGAAAGGCTACGAAATAGCCTATTCTAATGATGAAGAAGACGACAGGTCAGTCTACTCTGCCTGGTCTGAAGAAGAAGAATCATCTGAGTCTGAATCAGATTCTGTAGTAGAGTACTTCGAATCGAGACAGATGAATGTTCTGAGAATCAAAAACTGGGAAGAAAGTAAGACAGAAACATTAATGTCTTCTTATCAGGTGAACCCTGGTACATTCGTTTGTGACTAGCTACTGCCTATGTCACGAAAAGGATGGTCTCCCTATGTTTTGTAAAAAGTCAAAAAAGACTTATCACAAAGAATGCTTCATAGCTGAAGCAAGAAGGAAAACCAAGAATGGCCTTGTCAGCCAATTGGTTGAACAAGAATATGAAGAATATTTCTCTGAGCAAAAAGAGAAAGAAGTGGAAACTCTGTTCCAGGAAATTATGGAACCATCTTCCTCAAAAGTAAAGGAAGAAGAAGTCTATGAAGAAAAAATCGATGAAAATATAGCACTGGTTGAAACACCAGAAAATGTTCCAGAAGAATGTAAACCATTCATACCCAAGGAACAAGCTCAAGAAAATGAGCTTCATCAATCGAAAGTCGTCTCTACTAGTAGATACAGCAACTATATAGAGATTGGACTCAAATTCCCTGATCACAAAAAATATCATCTACATGCCTTTGTAGATAATGGATCAGGATTTACTGTTGCAAAGAGATTTGCAATTCCAGATGAACTCTGGAAAGAAGATAAGAAAAGAACAGCTACTGGTGTTACATTTGACGGAAGTCACCTCACCATGAATAAAGTAGCAAAAAATGTTCACATCACCATTGGTGGAGGAACATTTATCATCCATAATGTCTGGCAATCTGAAGGCCAAGGCTCAGATTTCTTGTTGGGAAATGATTTTATTCTCCAACAGAGATTTATTCAGGATGAAGAAGCGATAGGCTTCAGAAAAGGAGAACGGGTGTTCTGGGCTGATCGGCTTACTCAAGCCAAAAGTGTAGTAGGACCAAACTTTACTACACAATATCAGAGATCGCAACAGAATAGTGGTGATCTTACCCCCTACAAACCCAAATTTGAAAACATACTCCAAATCAAACAACAAGAAGAACTACTTGTTGAAGAATCTTCTGAAGAAGAAGAAGAAGAAACTAGTGAAGAAGAAGAAGCTAGTTTCATCCATGAGCATAACCTCAAGCACTTTCAGAATAAGCTTGAGTCTCAGAAAATTCCCACTCTTGATAAAATCAAGAAACTACTCGAGCAGAACATCAATGTAGATCCCCAGAAGCTTTGGGAAAAAGACCCAGTGGTCTGTGAATTGAGATTGCATGACATGAATGCTATCTGTCATGTCAAAGCCATTCCTCAGTACAAAGAGGAAGATCAAAAAGAATTCAGAAAAGATATTGAAGATCTCCTAAACAAGAGATTAATTCAACCTTCCACTAGCCCTCATCATGCTCTAGCATTCTACGTGAGAAATCATGCAGAAAATCTAAGAGGAAAAGCTAGAATGGTGATTGACTACAGAGATGTCAACAAGAAGATTGTCAAAGACGGTTATCAAATTGCTCAAGTAAGAGTATTGATCAACCAGCTTAGAGGAGCTAAAGTCTTTTCAAAATTCGATGCAAAGTCGGGTTTTTGGCAAGTCAAGATGCATCCTGAGAGTGTACCTCTCACTGCATTTGGAACACCACAAGGACATTACGAATGGTTAGTAATGCCTTTTGGTCTAAAACAAGCTCCCTCAATCTTCCAGAGAAAGATGGACAACATCTTCAAACATGTTGCGGAGTTCTGCGTCGTCTACATTGATGATATTATTGTCTTCTCCGAAAACAGAGAAGAACACATGAAACACCTTTATGAGGTTGTAAAGCTGATAGTTCAGCACGGAATTATCCTAGGAGAAAAGAAGATCTTCTTTATCCTCGATGAAGTTGATTTCCTAGGAATAAACATCAAGAATGGAGTGTTAAAACTCCAACCTCACATCCTTGAGAAAATCTGGAAGTTCCCAGATAGAATTCCTGATGCCAAGAGTCTAGAGAGATTCTTAGGAGTCATAAATTATGGGAGAGATTTCATTCCCAAAATCTCAGGACTAACAGCAATGTTATCTCCTAAGACGAGTTCCAAAAGAAAATGGAACTGCACAGAAGATGAAGAAAAAATTGTGAATCAGATAAAAAATCTCTGCAAAAACCTCCCTCCTCTTCAACAACCAGAAGAGAATGATGAAATTATCCTCCAAACAGATGCGAGTGATAATTATTGGTCTGGTGTAGTTCTGGAGAAAGCGCCTGGAACTAACATTGAAAAGATCTGCAAATTTTGTAGTGGCAAGTTCAGCCCTGCAGAACTAAATTATCCCACAGGGGAAAAAGAAATTTTGGCTGTCAAGAAAACGATTTTAAACTCTCCAGCTTTTCTTGGAAAACCCTTTATTGTTCGCACCGATTGTGCTAGAGTAAAGAATTTCAAAAACTTTAAACTTGATAAAGCTGCTGATAGAGGAAGATTAGCCAACTGGCAATTGTTTCTTAACCAATATGATTATATTGTTGAATTAATTGCAGAAAACAAGAACTATCTTCCTGACGCTTTAACCAGGGAACTGGCCATGTTCAGCCGGAAAGAAGATGACGAAGGTCGCAATCCCAGAAGTAGAAGAACAACTGGGAAAGAACATGAAACCCAGGAGGATCCCAAAGAAAAAAATCCTCAAAAGGTTCCTGCTAGACCCCAAAGGACTAGCCCCAACTGATCAATCCCAGGGTAAAGGATTGGCTAGCCCGTCTCAAACGGCAGACGGTAAAGGCTCATCAAGACCGTTGACGGCTGTTGCTTTGCCAAAAAGCAAACCTACTCCAACTGGAGTAATAAATGTTTTTAATTATGAACTTCAAACGTTCGATACTCCTGTGTTCAGAACTGGCAGGAGGCTAGCTTACCACCAGAAGGCAATCCTGGATAATCTGTTATTTGCCTTTCAGGAAAGAAGTAGTGGTCTGATGTTCCCAGCTCTATTTGCTTTAGCTAAAGAACTTTTTGAAAATGCTAGACCACAGTTTGAAGAAACTCATCCACAACAGAGTGCTGTTCGAAAAGAAAAAATCTACTTCCTTGAAGATCCAAAAAGTGCTAGGATCCCTATTATAGCACTAAGAGAATCAGACTGGCATGAATTCCATAGTCTGATAGGAAGTCATAATTCCGAGGACCGTATTCCTCCAACTCTCTTCATTATTGCAGGACCATATGTTGGAAGATACCTAGTAAATGTTCAGAGTGAACATCCTCAAGAACACAAGCTTTGGCTTGTGGAAAATGGTTTTGTTCATAATCTTTGGAGCAAAACAAATGATGATCTCAAGGGTCTGCCCCCCATTATCGTCAACACAGTCAAAAACATCAGAAAAAATGACTGTACCCTAAGACTGAAGTTCAGATCCACTCCACCAGAATGGATTTAGAAAACAAACGGTGAAGTTGAATACATTTCTCCTTATCATTATGTAAGGAATTATTCAACGAAAATATCTTCAGCCTTCCTGTGTTGGATACAATGGCCAGCCAAACTCAAGCATTCCATGGATGAAGGCCATGTCCCTTGAATATATTAAGAAGATCATCTCTGAAGATACCAACAATACCTTCCTGGCAGCAGGAGAAAAAACCATTGTTACTGCCTACGATCATCCTGACGTAGTCAGCAGTGACCTATTCCTATCTCTCACCAGAAAAGAGATAGACTCGACACTGGCATGCCTACAGTGGGTTGAAAGACTGGAAAATGACAACCACTACAAAATGTATGTTGATACAGATGTCGAAGACAATGCAACAACTGCTAGAATGGCCCAGGCGGATAACAACTCGTTTGTCCTAGGCTACAATTCAGAAACAGATGAGAACATGTGAAGCAGCAGGTGTAGAAAACACCGAAAGTACTTTTGGACTCTTCCCAAAAGCTACTTTTGCTTTTCAAAAAAGAAGAAGGTGAAAAACATTTCACCCAAAGGAATCTGCTTTTTCCCGCTCGACCTCCACCAGCAGGAGCACTCAGGAAAGCAGAAAATCAGGGAGTTGTGTTGTCCATTTTCCTGTTTTGAATTCTAGTTTGAGTTCCGCTCCCTATATAAGGAGCTTTAGTTTCATTTGTAAGGCACTCGAAAATTGAGACAGAATCATATTCTCTCAAACAAGAAAGCCATAGTAGCAGTTTGCTCATCCTTCCAGTATAGTGTGAAGTAGTGTGCTTTTTCAAGTAAGTGTCTTCATAGTCATGAATAGCTAAAACACCTTTTAGCTGTTTACCCAAGAGTGAGGCTCTGGGTTTATCAGTTGTATTTATGGTTAATAAATAAATTTCTGACTGTGGGGCCAGTACCTTATCACAAAAAAAAAAAAAAAATTGTTCTATTAAATTTTGTATCCTTAATTTCATCTGTTAGAAGGTCTGCATTTAGTTTTAAAAATATCTTGCACATTTACCAGAATCATCCTTCACTTTGGCAGCAGTGATTCCGCCCTGATAGTAACCGCTTAGACAGGAAGTCGTTAGGTGAATAGTGGCATGTTGAAGGCTAGTCCTTAGGAGAGGAAGATTTTTGTCTATTTGCTAGATACTATAGGAATTTTTGCAGAATTTCCAACAGCAAGTTACAATAGTAGAACTTAACGGTTAAACTTAACGGTGTTAGTCCTATGTACTAAAATGAAGATAAAATGCAAAGTTCATACACCATTCTGATAGTTTTAGAAGTTCATACACCAAAGTGTAGAATCATCCATAGTTCATACACTATTTGTGATAAAATCCCCTAATAATAATGCATCACCATATCAGATACTAACACTATTTGCTGAACGTGCAAGAATTTGCAACATCAACAACTGTAAAACTGTGATTCTAGAAACATCTTTCATCAGAAGTTTTAAATGGAATTATGGACACTGCTAAAACAATTATAAATCAAGGTTGCATTTACTGTAACAAGAAAGTCAAAGTAAATACTACGCAGCCTGATGTCTAAGCTTAATTGGCATAGAGGAGACTGCTTTCACAACCCAATTTTTTATGCCAAGTATACCATCAAATTTTAAAACCAAAACATCTCAAAGTTTCCAAGGGCAATGAGGATTTGCTAATTATCTAGGTTCCTCATCAAATTCTCTGTAACTTATGAAAAAAATAAATAAATAAATAAATAATTGACAATCAAATGAGGGAAAATTCTACAATGTGTTAACGTATGACATGCATACAATTGTCTTCAAAGTGGTAAAATGAGTCCTCAAAATAGTAATATTAGTCCTCAAAGTGGTAACATGAGTCCTTAAAGTGGTAAATTTTCTTAGTTACCACATGAGTCCTCAAAATAGTAATATTGTCCTCAAAGTGGTAACATGAGTCCTTAAAGTGATAAATTTTCTTAGTTTACCATATGAGTCCTCAAAATAGTAATATTAGTCCTCAAAGTGGTAACATGAGTCCTTAAAGTGGTAAAAATAGTTGATGTATGAGAAATGTTAACATACCGTAGCTTTACCCTCAAATGAGATTCAGTATGAAGATTTCTAGAGAATTATACAAGACAATCACTTGTTAAACATAAGGTAGCCACTTCTATTCAACAATTTTTTGGAAGAACATTGTAAAATGAGAAAGTAGTAGACTAAAATAAAAGGAAAAGCAATGTGCAGACAATGAACTATGCCAATAACTTGGGGTGTGGGAATAAAATTGGTACCTTCGATAAACAGAACTCCAAAGAATGGAAAAGTCAGCAAATCTCTACAGCAATGACAATTGGCCTATGTATCTTGATCGAATCGCCTTGCGCCAACAGTCAGCCCGTGGTTTTGCTCAGCAAAAAAAGGATCAATAAGAATATCAAGAAGTCAAGCACAAATCTCTGACCCATAACACGTTCAATTATCCGCTGAAACCTGTAAGTTCAACCAGTAGATAGCTGCTGATAAAGCCTGTTGTTCATTTAAAGATACTCACCACTATCAGAAGAGTGACTAACTGACAACAAATATTTAGGCTTGTTTGACTTCAATTTGTAATAATGGGAAAGCAACCTAAAATGCTTAAAACCAATACTAGCAGAAAATTACATTATATGGGATAACCCCGACCAATCCAAATAGAAAAAGGAAAAATTGGAAACCCTAAACAAGACTAGAGAGATCAGTGGCGTTTCAAAGAACTGTTCTAAGATACAACTATTTATATCCAATGGCTAGCACCCCATGAGCTAAATAAAAAGAAAGGAGGAAGAGAGAGGGGAGGGGGGGAGGTGGATCAGTGGCGTTTCAAAGTACTTTTCTAAGATACAACTATTTATGAGACAGACTATAGTACCCCCCCAGTATGGGATACCTTTTTATTTTTTATTTTTTTTTTAAATATATAACAAGTTAATATGATGGTAACCTGATGAATAGGTCATCAGGTTACCCATTCAAATTTTGACACATGACAATTTAAAAAAAAATTAAAATTACATTTTTAAGCACACATTTGTCATCAATTTGTAATATTGTCCATATACTTGTAAATATTGTCCTAAATTGAGTAATTACTAAAAGGTTTACCCCAATTACAAAATGGAGAACTATATTACGTGAATGAGAACACATGCTCTATTTGGTATGAATATGAAGATTTACCACTTGTACAACACATTTGTTGTCAATTTTGTAAAATGGTTCATAAACTGGTAGATGTTGTCTTAGAACTTGTAATTACTACAAACAGAACATTTTTTACAACATTTTTCATCATTTATCCTTATATTAGTAATAATCGTTGTTAGTGATGTAATTATTTTTTCAATGAGGAACATTACACAAGTTATCACCCAATTACACAATCGAGAACTCTATTACGTGGATGAGGACACATGCTCTATTTAGTATGAAATATGAAGATTTACCACCCGGACAACACATTCGTATTCAATTTTGTAAAATGGTTCATAAACCTGTAAATGTGGTCGTAGACCTTGTAATTACCACAAACAGAACAATTTTTACGATATTTTTCATCATCTGTCCTTATATTCATAATAATCGTTGTCAGTGATGTAATTATTTTCTTTATGGGGAACATTACACAAGTTACTACCCAATTACACAATCAAGAACTCTATTACGTGAATGAGGACACATGTTCTATTTAGTATGAAATATGAAGATTTACCACCCGGACAACACATTCGTATTCAATTTTGTAAAATGGTTCATAAACCTGTAAATGTGGTCGTAGACCTTGTAATTACCACAAAGATGACATTTTTTACAACATTTTTCTTCATTTGTCCTTGTATATCGTAATAAGCAGGTCAGAGAGATAATTATTATCTCAATGACGAACATTACACAAGGTACCACCCAATTACACAATCAAGACCTCTATTACGTGAGTTAGGACACATGCTCTATTCAGTCTAAACAACATATTCATCTTCAATTTTGTAAAGTGGTTCATAAACCAGTAAATTTGGTCCTAGACTTTGTAATTACCACAAAGAGGACCTTTTTTACAATATTTTTCATCATTTTCTCTTATCTCATTTTCAGCTCCTCTCGGCCTCTCTCGCTCTCTCAGAGTTTCTCCCTCTCTCTCATAGTCTCATCCACACACTCTCTCGGTCGCTTCACCAAAGATTGGGTAAGGTTCAAAACTTAGGCCTAGCTAGTTCAATGTCTGATTGAAATTTGGGTTTCTGGGTTGCATTTTCTGGGTTTCATAGTTTGGGGTTTCAAGTTCATATCAGTTTGCATCTGGGTTTTCATAAGAACCATTTTTGTGACATGGGCTCATCTCAATGATTCAAACTTCACCAATTTTCATGAAGATTTGATTTTGATTTAGAATTAGAGTTTTGATTTAGATTCATCATCATTCAAACCAACAAAATATAGGTCAAGTGAGGGGAAAAAAGAAAAATAATAACAACAATGACAATTGCTCCTATGATAGAATTTACAACGTGCCTCAATCTTCAATATCACTGAGCCGTCGAAGTTTGGGTTTATTTTTTGCCACAACTCTAACTCTGCCACGTACCCTATTCTTATGTGGGCATGTAGTTTTATTGTGTCCATAGCTTCTGCATAAACAACATTTTGGCTTTGTTTTTGGTTCATTGCTTCCTTGCATGCCCTTGCTCCTTACCCTGATAGGATCTCTTACAATGTTATTACATGGATCTGGACTATCACCTACATCTTTTTGTTGCTTCAAAACATCTCCAAGTATCGGCTCCAATCTGCTGAGTTCTTTCTTCAAAATGTTGGTACCCTCCTTTGTCTGTGAAGCAAGATATGATACCCTGCTACTTAAATAACTTAAATCTCCATGCCTGCAATGCATTAACACAAGAATTAACCAAAAAAAAAGAAGTTTCTGTACAAAAAGAGATCTTTCATTACAGTAACTTATTATATGAAATAAAATAAAAAATATCACTGATATTAACAAGGATGTTTATGTACCTGGCCAATCGTACAGCTTCACTAGGCATATTTTCCTTGGGAACTGTGGAGTGAACTTCAGATTTTGCTTGCTTTGTCCACCGCTTTAATACTAAGGACAAAGGTATCTCCCTCATGCGCTCATGCTTCATTACATTAAATAAATGAGAACATGGGATGCCTTCACATTCATAAAGTTTGCAAGAGCATACTACTCGAGGATCACTTTCCCGATGGTAATAAGTAGTTGTGCACTCTTTCTCTTCATCATTGTTATAACTAGACGTAATGTACACACGACATGAATTCAGATGCATAATCCTTGAAGTAATCAGTCCTCCAACCCGATCTATCTCCACACATATTAGTTGAAACACATTATCCGTATAAATGGTAGAGGCATGCTTCTCTAACTGTCTAAGTTGGGTAGAAAGTACATGAGCGGAGTTATTCGATCGAAAATCTTCTTCAGCTACTTTATTTCTAAGTCGTTCCAATGTTTTATCAAGCTGCGGAATGAGTTCAATCAATTTCACTCCACTGAAGTTGAGACTATCCTTCACATACCTATTCATGCCTTCACATCGCTGCGTGCTACGCATGCGAGCGAAAAAATGTCCACTCACAAATGCTTCAGCCCATTTCTCTCGTTTATCATACATCATCTTCACCCAATTTCTATTATGAAGACCATATTTTCCACCATAGCTCTCCATCATTGCTCAAAACCACAAGGAGTTGTTTCATCAAACATGCAGCGTCTGAACTCGGCAACTATTTCAGGGTTGCGTAAGTTTTTCTGAGCATTTTTAGAAATATGCCATGTACATAAACGATGTGGACAACCTGGAACCACTAGTTCAATAGCCTTTCTCATTGCTTCATCACCGTCGGTCAAAATGCCCAGAGGTTTTTTGCCCTCCATAGACTCTAAGAACATCTGCAAAACCCATGTGTATGTCTCAACTGTTTCATCTACCAATAATGCAAAACCAAAAATTGTAGTCAATAGATGGTTGTTTGATCCCACAAACAATACCAAGGGCTTCCCATAGTGATTAGTCTTGTAGGTGCTATCAAATACCAAAACATCCCCAAAGCAACAATAATCTAGCAATGAAGTTGAGTCTCTCCAAAATAAGTTGGCCAACCTGTTACTCTCATCTGTGCTGTACTTGCAAAATAATTTCTTATCTTCGGCTGCTTTTCCTTCAAGATAGGCAAGTGTAGCTTTTGCATCCCCTTCAAGTACAATTTCACGTTGACTCGAGTCCAATTTATTGTACAAGTCTTTCATTTTGAAACCAACATTCGCAAACCCTCCAGATATGTCAGCCATGTATTGATATGCATGACAAGTCTTAATGGATACTCTCCGCATAGATGTGGCTAAAGCTAAATGAGAATCTAGGACAGACCGATATGACCTAAGAAAATGAGACTCCTGTGGCTGTGCAAGATCATGTGAATGATCTGTTTTGAAATCAACTACGACATACGAGTTCTTCTCCTTGAAGTACCTTACCTTGAACAAACATGGGCAGTGACACCTTGTCAATTTCTTTGGTATACGGACATTATTATTGTTGTCCATATATTTCTCTAGTCTTTCCCCCTCTGCAGAACAAACCCATTTGCGGATAGTGACTCTCCCAGTCCTTGCACTTGTTCTCTTGTCATCCTTTCTAACATCAAAACCCATTGCTTTCGCATAAGCATAGTAAAAAGTCTCTGCTGCCTCAACAGTTACAAACTTCACGCCTATAATGTCTTCCGGAGCCAACTTATCATATCTAATACCATTATATTCCAACTGATTGATGCCACTTTCAGACTCTTGCAAATTAGTGTCTGAAATCTCAGGTTGAGGTTCATCTAATGCATCCTGACTTGACATCTGAAACATATAACATGAAAATGAATATAACCACTAGCAAATTGAAATTCATAACAAAACAAAATATCAACAAATTAAATCAAAATCTCAAATGAATAAATAAAACTCCAAAATCAATGCAAAAAAAAACAAATCCAAGTAAAAATAAAGCATAAACAGAGATGAATCTCACTTTTCTCCAAAACTCTGTTCTAAAAGAAACAAAAGAAACCAACCCTTCTCTCTCTAGAACAAAAATACAGTGTATCTCTAGTTGGACATTCAGCAGGTGGACCTTTATCCCTAGTTGGACATTCAGCAGGAGGATGGCTTGCACGTCTCTACATGGAAGAATATGGGAAATCAGATATTTCCCTGTTATTGACTCTTGGAACCCCCCACCAGTAGGTTATTAAATTTTTTCATGATAAGTTCTTGCTAAGAATTCTGGATCCCTCTGACCATGTCTTTGAGGGCTGCTTGCTTACTGATAACATGTTATATTATCTTATGTGTTTCCATCGACAAAAGCTTAATTCAAATTTCTTCCTGACGTATAATTGTCACCTATATTCTGTGCAGACCACCTCCAAAAGGTGTGTCAGGGGTTATTGATCAAACAAGGGGACTCCTGTATTATGTTGAAAAGAATTGCTCAAAAGCTGTTTACACTCCTGAACTGAAATATGTATGTATAGCTGGGAGGCAAAACTCAAATTGTTCCTATTTGGTGCTCTCAGATTTGCTTGTGTTCTTATATGAATGGATATACTTTATGAACCATCTCTACTTTTGTGTTAATTAATTGGCTACTGCTGTAGTATACATTGTAGTAGTTTGTATTCATTGCTACTGCTCCATTAGAAGATCTTGCAGCATTATATAAGCTAGATGAGGTACCTAGATATGTTGAACAGTACACCACACCTATGAATGGCACTAACAAAATACACACACACACGCACACACACATATATATATATATATATATATATATATATATATATATATATATATATATTTTGTATTGGTAAGAATCAATAAGCAACACTCTTGAGATCTTGACTGTGGTAGACCTCACAGCTAATGTAAGACACCATCAAAAAATATGAATGCACTTACTTTTTTGGGACCATCCAACTAAGTGTGGGCGTTCTGGTGATGTATTTGAGCAAGAAAATGGTTACTTTAATCCAACAGATGCTAGCGGCTCTACTGTATCATCAAGAAGTGATTCAAATACAAGTCTCAGTACCAGGACTAATAAACACTACAAAGCTATCTCCCAGAAATGATGGTAAGTCTACTTAACCACAAAGCATAATGATGCATAATAGTTACTCTATGCAGATGCATCGCATAAGTGGATATGGATTGGTATTAATTGCACTAGTCGCTGTTCTTCTGGCAATGGTGCTTTGTAGCATGTGCTACCTACTACGAAGAAGAAAACTTAACAAAACAATCTGACCTTAAGTCCTTTCGAGAACAATCTGACCAAGCCAACAACAGAAACAAGAACGCCCAAATATCCAGAATTCCAGCTTCACCTAATTTCCAACTTTGCAACATTACGCCTTTACCAAATTCCCAGTTGATATCAGTAAGACAGAAATAAATTGAACAATACCAATTCAAAATTTCAATTTTCAATTTTCCAATTCAACCTCAGTTCAATAATTCCCATAATCCCAGTTCTCAATTTATCAGAACAAGAACATTGGAAGAAGTAAAAAACAAGAACTTACGTGGAGAACCCGTGGGCTGGAAGACTGGAGGAGCAGTGGAGTGGAGGAGTGCCGCGCACGGAGGCCCGACGCCGGAGGCACGGTGACGAACTGAGATCGACGGCGAAGTGAGGCTGTGAGGGTGAGACTGAGATTGAGAGAGCGAACCGTACGTACGTTCGTGTTTTTTTTTTTTTTTTTTTTTTAACAGGTTACCTGCTGAATAGGTTAATTATTTGTTGAATATCCATGACCATTAGATATATTACTGATCCAATGGTCACAAATATTCACAAAACCCCCAGTACTGTAGAATTTCCAACTATTTATATCCAACGGCTAGCACCCCATGATCTAAATATATATACACCACATGATCTATATATATATATATATATATATATATAGAGAGAGAGAGTTGATCTACACACTAGGGTGTCAATTAGTGAATTTAAATTTCGTACAATTTCTGCCTTTTTTGGATCATATGCACTCTTTTCTAATGTAATATATTTTTCAAATTTTTGTTGGTGAAACAGGCTAGGTTTCCATTTTCTTTCCAATTGGGATGCTAAATGTTTCAATTACATGCTTTCGTTTCTAATCTAAGTATTGTCAACCTCATAATTTTGATTGTGTCAATTTGAAAACTCCATCCTGATAGCTTAAATCGAATTGGCGTAAAACCACATTAGGCTGTGTAACTAGTTCCTGATTGGGGATCCCAGCATGCAATATTTTCTAATGAATCTATGGCCTCGCAAGCTTCCCTCGAGTTGGAGTGATTAGAGCAGCAGGCCACATCCTCAAATGGTAAATCTTTTCTCATGATCTTGCTCTGCTGTCGACGTAAACCACCAACTCAGACTTGCTAGACTGTTTCCCTGCTGTCCATTTACTAGACTGACTACCACTTGTTTGCTTGTCAACAGAGTGAAGAAGTCACAGCCAGAACTTTGGACCAGGGTTCTGGGTTCTGACTTGATTTCAGGGAGTACTGGCTAACCATATCAGGAAAAAGTTTCAAGCAGTCCTAGTCCTCCCCCATGTAAAGGGGCAGGAGGTGGAAGATCCAATCTTGCAACCGCTCATCCATTGAATCGAAGCTATTCTGAGGATGAAATAACATCGATTTAACCTTCAAACATGTGCGGAGCATGTTAGGATGCTTTCCGCCAATTACATTTAACAACATGAATGGAGGATTTACATTGACAAAAATGCAAAAGATATGAGTTAACTTATTGTTCAAATTAGAAGAGAAGAAACAAAATTGAAATTTTTAAGAACAGGGGTGGAAGGTGTACTTAATCCTAAAATTTAATACGTGGCTTGTATAAAATTACATGACGAGTGCTACTCAAGCATTATACATAATATATATACATTAACTCAATAATTGGCTTAATTATATAAGATATATATATATTTCTTATAAAAAAAATAAAAAGAAAGCATTTGTAAGGTAAACTGCTCACCAGTCTTTATCGTTGGAGTTGCTGTTTCCATGAATTATCTCCTCCTTCACAAATTCTTCTAATATCGCATGTTTTCGTTCATTTATTTTACTTTAGAAACGATAAAAAAAAAAACAATGAGACAAATGTATAGTCATAACTCACAACCGTAGAAAAGTAATTATATTGTAGACTATTAAGAAAAATACATCAAACCCTGTGAGTATACACAATCCCAACTTTTTGCTAGCAATAATTGTCAGAAAACCATAAATAAAGTGTTGACTAGATATGAATACATGCAATTGAACCAGAAGCAGAAAAAAAGAAGTAGAAAAAATGCAGCTTACGTCGGAAACTGGACTCGAAAGCGAACATATTGGTCTCCATGGTGAACTAGGAAACCATGCTTCGGTAGTCCTGCAACAACATAAAAACAAAGTGCCAAAAGAATGCTTTAGTAACCTTTGCCTCTTAGTACCACGTGTTCTCCAGGCTGAACCCCCTTTTGGTATCTGAGAGGTCCATAATTACGAGGAAGAATCAGTATCAGTATTAAACTATTAATTAAGTCAATGAAGCTTAGGGTTATATTTTCACAGTCCCATTGTTTGATCTTCTTTATTAAAATTGAAGAATAAATAACTTAATATACAGAGGACAAAGTAGTAAATTCTTTTAAAAAAAAACAAACAAAACAAATTTAAAGCATTACCCACGTTTTGTGGAAGCAGTAGAAAATAACTGCTCTCAACTTCTGGTAAGAAGCAATAAGTGCAGTTTTCATTTTTATTTTTTAATATACTGTAGTTTTTTTTAAGAATTAAATATACTGTAGCTTGAGAAGGAGTAAATCTAATTATAAAATTATTAACAAAAAGATTTGAACAAATCTATCAAAAATAAAATAAACAAAATAGGGCCAATTGACACACCCTAGAGGCTAGTGTAGACCAAAAGGATAGTGGAAGAGAAAGAACAAGACTAGAAAAGTAAGAAAACTTTATCTGTAAAGAATTAAAATGAAGACATTACTTTTACTTCTGTCTTCAGGAAAGACCAAGTACTTGCATTAGATAGTTTTACCCCTGTTTAAGGAATAGAAGGCCACCAAATATTTTTTTTTTTTTTTTTTTTTTTTGAACTTTAACCAAATATTTTAGATCAGTCAGGAAAGTTGACATAAGTAAAGTGGCCCCTGAAAGTAACAAGTATATTTCCCATTTGGACACTTTGTAGTTCATACCGATATAATTTTACTAAACACTATTTAGTTATTTCATGTCACAATAGTTGAATTGCATATGATCTGTCATAACGTATTATCTGATTAACCCTCGTACAAGGAGACAAAAAACAGTCTGATATCCTAATCTGAGCCCAAATGCCCTAGTAAATCATCTTCCAAAAGTTACTTAAAAAAAACAATTAAAAGTAATCGCGTTCCACCTTTACTATGTTTGAGCTATCATAAATAATGCAAGATGTATAGTGAAATAACATGAATAGAATTCAGAAATCCTATCATTTCTGAAACAAACATCCAGTAGAACACATATTGTTCGCTCCTGTGTACAAAAAATGACAATATATAATCCTGGGAAGAAAGAAGTCAAAACTGCCTAACGTAGCTTTTATTGCTTAGAAGGGTACTTTCTAATGTGTATATTTAGCAAGTGTTTGCTTAGAATAAATGAAACATGTTCAAAAAATATGACTCAAAAGGATCGAGCAAGTTTAAAAGGGAGAAAGGAAAAAGCACAGGATATGATATGGTACCAAGTAAAAAGCACCAGAAGCTGCCAAATTAGTATATCTCCTCATATGGAATCAAGGTAACTATAAGTCATGTACATGCAAGAAATCAGTCTCACTTGAGTAAAGCTGATATTAGAGTCCACAAAAACATCTGCACCATCTCTAGCAAAAACAGGATCTTCAGCAACCTACATCATCAAAAAACAAGGGAATTTGAGAAGGCATAGCAGATTCCCAATCATAAGTCTCTACATCAGAACAGTGAAAGCAAGTCTTCCACTTGATCAAGTTCATTTATTATCTCTTTAATCATATGTATCTTCCAGCTTGGATGATATGTTAGACTTGCTTTGCATGCAATTCTAGCTTGTTCTCTTCTTTTGGGTGGGCATAAGGGGAAAATTAAGTTCTCCATAACATTCAGACCTTTTAAAACATGCCATAATGTACATGCATAGCAATAAGTTAAAAATCAGACCAAACAATGCAATAGTACAGCAAACAAAAATGAGGGTTTTCTCTCTCTTAAACGTTGATCCATGAACCTTATCAACAAAGTTTTATAACTGTCGACACTAATTGTGATGGAATCTCACAAATCTGCATAGGAACTTAAAGAGAGAATATAATATTAGAAGGGAAAAAAGTAAGAGTATAACCTTTAGCTTAATGTATAGAGAAAGACTAATGTATAACCACCCTGGCTGACTTCCCCGTGGCCCACTATTCCCAGCCTCTGGTACGCGGATTGTATCTCCAGAATCCACACCTAGTCCATTTAAGACAGGAGAGTCACATAAATACACTTTTGTTTTTATATGATGATTTCTGGACATTACAGCTGCATTATCCTTCAAACAGAAGCATCTTCTAACGACTCAAGTTTACCGTCTTTGAAACCTATGGGGCACTAAGTTTCAAGTGCAGCACTCAGTATGCTTATCTAGAAATTTTATCACTCAACAATTTTCAAAGATATTGTTATGTTGTTGCCTCTAAAAATCACCTCGGCCAAGATAGCCGAGAGATCAAGGAACAAATGTCCTTCTCAATGAATAGTTTGCGGGGCGTGCCAGCACACGGCCAAACACTACAACAGAATGTCTCTTTAGCGACCAAGTTTTTTGCGAGGAATTTATTTTCCTCAGTAAATGTCACATTTTACGAGGAATAATTAAGTTCCTCACTAAATGCCATTAGGTTTTTTACGAGGAACATATTTTCCTCCCTATACATCACTTTCTACGATGAATATTTCAGTTCATCACTAAAGGTGACCATAATTTGGTCTCCCAAATCGTCATGTTATTAGCGAGGAAATATGAGACTTGAGTGACGAATTTTTTCATCGCGAAAACAAGATTCAACGAGGAAATAATGATTTCGTCGTTATTTGTTTGGCGGAAAATTATTTAAGACCCGCCAAATTCAATGGCGACAAAGCTATGGTTTCCTCGCTAAATGTCTATGTTCTACGAGGAACCATTTCCTCATTAAAAGAAACAATTAGCGAGGAAATAACACTTTCCTCGTTATTAGTTTGGAGGATAAGTGAGTAAGACCCGCCAAATTCAATGGCGACAAAACTATGGTTTCCTCGCTAAAAGTCTATGTTCGGTGAAGAACCATTTCCTTGTTAAAAGAAACAATTAGCGAGGAAATAACACTTTCCTCGTTATTAGTTTGGCCGATAATTGAGTAAGACCCGCCAAATTTAATGGCGACAAAACTATGGTTTTCTCGCTAAAAGTCTTTGTTCTACGAGGAACCATTTCCTCATTAAAAGAAATAATTAGCGAGGAAATAAACCTTTCCTCGTTATTAGTTTGGCGGATGAGTAAGACCCGCCAAATTCATTTGTGGCAAAACTATGGTTTCCTCGCTAAAAATTTATGTTCTACGAGGAATCATTTCCTCGTTAAAAGAAACAATTAGCGAGGAAATAACACTTTCCTCGTTATTAGTTTGGCGGAAAATTAAGTATGATCTGTCACGTTTAACGGCGACAAAACTATGGTTTCCTCACTAAAAGTTTGTGTTCTAAGAGAAACCATTTTCTTGTCCAAAGAAGCAATTAGCGAGGAAATAACTGTTATCCTTGTTATTAGTTCGGAAAATTGGGTAAGACTGTCCAAATTGAATGGCGAAGAAAAGGGAAAATTTGAGATGAAGAAATAGGTTGACCTGTGATAAATAAATAATTAAGTATTTAAACAATTTTATACTTCAAATAAGATTACCAATGAACGATATGTGCTAAGTGTTTATATTTGTCATATTCATTTTTCTTTTTCCTTTTCCTTTTTTAGTGTGGAATGCACTATTGACATTTTTTATTCCATAATCATTAAAATTTATATACACAAGCATTGTTCATATTTTTGCTTTAAAAGTAAGATCAAATATCATGGACCTCTTTAAAATCGTAAGGCGGTATTATATGAATGATTTCATAGTTACTAAACAAGTTAGTGAAAATCGATTGTCCTTCAGAATACTAATTTGATATGTTCATTTGTAAACATTAGTATGAATGACTCGTTTTTGCTCCCGATTTTATAATTGAGTTTCCCTTTACTACATCTCTCCTACAGTCCTACTTAAGAATCACTGCATCATACATGGCATGAGTTTATATTTCTTACCTCGATAATATGACAATGACTCATGATGTGTATCATATTTTGTATATATATGGATACTGTCGTTCAATAATGGATGTCTTTCTTGTTCAATTTGCTGGATCACATGTGGAACACACTAGGTAATAGAACTTTAACAATGCAAACTTCAATTTAAGGGATCATAAATAGAACACACTATGCAAAATGTGACTGATTTAACTATTCAGTTATAAATTATGATAAAAAATATTCAAATAAAAAACCATTAAGCTATTCACAATCATAAACTTATTGATCCTATACCCTAACCCCTAAACCCTAAACCCTAAATCTATTTTTATTTTTGTAAACAGCATAGTAGCATACTAAAGAATTAGAGAAAATAGAGAAGCGGGATAGTGATGATCGAAGGCGGGCAGTGAAAAAAAAAGAAGCGAAGATAAAATACTCTAAAGGGTAATAGGATGTCGCCCTTTTCTCTCTCTGCCGTTCTCCTCTCATAGTCTCATGAAGCTCCGTCTCCGTCTCTGAGGCTCCCTCTTTGGGTCTACCATCTTTGAAGCTCTCATCTCAGTAAGATTAGATTCATCTTTCTTCTTCCTTGTATATCATTCTTGTAGAGCTTGATTAATCAATGTCGATCTTTTATTTTCTGCTAAATCTAAATATGAGATGTTATAGTTTATATAATTTGGGGTAATTTCAATTAAACGCTCTCTAATTGAATCCCAATTTGATTTGAACTTAACCTATGTTTTGATTATCTTGTGAGTCCAGGACAAGGAGTTGTTGATACCAGGTCAATTCAATCTTTTCTGTCGCTGCGCTACCAATTGCTGGGTTCGAATTGGGTCTATGCTACCATATTTTGGTTCCACGTTTCAAGTCGGGGTCTCAACTTCTACTAGGTCAATTCGCATTCTCACTCTCTAATTTGGTGCCTGCATTTTGTGATTTCTGATTTTGGTGTGGTTTGGGATTCTGGGATTTTGGTGGGTTAAATCTCAGTGACTAATGATAATTGGGCTGTGGTATTCTTCTTCATGAATGAAACAGATTATGCAAAGGGAAATGCAGGACAAGTTTCCTCATATACTGTGAGTCCAGTGCTCATTCTTATATGGGAAAATTTCAAGAATAGTACATGAAGTATCGGCCATTCTAACCTTTCGTGAATCAACTTTCGAAACTATCAAAACGGTACATCAAGTTTAAATTTCTACCCAATTTAGGTACATGCCGTTACGGGTTCCGTTATGATGCATGCCATTGTCAAATAATTGAAGGGTAAAATAGTATTTTTAAAGTTTCCTTTCTCTCTCTCTCTCTCACCCTCTCAGACACTCTCTGACTCTAGCTCCTCTCTCTCTCTCTCTGTCTCCTCTTTATCTAAAGACTCAGATGCTCAGTCTCTCACTCTCTCCTAGTCTCCTCGACGGTCGACGACACCAGTACGGCGGGCCAGCAGCACCTCCTAGTCTCCTCGAATCCGGATCCGATCCGACCCTGTCCTCGAATCTACGGCACCACCATGACGGACGGCGATGGAACGAAGCCCGCAATTTTTGATCTTCAACTGGTTCCTGGGAAAATTCCGGCGCCATTTTGATAAGCATGTGGTGAGAAAATCCTTCTACTCTTCATGCCTTATCTTGTGGTGTGATCAATTTCAAGTTTTGATTGGGTTTTGAACAATTGGTGTTTTTGGGTAGCGTCGGCTGTCGCTGAGTTCGTGGTTTCCGGCCTACGGCGACTTCATCGACGACGACAAGGGGCTAACATATGAGGGGCTGTTGCGGATGTATGACGACGGAGGCGGCGACGTAGTTCTAATGGTCGTCGGAGGAGACCTGGATGGCCAGTCCGATGGTCTCGATTGGGGTTGGGTTTGGGGGAAGGTTAGAGAGTTGGATGAGGGAGGATTGACACGTGTCGAGGAAGTGGGTGGCTTTGCAGGTGAGTTGGATATGAGAAACGGCGGCGGTGGTAGAATGATGGTAGTGGCGGGCGGCGGAGGAGAGGGAGAGGAAGAGAGTAAGGGTGAGGAGGGAGAGGAAGACGAGGGAGGCCATGAAGATGAAGAGGAATTTGGAGGGTTTGGATAGGGAGGAACATGGTTTGGAGAGTGAGGTGAAGCTGGGTTTTATGGGTTTTCGGTGATGGGTGGTCATCGAAGGGAATGGGAATTCAGCTACGGTGGTCGGCTGCAGTCAGTACGAGGGAGAGGGAGAGAGAGATGGGTGCTCAGTTTAGTTTTTTTTTTTTTTTTTTATCATCCTTGAAAAGACGGATTTACCCTCAAAAATTTGACAAAAAACACATTAATTAACGGAGCATGTAACGGCATACACCAAAATTAGGTCGAGATTTGAAATTCATGTACCGTTTTGATAGTTTCGAAAGTTGATTCACGAAAGGTTAGAATGGCCGATACTTCATGTACTGTTCTTGAAATTTTCCCTTCTTATATTGACTATTCTGTCAGTCTTATATTAACTATTCTGTCATCTTCCTTTAACAAAATATCTTGTCCTCTTTAAAATGTCATGGGGGTCACTTTTCTCCTTTTCAATACCTAAGCAATGGAAACTTTGTTGCCTACCTTCTACTCTGCTAAGTATTCATTGTGTATGAAGTGAATTATATTTGAATCCTGAACCTTGTTATTTATCAAATTTATAGAAACAGTCATTGTTAGAGTCTATGAAACAAGGTTGGATCTTTTGAGAGCTGTAATTGTTGGAGCTAAGGGTACTCCTTTCCATGATGGTCTCTTTTTCTTTGATGTTTCCTTCCCCAGTGGGTACCCCAATGTGCCACCGGTATGTAATTGTTGTTTTTCTGGCTTGAAATATATATACTTAAATCATGGGTCTGACATGGTCTTTTTCTGCTATTGATATGTGAGCAATCAATAGCTAATCTCATGACCTTTTTAATCATTAGGTAGGAGCTTTAGCACCTGCAAGACCATTTGCTTTCATTAAATTCAGTAGGTCTACTACCATAATTTATCCTCTTTCATATTATATGTGGAATTCTGTAGGTTTGCCTTACGTTTTGGTGCTTTTTTTTTTTTCTGAGTTTGATTTCCTTTTACTTTTTCTGTTTGGGACTGTAAGTTATTTTTGTTTGCTTCTAAAGGGAAGGTTTTGGCTTATGTCTAAGTGATAAAATAGCTCCCAAATTTCAATTTTGCAGAGGTCAGTCAAATGTCCAGTCCTTTAACATCAGAGTATGCTGATAAAGCGAGAGACTTGAATTGACAGGTTAGTGTTACAGATTAGTCTTATTTGATTTGTATATGATACAAAGTAGTTTATACTAATTTCATAGGTGAGATCGATATTATAGATTGGAATTGTTCTGGATTGTTATGTCTAATATGATTTCCATGGTACCTGTATGAACAATGTTGCATGCAAGCTCTCCAGTACTATACTCTTTGTTTCAGTATCAAATCACGTTGTACGGTTTTAGTGTTTTATGGTGGCATACCGGTGGATGAGGCATTACATGACAGTGGCTATAGTTAAAGCCCAATCCTGATAGAAGTGCAAAAGGCACAGTCATTGAGGCCGCTCTTGATAAATCTAGAGGACCTTTAGTTACACTTATCATGCAAAATGGAACCATTAGAAAGGGGGACATAGTAGTTTGTGGAGAAGCCTTTGGAAAGGTTGGTTGATTACTTCGGGTTTTTGATGTAATCATATGTAATGTTGATAGAAGATGAAATCCTCATTTATATTACTTGTCATTTGGGTTCACAGGTCTTAACAGCTTCTAGCTTAAGAGCTCTTGGGTATGCTGGTGAAGTAGAAGGGATTGGTCATGTTGTGGCCTTAGACAATGATTAAGGTAATTCTCAGATTCTCTGCCTGATAACCTTTTAGAAGTATTTGTGCACCACTGTATCTTTCCTGTAACTATTCTATGAAACTACTAATGTGGTTTTAGTAAGTGCACCATACTTGAACTTTGATTACGAGTAAGTATGGTAATATTCCATAAATCCCCAGTCTCTAAAATTATATTCATGAGTTCGTGGAATGTGATTTTCCAATATCCTGGTCATTGAACTCTTGTGAAGGTTGAGGGTTCCAGCATTCCTTATCATTTAAAATACATGTGACTTCATTTATAAGAGTCCTTTTGGTGATATTGTGAATTTTTTGGCTTTGTGAACTTTTTGTATTGTCGTTGACTCGTATCAATTTGGCTGCAATCGTTATTTTTAACATGTGTGTTAATGATTAACTTGTTTGTTATGATATTTAAAGCACTCCACACTGATTGTAGGAACAATAATCACATACTAGGATGATTTATTGCTTGTAGTCTTGTAGATAAGGGGAGCTTGCACTGGAAGGAGCTCATTATTTGACAACAGGGGAGCTCGTTAGTCTCAGTGAGCAGCAGCTTGTCGACTGTGATCATGAGGAAGTGAGAGGCTTGTCTTGTTAAGCTTTCTTGAATAATAGCTAAAGCTGCAAGTATATGCTTTTGCCTTTGAAATAGGTTTGGATCTTTTCCTTCAAGTCTGTCAGAATAATGAACTACCAAGAGCGTTTTGTACTGTAAACCATTTTGCTGCAATATAAGTTTCTTCTGTTCCAAAATCTTTTGTTCTTTTATTTCCGTTATTATTTTGTTGATTGTTTGACTAGTTTTGAATAAGAATCCTCTTTGTAGAATGAAATAACATGTAACTGCCGACATGTCATATCGTAATAAGCAGACAACTGTAACAAAAAGAATATTTCCTCGCTATAGACTAAAATTTAATATTGACAAAAATGAATTTTCTCACTATAAACTTCAGTTCTTACATTGACGGAAAAAACATTCCTTCTTGTTGATTATTTTCAGCGAGAAAACTTTCTCGCTAAAAGGATACATATTAATATGAAACAAAATTTAGTCGCTAATAATGGTTTAGAGAGAGAAATATTTAACGACGGAAATATTTTCGTCGCAAAAACAGTAGTTTAAATTATTTATTATTTATAATTTTTTATTTACTAATTATAATTAGCGAGAAAATACATAATTTAGCGACGAAATTAAGTTTGTCAAAAAATATATTTAACGACTATTTTCTAATCCCCGAAATTTTTTAACGAGGTAAAAGTATGAATTTGGGTGAGGAAAAATATTGTCGCCAAAGATTAACAGCAAGAAAAATTAATTTTCTCGCGAAAAAGGTTTGGCGAGGATATAGTTTTTTTGTCGCTGAAGCTTTCCTTGACGAGCTTTCTCCGACGAATTGAAGACGAAAAAAATTTCCTCGCGAAAATACTACAGCGAGGAAATGTCGGTTTTCAGCGAGGAACTTGTTCCTCGCAAATGAGATTTTTTGTTGTAGTGAAAATGTCAAGTGTGCAATTGTAGATGTAGTAGATGAAGTGTGCGTGCTCTGACTTATCAAGCAATTGTTGGCCGAGGAATGAACTGATTCTCGGCCGACAGTTCGCTGCCTTTGGATCAAGGACTTGATGGCTGAAGGTCGGGTGAATTGGGTGTGGTTGTGAGAGTGTGAGTGAATATGAATTGTCTGGTCACAGGGCTTAAGTCAATTGGATCCAAGTAATAACAAGTAACTGTAAAGGTGAACTCGTAACGAATGAAATCTTCAAGATTGATAGCTACTATGCGACTACGAACAGTAAATAACATGATCAAACAAATAAAGCATAAAGCAAATAACAAAGACAATAATGACAAAACTGAAATCTGGAATGGCTGAAAATTATTAACTGTTGTTTGAAAGAAAACAAAGAGAACAATTCAAAATCGATACTGGGCTACAAGGAAAGTAAAGCAACTGAAATTGTAACTAGCAGAGCAAACTAACTAATAGACAAACGGAAATTCTACCTGAGCAGAAGGTAAAACAAAAGAGAAAAGCTTGATGGCTTGAGTTTCTGGAGTTGTGTGTGTGATGTCTTCTGTCGATGCTTCTATTTATATTGGTTGCTCTGTGACTTGAACTGATCTCTTGGCTCTTTGAAGTTGAGTGGAATTTGGCCTCCTCTTGGTCAGTGACTTTATCTTGCTTCGGCTCCAATACTTATCGTCGGCTGACTTGACGCTGGACTCTATCTTGCTTTGGCTCTGATGGTCGTCATCAACGGCTGTAATTAATCTTAAAGTAGACTATCTTGGATTGAACTCTCCTTATCGGCTAACGAACTTCAATTCGACTAAAACACTAACTTGATCAAATTTCATCTTTATCGCTTATTGGCCTCCCCTGTCAATCGGCTGCTTTCTTTCCAAGTTGGAAACTGACTTAAGTGATTTGAGCAATTGGCTGATGGGCTTTCAGACAATAAATCTCTTTTCGAATTGATGACTACGGGCCGGCCGATAACTAAAGGCTTAGCTTTGTCTAACTCGACTTGGACCAAACGAAGTGTCCAATTACTCATCGGCCAACATTTCTGGCTACCGGCCCAAATTACTTGTTGAGCGGCTCATTGTAATTCGAAATCATTCAATAACTATATATGCACATTAGCTATGTCTGAGTGGACATGCAAATGTGGGTACAAACATATGTCAGACCTCAAATCCATGAGAAACATGCAGATAGTGGCTGTATTTGTCACTGGGAGAATAAATTGAAGGAAAGAGTGAGGCTAATATAATGAAACATGACCTAAACAAGATAAGCTTCTTTCTTATAAACTCAATATAGTCCTCATGATTCTCTGAACATGTATTCCTTGAACTTGTAACATACATCACAAGATTTTCTAGAGCCAAATGATAGTTATTAACACACATCTGACTATCTACATCACCAAAAACTTATGCTACTCCTCTCATCAAAATGGAAAAACAATACCAACCTGCTGGGATGGTAACTTCAACTTCTCTTGCACCTTCAACTATCCCTAATCCTCCACATGACATACAATGTTCCTGCATCAGATAAATTAAATGCCAATCATATAATCTGGAGGGAGCAATCAAGATCAGTGGAGTTATTCACTGGAATTCACATTATACCTTGATTATTTGGCCTGACCCTTTACAAGTACTGCATGTTGATGTGAACGGAGGAATTGTAACCTGGTAGAAAATTTGAACAATATCAGACACTGATTATAAAGATTTAATCATTTGTCATATGTCTAGAAGACCAAAGAAATGTAACTGTCCTCACAAATCAACTCCTTCCAAAGAAATATCCCATAAACATCATGAGTGTGGATCTTCAAAACTTACTCTCCCAATACCTCTGCAAATAGGACACACTTTTGTCTTGGCCTTTAGTGGATATATAGCCACGCCCATCTGCAACATGAGATAAGAAACTAGAGAAGTTATTATGCAAATTGATTATCAAATGGAAAATATGGAATGGAACAATGACAACCTACGGATATATTTAAATTTCACAAGAATTTGACCATCTTCTATGACATGATTTAAAACAAAACAAAAAATAACAGTCCCAATAACTGAGGGAGATTTGATTCAGAATGGAGTTATTTATAACCCTCCCAAGAACTGAGTTTTTCTTATTGTCATCTGAACCCAATTTTCGGTCATAACACTTAAATTCGACAGTCATTTGTTCCTTGCACCTTTGTTCTATTGCTGTCCCAAATTGATAGCTGATAGGGAAGGTAAACTACTCTCAAAACATCTTAAGTACGAACTTAAATATGAGTGTACTGAGAGTTTGAGACTTTAAAATAGGACTTTAGAGTCCAAAATATCGTATTAACGTTCCTTAACAGTGGTATTGTTTCCAACACCCAATGACAATCAGACTTCAAGACCGAGCCTCCGACTCCGGACTCTGACCAAACCCAGACGCAGACCCCAAGTTCCAAGCCTCCAGCCACCACTTCTTGACTTCAAACCCTGAACCAGGAAGTTGGACCCAAGCTGCTGGCCCACAGTGGGACACCATCCTGAACACAACCTACGGCCTGGATCTGACCTTTGTATTTTCAGATACCACATCTAAAGGCAAAGTAATGGGAAATTCCAATGTCACACAAATCGGTAAGGAGCAAAGTTTTACAAAAGGTGGCTTCTTCTGCAATAGGTGCACTAAGAGCAAATGCACCGGCTGTTTGATTGGGTGACCAATCAGTGGAAATGAGGAAAAGAAAGAATGCAGCGGCAATTAATAAGTCGACCAATTCGTGGGTCCCAGCAAGTCGGGCAATCAGCTGACCGAGAATTATCAACTCAATTGCCTGACCTAGGTTGTGGCTCCCACACTCATGTGGGTTTCTACCAAGGGCCAAATCTCTTTGATATTAATTCAAAGGCCTCTATTGGATTGAAAAAGTCAATTTATTTATTTTAAAATCTAAATAGTATATTGGCATTAGAATTGCCTTTTATTGGTGCATTTACAAAATGAAGGTAATTGCTAATTTTGGGTGAATAGTGAATTAGCAAGTATCAATTTAGTAGGTAAATCAGTAATTGCCTTTGGTACATGAGTGCATTTGCTATGAGACTATGGTTAATTCTTATATCTCTACACATTCAAATATCTAAACATAAGAAGAATAAAAATTAGAATATCCCTGTATAACAATTACAAAGACTTCAGAAATTAATTAAATAAACAAATATATCTGTGATGAGCAACGTTTCCAATACAAGAAATGATGTTAACATGTGAAACCTCTGGTATAAGGAGAGGTTTTCTAAAGACAATATGATCTAAAAATATGTAATCAACTCACCTCAATAATGATGAGCCCAAAAAAAAAAAAGAGCCTCACCACAAGAATCGCAGTGACAGACAGATTCTTTGTGCATCCTCTAGCAGCTTCGGAAAAAGAGAGAGACAGCTCCACCTATGAAATGCAGCATTAAAAACATTAAGCTCTTGAGCTTAAAAAGAGACAAGCTAGTGTACTGGTGGGTATGAGATACCCCCATTTACAACTATTTGAACAAAAATTTACAAGTATTTGAACCAAAATTACAACATTGAGAACAAAAGTTACCATATTCATTTACACTATTTACATATAGTTAAACAAAAATTACAACATTGACAACAAATTTGTTCAAAAGCTTGTAAAAATGTCGTAAGAGGTGTAATTACTATTATTAGAACTAAGATTACAATATTGACAACGAATTTGTTCAAAAACTTGTAAAATGTCATAAGAGGTGTAATTACCATTATTAGAACTAAGATTACACAAAGTAGGACTCAAATTACAACTTTGACAACAAAATTTGTTCTCACTTTTGTAAATGTGGGTATGAGATACCCACCACTACACTAGAATTTCCCGCTTAAAAATACAAAAAGACAATCACATGACAAGTGCAACCATAGGTGGAGCAACTTTACCTGAATGTCAGGTGCAACTTGATCGAATTCATGTTCAAAGATCTGGTCACCTTATTATTGTTTCTTTTCTTCTTCATTAGATTTCAGGCACAATTTATCATATACATGCACCACGTACTGTATTATCTCTAAACAAAATAGCTGTTACTCACCTTCAATCAGCACTTGATAATATTACGACAAAAAAAGTGTGCTGGACAATTAAGGTAATTGGCTCCTAGCCTTTGGGTAGAACAACCACCTTAATTTGTTTTTCTTCTTATTATACATGCATGAGGCAACAATGCATTAAATAAACCACAAGTTAGATAATACAAAACTAGCTTCATTTTACATGCAAAACTAATTCTGGAACTGTAAACTGTTATGACTCTCTGAACAAAACTTTTCTTACACATCTATTCCAAAAATCAAAATTTTTGTGTAGATAGAGTTCCGCTGTAGCTCTAGTTATTATCCAATATCTTAAAGGTACGCAAAGATACACCAATGATGACAACAGATTCAATACACACATACGACATGACGTATACATACAGACACCTAGATTAATATTGATTAGCTTCACCCATTTATTTGACTCCTGCTTTGATACACGTTGCTAGTCTCTTGCTCCTGCATCACCATTAGCTCATCCTTGAGCTGCGATAGAGACAGTTATGCCCGCGCGTGGACGACTCTCAACCATGGAGACACCAAATCAAATATCAGGATCATCACTCAATGCGCCGGCTATAGCAATATGCTTCCCTCACACCTAGACCTCTCTATAGTAGTACATTACTTCTCACATTATCAAACACAAAATTTTTAGGCCTCTAGTGAATTACGGTCATGCGAATGGAAACCACTGAGGATGAGCAACGTAAAGCCGCCGCCCTGAAAAGGTTGCTGCTCATTCTGAGCTGCGTATTCTTATCCATAGGCAACTGCGGCGGCCCTTTGATAATGCGCCTCTACTTCATCCACGGCGGCAAGCGCGTCTGGCTTTCTAGCATGCTCGAAACCGGTGGCTGGCCCATAATCCTCGTCCCTATAGCCATAGCCTACTACCGCCGCCGCAAAAACCAAGCTCCAACTGAACCACCAACCAAGCTCTTCTTCATGAAGCTCCCTCTCTTCGTTGCCTCCGCCGTCATCGGCGTCCTCACCGGCCTCGACGACTACCTGTACGCCTACGGTGTCGCCCGCATCCCCGTCTCCACCACAGCCCTCATCACAGCGGCTCATCTGGCTTTCACGGCCTTGTTTGCCTTCATTCTTGTGAAGCAGAAGTTCACGTCGTATTCCATAAACGCCATCGTGTTGCTGACGGTGGGGGCGGCGGTTCTGGGCCTGAACACGAGCTCGGACCGGCCCGAGGGGGAGTCGAATGCGCAGTACATGCTCGGGTTTATGATGACGGTGGCCGCGGCGGCGTTGTATGGGTTTGTGTTGCCGTTGGTGGAGCTGATGTACAAGAAAGCCAAGCAGAACATCACGTATGCTTTGGTTTTGGAGATTCAGTTGGTTATGTGTTTGTTTGCTACCATTTTCTGCACTGTTGGGATGCTGGTCAACAATGATTTCAAGGTTAGTACAATGGTTTTTCAGATTTTTTAGCAATTGCTGCAGTACTGCATTGACTACTCTATATTAGTCCAATTTTTTATTTAACCAAAAACCAAGAACGGTCCAGTTTTTCAATTATTACGGTGGGATGTGACTGTATTTATTTTTTCAATGATGAGGATTCAGAAAATTATTTTGTGCATATCTTTTTAGACGCTGATAAATGATAATAGTGTATGAAAATACTCGAACGAATAAAAGTAACCTTCATGCCAGTGATGTAAACTCGGATGGAAACCCAATCTAGAAGATAAAAACATTAAGGTCATATAATATTAAATAAGATAAATGAGAGCTTTACCCCTCTCTCTTTGGCGGCGGCAAACCCTAGCTTTAGGGTTTTGCTCGTCGCGAACCTTGGCCTCCGATGAGTCTCCTTCTCTTCGTGAAGCCTGTCTATCGCCCTCCTCGAGGTCGTGCTTCCCCTCTGTTCAACCTGTGGGTTGTGGAATCCGTTTTTTGGTGCTTCTCGGACTTTTGTGGTGCTAACAGGAAGTCTTTTCTGGAGTCCGATTGCTTGAGAGATATTCGCCGGAGGAGAGCTTTCTCCAGAATGGATTTGTGGGCAGCAATTTGAATTTGGGATCCTGGATCTATTTATTCTTTTTCGCAGGGGATGAGATGTTGCTGCGATGGTGGCCGGGCAGGCTTGGCGGTGGTTGCCGGTGACAGAGGAGGTTGGGATGCAATCCGATTTGGGAGGTTGAAGGCATCCGGAGGTGATTGCTGGCTGGGTCCGATCTGGTTTCCTAGGTCGGTCTGGGCTGGTGGTTCTCTGCAGATGGCTTCTATCATGCTAGGTTCGCAGGCCTCTCCTTCTTCTGGTGGTGGTCAATCCTGGTCTTCTGGTGGTCTGGCAGCAAGGTACGGGTGGCGCCGGTGGAGTCCACCGTTGCTGGGTTTCTCCCTCCGGTTTGCTTTCTTCTCTCAGGCGAAGGCAGCACTACGTTTTGCTTCCAAAGGAGATGGCAGCGTGGCAGTCCGATCCGGCGGGATGCCCAGTCACCTGGGTGTCCAGAGTAGTCTCAACTGGGCCTGTTCTTGGGTTTCCAATAGGTTGGGTGCCCAGAGCTGCTCTGATTGGGATTGGGCTTTTGTTGATTCCGAGGCATCCGCTTCGAACTCTGTTTCGGGGCGAATTTAGATCCGTATTTGGGACCCGGGTGGCACACAAATCCGGATCTTGGATCCAAGACAACTACTCATATTGATTTGGTATTGGTTCTAGTTCTTAGGAGTTCGATTGCTAATTTTCGAGTTTCTGACACCCTCGGTTACTTTCGAACTCCTAGGTGATCATATCACCGGTCTCGGTTACGGTTACGGTTACGGTTACGGTTACTGTTACATTTACACTGCTCTCGTGACATATGCAGTGCAGCGATGTCGTTCAGCATCAAGTCACATCCTGGTTACCTTTCATTCTAGATGCGTCTGTGCATGTTGTTATCCTTTATTGTTTTTCTTCATTTTAGATGCATTTGTGCATCTTGTTATGCTTTTTTATTTTCTTTCGATGCTTTTGCATCGCTCCATGTACTCCGTAGTTTGCATTTAATATAGTCTGTCGTCTTTCCTCTCAAAAAAAAAAAAAAACTTGGATGGAAAAAATACTTTTATGAAACTTATAATGCGTGTAGATAAGATAACAATACTTTATTGCTCGTATTTGGTTGTTTTCGTTTCTGAATATGGCTTCTTCTTTTCGGATTTTTACCATTTATGGACTAAAAGTTCTTTGGCAATGGATACTCCGTACTCATTGGCCACAAATCTCTGATACTATGATCATACAAAAGCGAAGAATGATGATCTCGTTTTCTCAAGTTGTGGTGAGAAATATTTTTTGACTAGTAGCTGCTTGATATTTGGTGATTAAATTTTGGGAGATTATATGTGTACTTCGAATCTAATTATAGATTTAAACGCTGTCTAGGTAATTCCAAGAGAAGCAAGGAAATTCGAGCTTGGGGAGACTACCTACTATGTGGTGCTTGTAGTGAGTGCTATAATCTGGCAGGGTTTCTTCTTGGGAGCCATAGGAATCATCTTCTGTGCCTCGTCTCTGCTATCCGGCATCGCAATCGCTGTTCTGCTCCCGATAACAGAGATCTTTGCTGTGATTTTCTACCACGAAAAGTTCCAAGCAGAAAAGGGCGTTTCTCTTGTGCTCTCCCTCTGGGGATTTTTCTCATACTTCTACGGCGAAATCAAACACAACAAGGAAAGCAAGCGAGTTAAGAAAAAGGAAAACAACAAGGACAGTAGTGGCCAAGACACTGAAAACCCTCAGTCAGTTCCAAATCCATGACAGCACAAGCTGTATTTCTGTGTTTTCTTCCTGGTGGATTTTGTGAACAAGGCTTTGTGAAGTAGGCATTTTCAAGGGGAAAGGCTGCCTATGGCATTATATGCTTCATGTTTCGGCCGGCAAACCCATCTTAAATTAGACCTTTGTTTTACTCATTTTTTTCCAATGGTATTCACATATCTTGGTTGGAATAAAAGTTGCATATAGAAAAGAAACGTCGTCAGCCACTTAAGCCATTGCTGTGTGCGTGTGATAATGAAAGGCTCTTAGAAGGATCGGATGCCTCACCAACACCAACTCTTGAAATACAAAATCATTTCAAGAGCGAAATGCGTGCCAAAATTCTAATTGCTTAATATGTTTCTCATCCTTTTAGGTTAACCAAGAACCTACTAACCATTCTCGTAATTTAAATATTTTTATCTAACATTTCAACCTTTTATATTTTAAAACATAATGAGATGTTTGTTTTCCATGTATTAATTACAGTTCATCATAATGATTCTAATTGTTGTTAAAACTGTCTATTTATTTGTTAGAAGATACAATTAGAAGCTCAGGGAAAAGTACGTTTAATGAAGAATGGAGTGAACAAGGATGGAACAACCTAAGAATGATACTTCAAAACATGTCATACGGTTGGAAAGAAACTTGTTTCCAAACCTAGTCCATCAAGTTGGTCAAACAATGCTGCACTTGTGACAATGAACACGTATTTCTTTATTGAGATAGTGTCGAGAAAAACATGCAAAACAACAAATTACAAAAGTGACTTTTAAAGCCACCAAGGAGATTTTTCATATTTTCATCCCTACGAGTGAGGGTCCAAAGTACCACATCATGCACAAGAAAGGAAAATAACAAAATTATGAGGAAATATCTTACTGGGATGAAGACAATGAGTAAATGACAATCTATTATTACACAAAGGAAACTAACAAAATTATGAGGAAATATCTTAATGGGATGATGACAACGAGTCGATGACAATCTATTATTAACATCGCTTAAGAAAGGACTCTTGACATTTGAATCTCTTTGTAAAAGCCATATCTATCACATGAGTAGTTTATGGAGTCCAATTATTTGGCGTGAGTACAAGGTTAAAAGCTATAGGAGTCATCTTATCGATTTCATCCTCTGGTATTGTAAACATCAGGATTCTACTCAGTAACAGTAACTGAAAACCCTAGTATCGTTAGTTCAAAACACAGCAACAAGAAAACAAAAAAATAATGCAAAATATTATAGTTTTTTGAAGGTCAAACATTTATATCTATTAGAAGTAATTTTTATCATGTAAATTTTGCTCCTGATAAAGCCTGAAGGAGTTGTAATTAACTTGCACCGGCCTTCATTCCTACAATAAAGAAGACAAAACGTCCAAAGTCAACTGCAACAAATCGAGCGTAAATCAAGTAATGTGGGATGCAAATGAAAGTGCAAATGCAATTAACGAGGGAAAAGAGTTAAGCTACAAAGACACTAATGCTCAAAACAGCTCAAACACAATGACATAAAATGTGGCAAACGATGTCCAGAGACCCACATTTTCAAGTCCACCACAATGATAATGTGTCAAGGAGACTTTATTTCATGCAGCACGGAAGTGCTGTTTCCGACTAAAGCACACTCTCAATTCTTTGGTAACACAGGTAAGAAAGTGCACACCACTGCTAAAAAGGTGTTACCTCTGCTTCCAAGAAATAATTTCACAGCAAACTGTTTCATAGACTAATAATAATGCATCACTACCATATCAGATACTAACACTATTTGCTGAACATGCAAGAATTTGCAACATCAACGACTGTAAAACTGTGATTCTAGAAACATCTTTCATCAGAAGTTTTAAATGGAAATATGGACACTGCTAAAAGCAATTACTCTCACAACAATTATAAATCAAGGTTGCATTTACTGTAACAAGAAAGTCAAAGTAAATACTACACAGCCTGATGTCTAAGCTTGATTGGCATAGAGGAGACTGCTTTCACAGCCCAATTTTTTATGCCAAGGATACCATCAAATTTTAAAACCAAAACATCTCAAAGTTTCCAAGGGCAATGAGGATTTGCTAATTATCTAGGTTCCTCATCAAATTCTCTGTAACTTGTGAAAAAAAAAAAAAAATTGACAATCAAATGAGATTCAGTGTGAAGATTTCTAGATAATTATACAAGACAATCACTTGTTAAACTTAAGGTAGCCACTTCTATTCAACCATTTTTAGGAAGAACATTGTAAAATGAGAAAGTAGTAGACTAAATAAAAGGAAAAGCAATGTGCAGACAATGAACTATGCCAATAACTTGGGGTGTGGGAATAAAATCGGTACCTTCGATAAACAGAACTCCAAAGAATGGAAAAGTCAGCAAATCTCTACAGCAATGACAATTGGCCTATGTATCTTGATCGAATCGCCTTGCGCCAACAGTCAGCCCGTGGTTTTGCTCAGCAAAAAAAGGATCAATAAGAATATCGAGAAGTCAAGCACAAATCTCTGACCCATAACACGTTCAATTATCCGCTGAAACCTGTAAGTTCAACCAGTAGATAGCTGCTGATAAAGCCTGTTGTCCATTTAAAGATACTCACCACTATCAGAAGAGTGACTAACTGACAACAAATATTTAGGCTTGTTTGACTTCAATTTGTAATAATGGGAAAGCAACCTAAAATGCTTGAAACCAATGCTAGCAGAAAATTACATTATATGGGAATATGGGATAACCCCGACCAATCCAAATAGAAAAAGGAAAAATTGGAAACCCTAAACAAAAGACTAGAGAGATCAGTGTCGTTTCAAAGAACTGTTCTAAGATACAACTATTTATATCCAGTGGCTAGCACCCCATGAACTAAATAAAAAGAAAGGAGGGAAAGGGGGGGTGAGAGAGAGATCAGTGGCGTTTCAAAGTACTGTTCTAAGATACAACTATTTATATCCAACGGCTAGCACCCCATGATCTAAATAGAGAGAGTTGATCTACACACTAGGGTGTCAATTAGTGAATTTAAATTTGGTACAATTTCTGCCTTTTTTGGATCATATGCACTCTTTTCTAATGTAATATATTTTTCAAATATTTGTTGGTGAAACAGGTTTCCATTTTCTTTCCAATTGGGATGCTAAATGTTTCAATTACATGCATTTGTTTCTAATCTAAGTATTGTCAACCTCATAATTTTGAATGTGTCAATTTGAAAACTCCATCCTGATAGCTTAAATCGAATTGGCGGAAAACCACATTAGGCTGTGTAACTAGTTCCTCATTGGGGTTCCCAGCATGCAATATATTCTACTGAATCTATGGCCTCGCAAGCTTCCCTCGAGTTGGAGTGATTAGAGCAGCAGGCCAAAGTCCTCAAATGGTAAATCTTTTCTCATCTTGCTCTGCTGTTGACGTAAACCACCAACTCAGACTTGCTAGACTGTTTCCCTGCTGTCCATTTACTGGACTGACTACCACCTGTTTGCTTGTCAACAGAGTCAAGAAGTCACAGCCAGAACTTTGGACCAGGGTTCTGGGTTCTGACTTGATTTCAGGGAGTACTGGCTAACCATATCAGGAAAAAGTTTCAAGCAGTCCTAGTCCTCCCCCATGTAAAGGGGCAGGAGGTGGAAGATCCAATCTTGCAACCACTCATCCATTGAATCGAAGCTATTCTGAGGATGAATAAACATCGATTTAACCTTCAAACATGTGCGGAGCATGTTATGATGCTTTCCGCCAATTACGTTTAACAACATGAATGGAGGATTTACATTGACAAAAATGCAAAAGATATGAGTTAACTTATTGTTCAAATTAGAAGAGAAGAAACAAAATTGAAATTTTTAAGAACAGGGGTGGAAGGTGTACTTAATCCTAAAATTTAATACGTGGCTTGTACAAAATTACATGACACGTAGCACTCAAGCATTATACATAATATATATATATATATATATATATATATAAGTTTCTTATAAAAAAAAATAAAAAGAAAGCATTGTGTAAGGTAAACTGCTCACCAGTCTTTATCGTTGGAGTTGCTGTTTCCATGAATTATCTCCTCCTTCGCAAATTCTTCTAATATCGCATGTTGACGTTCGTTTATTTTACTTTGGAAACGAAAAAAAAAAAACAATGAGACAAATGTATAGTCACAACCGTAGAAAAGTAATTATATTGTAGACTACTAAGAAAAATACATCAAACCCTGTGAGTATACACAATCCCAACTTTTTGCTAGCAATAATTGTCAGAAAACCATAAATAAAGTGTTGAATAGATATGAATACATGCAATTGAACCAGAAGCAGAAAAAAAAGAAGAAGAAAAAATGCAGCTTACGTCGGAAACTGGACTCGAAAGCGAACATATTGGTCTCCATGGTGAACTAGGAAACCATGCTTCGGTAGTCCTGCAACAACATCCAAGGTAAGCAAATTTTAACAAAGCAAGGTCTAACTTTTACAAAGTGCCAAAAGAATGCTTTACTAACCTTTGCCTCTTAGTACCACGTGTTCTCCAGGCTGAACCCCCTTTGGTATCTGAGAGGTCCATAATTACGAGGAAGAATCAGTATCAGTATTAAACTATTAATTAAGCCAATGAGGTTTAGGGTTAAATTTTCACAGTCCCATTGTTTGCTCTTCTTTATTAAAGTTGAAGAATAAATAACTTAATATACAGAGGACAAAGTAGTAAATTCTTTAAAAAAAAAAAAACAAACAAAACAAATTTAAAGCATTACCCACGTTTTGTGGAAGCAGTAGAAAATAACTGCTCTCAACTTCTGGTAAGAAGCAATAAGTGCAGTTTTCATTTTTATGTTTTAATATACTGTAGTTTTTTATAAGAATTAAATATACTGTAGCTTGAGAAGGAGTAATTTACTTACCTAAATCTAATTATAAAATTATTAACAAAAAGATTTGAACAAATCTATCAAAAATAAAATAAACAAAATAGGGCCAATTGACACACCCTAGAGGCTAGTGTAGACCAAAAGGATAGTGGAAGAGAAAGAACAAGACTAGAAAAGTAAGAAAACTTTATCTGTAAAGAATTAAAATGAAGACAAAACTCTTACTTTTACTTCTGTCTTCCCAGTTAAAGTTGGCACCTCAACCTTACCACCAAGAATAGCCTGAAAAATTCACTATCAGCATAAGAAGTAATATCCAAGGCTTGAAACTGCGAAATAGTTAGTTACACAGGACAATACAATAAGGATATTTCCCTTGACGCCTACAGGAAAGACCAAGTACTTGCATTAGATTGTTTTACCCCTGTTTAAGGAATAGAAGGCCACCAAATATTTTAGATCAGTCAGGAAAGTTGACTTAAGCAAAGTGGCCCCTGAAAGTAACAAGTATATTTCCCATTTGGACACTTTGTAGTTCATACCGATATAATTTTACTAAACACTATTTAGTTATTTCATGTCACACTATTTGAATTGCATATGATCTGTCATAACGTATTATCTGATTAACCCTCGTACAAGGAGACAAAAAACAGTCTGATATCCTAATCTGAGCCCAAATGCCCTAGTAAATCATCTTCCAAAAGTTACTTAAAAAAAACAATTAAAAGTAATCGCGTTCCACCTTTACTATGTTTGAGCTATCATAAATAATGCAAGATGTATAGTGAAATAACATGAATAGAATTCAGAAATCCTATCATTTCTGAAACAAACATCCAGTAGAACACATATAGTTCGCTCCTGTACACAAAAAATGACAATATATAATCCTGGGAAGAAAGAAGTCAAAACTGCCTAACGTAGCTTTTATTGCTTAGAAGGGTACTTTCTAATGTGTATATTTAGCAAGTGTTTGCTTAGATTAAATGAAACATGTTCAAAAAATATGACTCAACAGGATCGAGCAAGTTTAAAAGGGAGAAGGGAAAAAGCACAGGATATGATATGGTACCAAGTAAAAAGCACCAGAAGCTGCCAAATTAGTATATCTCCTCATATGGAATCAAGGTAACTATAAGTCATGTACATGCAAGAAATCAGTCTCACTTGAGTAAAGCTGATATTAGAGTCCACAAAAACATCTGCACCATCTCTAGCAAAAACAGGATCTTCAGCAACCTACATCATCAAAAAACAAGGGAATTTGAGAAGGCATAGCAGGTTCCCGATCATAAGTCTCTACATCAGAACAGTGAAAGCAAGTCTTCCACTTGATCAAGTTCATTTATTATCGCTTTAATCATATGTATCTTCCAGCTTGGATGATATGTTAGACTTGGTTTGCATGCAATTCCAGCTTGTTCTCTTCTTTTGGGTGGGCATAAGGGGAAAATTAAGTTCTCCATAACATTCAGACCTTTTAAAACATGCCATAATGTACATGCATAGCAATAAGTTAAAAATCAGACCAAACAATGCAATAGTACAGCAAACAAAAATGAGGGTTTTCTCTCTCTTAAACGTTGATCCATGAACCTTATCAACAAAGTTTTATAACTGTCGACACTAATTGTGATGGAATCTCACAAATCTGCATGGGAACTTAAAGAGATACTATAATATTAGAAGGGAAAAAAGTAAGAGTATACCTTTAACTTAATGTATAACCAACCTGGCTGACTTCCCCGTGGCCCACTATTCCCAGCCTCTGGTACGCGGATTGTATCTCCAGAATCCACACCTAGTCCATTTAAGACAGGAGAGTCACATAAATACACTTTTGTTTTTATATGATGATTTCTGGACATTAAAGCTGCATTATCCTTCAAACAGAAGCATCTTCTAACGACTCAAGTTTACCATCTTTGAATCCTACGGGGCACTAAGTTTCAAGTGCAGCACTCAGTATGCTTATCTAGAAATTTTATCACTCAACAATTTTCAAAGATATTGTTATGTCAGACCTCAAATCCATGAGAAACATGCAGATAGTGGCTGTATTTGTCACTGGGAGAATAAATTGAAGGAAAGAGTGAGGCTAATATTATGAAACATGACCCAAACAAGATAAGCTTCTTTCTTATAAACTCAATATAGTCCTCATGATTCTCTGAACATGTATTCCTTGAACTTGTAACATGCATCACAAGATTTTCTAGAGCCAAATGATAGTTATTAACACACATCTGACTGTCTACATCACCAAAAACTTATGCTACTCCTCTCTTCAAAATGGAAAAACAATACCAACCTGCTGGGATGGTAACTTCAACCTCTCTTGCACCTTCAACTATCCCTAATCCTCCACATGACATACAATGTTCCTGCATCAGATAAATTAAATGCCAATCATATAATCTGGAGGGAGCAATCAAGATCAGTGGAGTTATTCACTGGAGTTCACATTATACCTTGATTATTTGGCCTGACCCTTTACAAGTACTGCATGTTGATGTGAACGGAGGAATTGTAACCTGGCAGAAAATTTGAACAATATCAGACACTGATTATAAAGATTTAATCATTTGTCATATGTCTAGAAGACCAAAGAAATGTAACTGTCCTCACAAATCAACTCCTTCCAAAGAAATATCCCATAAACATCATGAGTGTGGATCTTCAAAACTTACTCTCCCAATACCTCTGCAAATAGGACACACTTTTGTCTTGGCCTTTAGTGGATAGCCACGCCCATCTGCAACATGAGATAAGAAACTAGAGAAGTTATTATGCAAATTGATTATCAAATGGAAAATATGGAATGGAACAATGACAACCTACGGATATATTTAAATTTCACAAGAATTTGACCATCTTCTATGACATTATTTAAAACAAAACAAAAAATAACAGTCCCAATAACTGAGAGAGATTTGATTCAGAATGGAGTTATTTATAAGCCCCCAAGAACTGAGTTTTTCTTATTGTCATCTGAACCCAATTTTCGGTCATAACACTTAAATTCGACAGTCATTTGTTCCTTGCACCTTTGTTCTATTGCTGTCCCAAATTGATAGCTGATAGGGAAGGTAAACTACTCTCAAAACATCTTAAGTACGAACTTAAATATAAGTGTACTGCGAGTTTGAGACTTTAAAATAGGACTTTAGAGTCCAAAATATCGTATTAACGTTCCTTAACAGTGGTATTGTTTCCAACACCCAATGACAATCAGACTTCAAGACCGAGCCTCCGACTCCGGACTCTGACCAAACCCAGACGCAGACCCCAAGTTCCAAGCCTCCAGCCACCACTCCTTGACTCCAAACCCTGAACCAGGAAGTTGGACCCAAGCTGCTGGCCCACAGTGGGACACCATCCTGAACACAAGCTACGGCCTAGATCTGACCTTTGTATTTTCAGATACCACATCTAAAGGCAAAGTAATGGGAAATTCCAATGTCACACAAATCGGTAAGGAGCAAAGTTTTACAAAAGGTGGCTTCTTCTGCAATAGGTGCACTAAGACTATGCTTGATTCTTACATCTCTACACATTCAAATATCTAAACATAAGAAGAATAAAAATTAGAATATCCCTGTATAACAATTACAAAGACTTCAGAAATTAATTAAATAAACAAATATATCTGTGATGAGCAACGTTTCCACTACAAGAAATGATGTTAACATGTGTAACCTCTGGTATAAGGAGAGGTTTTCTAAAGACAATATGATCTAAAAATATGTAATCAACTCACCTCAATAATGATGAGCCCAAAAAAAAAAAAAAGCCTCACCACAAGAATCGCAGGGAACATGTGCAGTGACAGACAGATTCTTTGTGCATCCTCTAGCAGCTTCAGAAAAAGAGAGAGACAGCTCCACCTATGAAATGCATTAAAAACATTAAGCGCTTGAGCTTAAAAATACAAAAAGACAATCACATGACAAGTGCAACCATAGGTGGAGCAACTTTACCTGAATGTCAGGTGCAACTTGATCGAATTCATGTTCAAAGATCTGCAGTATCAAACAACTTTCAGAATAATGAAGATTAGAGATTCCAACTACCTGCAGTAACAGGCTACATTGAGATTTAAAATAGAACATGGAACTGAGATACCTCTGAGAATATTTTATGAAATGAACTGGAGAAATGAGGTTTAAAACCATGTCCAAACCCCTCTGCATCAGCAGTAGAACCATGTGTTTGATAATTATATCTAAAACCTTCTGCATCACCAGCAGTATACCCACTTGATTGCTTCTGCATGGAACACAAAGTATAAAGATATAACTGAGTAAAATCTAAAGATTATATAAGTGGTATGATCTTGGTTGCAGAGGAACAATTGAAGTTTCATTGATGAAGCTCAGTATGAACACCAGTTTGCTTCTCTTTCTTCCAAATACAAACATAACAAATGTGCCGAAAAAGGAGAACAATTACAAATGAATGTCTAATGTGCACAACAAAAATCAACAAGTGTTATACAACATTTAATAACAACGAAACTGTGACATGTGTATTTGAGAGAGAGAGAGAGAGAGTTATTACCATGTCATATTCTGCCCTCTTTTCAGGATCTTGCAATGTCTGGAATCAATAATGAAAAAGAAAACAAAGAATAAAATTTTTACACGCCCAATTTAGGAAAACTTGCAAACTATTCCAGATTTTGGTAATAATGAGATATGAACACAAAAGAGACAGCTCTGAAAAACTCGTATAGGAGGTTGGCAAATTTTTGCTCTAGTCACAAATCAAACCTCATAAGCTTCTCTTATCTCTTGAAATTTTCTCTTATAAGAAGGATTGTCCCTGTTTGCATCAGGATGGTATTTTTTGGCCAGCTGCATACATATTCAGTGTCAACAGCTTGAATTGATAATAAAAACTGCTAAAGTAATGGCAGGAGACGGTCGTATTTACTCAAACTAAAAATCTGGCATGGCTTTAGCGATGCATAACGGTCAAAGTAAAACCATATAATTGATAGCCCAAAATTGATACTCAACTCAGCAGTAATCCCAGATTAACCCTTTAACCAGATGGGATTTGGTAAGGTATAGAAAACTTATCATGGATGAACAAGCGAGAAGGGACACCGTTACATATAGCCTAGTGTTAAATTCAAGATGACATTTATAATATAGTTACTCTGACAAGTTATTCAATCTACAAACAGCAAGTTTGACCATATCCTAGCTACCTTCCCCACACCCAAGAAAGAAACATCAGCAACAGTATGGCACAATTTTGATTTTTTTTCTTTTTTCTTTTTCTTTCGGTGCAAGTACATGGCAGAGTTTACATTTCAATTATGTAAGGATTTATTCCAGACAGAAAAGCTCCTCCAATCCACACCTAGAGCACTTCCTCTTACAAACAAGCAAATGCAGTTCTAACACGATTTCAGTAATGTGGCAATGAACTCAAACCACTAATACATTTTCCGCAAAACCTTATTACTTTCATACATGCAAGACCTCAAATCACCCCCAAATCTTCCAAAAAAACTAAAGGCAATCAAATATTTACATACTGACCGTGCGAAAAGCCTTCTTAATCTCATCTTTGCTTGCGCTCCGAGAAACGCCAAGAGTTTCGTAGTAGTCTCGTTCCGGTGCGCAGCAAAACCCTGCAAAGATCACCAACTCTAAGCCAATAAACCAAAAAAAAATGCAATTTATCACTATCAGAAAGAAAGAGATCAAAAACCTGAGGCGTGGAAATAACGATTCCCAAATGAAGTTGCGAAACCAGCTACGGAACCAGAAGAGCTGCTCAAACCTAATTTCAAACATCCATAGAAAAATTAAGAACGATTCTTTCGCCACAGAACAAATTACAGAGCTAAGAAGTAAGAACCAGTCAAGGTGCTCACCATGTGTTCGATACAATGCCTCGGTCACCGAGCAAAGCCTCCGTTGATCAATGGGCGATTCTCCGGCCAATGACGAAACCAAACGCCTCCGGCACTGCGTTTAAACACATTTGAATTGCTAAGAATAAACGGAAATTGATGGAGAAAACGGATTAAAGAGGCGAGCTGAGCTGGGCTTTACCAGGCCTAGCAAGCTCATTTTGCGCATAATGTCAGGGGCGTCAGGGTTTTGTGAAGTGGATTCTGAAAATTTCGAATTTGGGATTTTGCTCTGGAAATTTGAGTGGAAGAATCGAGAAATGAAGAATCGGAACGAACGACGGTCCAGTCCAATTCAGTCATTCACGCGCCGACTGGGTTTTGGTTTAGTTACCCAAAACCTTTGTTATACCATACGTGCTGCTTACGAGAAGCCAACGACGCCGTTTAGCTCAACGCAGTCAAAATTACTAAATTCTCCTCCTCCTTTATAACCAGCTCCTTTCACTTTTCTCAGTCCTCACACTTCACCAGCTTCCCATGGCGAGCCGTTGGTCCGTCGCCGGTCTGAAACGGTGGGTCCCACATTCGGACGCGTGGAGGCAGATGTCATCACTGAGCTCTCCGTCCTCGCCTGTAGCCGAGCTCAAGAGCAAGATTTTCAAGCTCAAAAATCCGGAGCTGTCCGCAACCGCCGTGGTTCAGGATTGGGTCGATCAAGGCCACAAGGTCTCCGTCGCCGAACTCCGCCGCATTTCCATCCAGTTCTTGAAATCTCAGCGCTTCGGCCACGCTCTTCAGGTTTCAAATTTGCTGAAATTTCTGTTTATTTGAAAATTGTGTTTGTGAAATTGAAATGAAATAGCATAATCATGATGTTGAATCTGAACTAGAATGTTTCGGTTGTTACTATTAGGTCCTAAAATGTATGGAAACTCAAAGCAATTATCGAATGTCGCCGGTGGATCATGTCATACAGTTGAAATCAATCATCAAAGTAAATGGAATGCTGGAAGCTGAAGAGTATTTTGAGCATTTGACTGATACGGCATCTCGAAAAGCAGCTTGTGTTGCTCTTCTGCATGGTTATGTTGTGGAAAGAGACACTGAAAAGGCTGAGGCTCTGATGCAGAAGCTTGGTGGGATGGGGCTGGTAGTGAGCCCTCATTTGTATAATGAGATGATGAAGTTGTATATGGCCACGGCGCAGTTTGGGAAGGTACCGCTTGTTATACAGCAAATGCGGAGTAACAGGATACCTTTAACTGCTCTTTCGTATAATCTTTGTATGAATGCGTGTGCAGAGCTATCTGGGGTTGATTTGGTTGAGATGGTTTATAGAGAAATGGTGAGTGATGAGAATGTTCAGGTTGGATGGAGCACGTTGTCTACTTTGGCCGGTATTTATATGAAAGCAGGCCTTGTTGACAAAGCCAGATTGGCTTTGAGAAATGCTGAAGAGAAGCTGTCTAATAGAAATCGCCTTGGTTATTTCTTCCTCATTACACAGTATACGTCGTTAGAGAGTAAAGAGGATGTTCTGCGACTTTGGAGGGCTAGTAAGAGAGTAGCTGGGAGAATTCCAAGTACCAATTACATGCATATATTGTTGTGCTTGGTGAAGCTAGGCGATATTATAGAAGCCGAGAGGATTTTTAGGGAATGGGAGTCCGTTTGCTTTAGGTATGATGTTCGAGTCTCCAATGTCCTTCTAGGTGCATACATGCGGAATGGGATGGTGGAAAAAGTCGAGTCATTACATCAGCTCACATTGGATAGAGGCGGTTGCCCAAATTATAAGACATGGGAGATTCTTATGGAAGGAAGGCTGAAAAACCAAAACATGGACGAAGCAGTTGAAGCAATGAAACAAGGATTCGCAATGTTGCAAGACTGTCATTGGAGGCCATCAGATGATAATGTTATGGCCTTTGCTGATTATTTTGAAAGGCAAGGAAAATTTGAGGATGCAAATTGGTATATAAGAGTAATCCATAACTTGGGTTTTGCAAGTTTGCCATTATACAAATCATTGCTAAGAATGCACCATTCTGCTCAGAGGTCAGCTTCTCACATCCTCAAGATGATGGAGAAGGACAGAATTAAGATGGATGATGAGACTTCTGCTCTTGTCCACGCTCTCAATGTCTGTGTATAATAATTATAATCCTACTTCATGGTAGTAATCTCAAAGGGAACAGTTTACCCCTCCGATTGTTTGTATGTGGACCAAAGACTCGAAAGAAAGTGGAATCATTCATAAAAATTGTAGATTGCTTAATGTTGGAACATGAAAAGCATAATTGCTTGTGTGACACATCCCTGGGTATTGATTCAGGGATTTGCTTTTGTTAAAGCCGAAGGAAAGATTGGTCAAAACGTTTCTCCAGTTTTCTTATATGAACAGAAATAAGCAGATGCTGGGCCTCTATGTGGATTGTAACTAAAGATGGCTGCTTTTTGGGTCGTTTAACCTTCCCCAAGACCAGCAGTCAACAGACGATACTTATCATGATTTGTGAAGGTACTAAAATTGTCTGCATTTATTTCATCAAATCCTGCTAACAATGCAAAATATTTTCACTCTTGGGAATCTATTTGTATATCAAGAACTGTGCTGAGCTCACGTTATTCTTTATATATGAATGGTACACATACTAAATCCAAGGATAATTATATGCAGAAACCATGCAGAAATGGTGGCAAAATCTTCAACTTGATCCTCCAGTCAACATCTTGTGAAAGCCTTTGTTGTGCTCCAGCAGTTTATCTTGAGGTGGCAGGCATTCTTTAATAATTGGAACCTCAAGAACTCTTTTGAACCAAGTGTCAAGCACTGGCATCGTCTCAGTATCAATTAGATTTACCTCTGCAATCTCCTCGACCAATCTAGCCCATATTCCAATCCACCCAGCGGCTATGTCCACAAAGCCTATGCTTTCACCTCCAAAGAATTGCTTTTCCCCAAGTCCACTTTCCAGAATCTTGAGATTCTCTCTAGCTTCTTTTGCAGCCTTCTCTTTCTCTTCCCCTTTCTTTGTGAATGCACTCATGATTGCTGGCACACACTGAAATGAAGATTGATAATTGTTATTATGGTTCTTAGAGTAGAGTTATAAACGTGTAATGGTATTACAATTTAGCTTGTTCTCTTACCTTCTCGTCTACAAATTTGGCCCAGAAGCGTGCCTGAGCTCTTTCATAGGGATCTTCTGGCAGGATTGGATTTTGCTTCCAAGTCTCGTCGAGGTATTCAAGTATAACCAGCGACTCTGCTATAGGCTTACCACCATGCACAAGAACTGGTATCTTTTTGTGAACAGGGTTGTACTTCAAGAGCAGGGGACTTTTGTTTGGGAGGTCCAACATACTCGTACTCGATCTCCTTCAGCTTCAAAGTCCATTTGACTCTGAGGGCAAAAGGACTTGCCCAGCAACTTAGCAACTTCACTGTTTCCCCAGACATGATTAGTCTTTGTTGATCAGAATCCTGAACACAAGGCTATTTAATACAGATCTTAGTTTAGGGATAATGTTGCTGATGTCAAAATCGAAGACTCGAGATTTCAGAGGGATTGGTTTTTGTATTATTTCATCGCTGCTTCACGTCTTTATCTTAGATGAAAAATGACCAGGCAGTCACAATGATTGAGGGGAGGAACTTTCGCAGAAAATCTTGACGGTTAACCGAAGCCAATCAATCTACGGTGGCATTCTTCCAGCCTATCACCTTTTTTGCTTTTCCTTTTGAACTTGGAAACCTTCATAGACCTTTGTAGACTTTTCTCTTCTAGCTTCTTCCATATACTTTTCAAACTTACAATCTAATTTAACAACTAACGTCCTCAAAGAGAATATGATCAAGATAATAATACAAGGGTAATTTCCATGAACTACACACGAAAGCACAAATGCATCCCAAGAATGAATGCCCCGCATTTCCAGTACTTTTTTTATTTCTTTCAGGGTCTGGGGGTTATGAGGTTGTTCCTATAAAACTCTTGTGCTCTCTCGTGCTCCATACTATGAAGTTACAGAGATGACAATGCTTGTGCCACATTGCGAGATATTCGATCATGTATTGGCTCCTGAATGGAAGAAGGCCGGATTATGTCACTATTATTTTGTATCACAGAAATAGAATATCAATCAAAACAAGGTCTTTACCTCTGTCGAAGGCACCTTGAATTTTGATTTTGTGATTGTCTCATACAAGAAAATGTATCTGCAATTGTAAAAGAAACAATGCATTACATGAGTAACTAAAACATATACTGGTGGATAAAAAGTATCAAAACTTGCACACTTTTATGGTGTTGATCAGAACAATAGCTCATTCGAGGAGAAACAGTGAGAGGGGATAACAAGAAAAGTTCCAGTAATTTATTGAGCTAAAGAAGAATTTAGTAAATAAAAAATGAGGCTTAATCAGCACTCTTAAGTTCAAACAGACTTCCTATAGACAACTAGAATCATGATAATCGACCTTGACCAAAAATCTCACTAGCATTGTTATGGAAGACATGCAGAACCAGGGAAAGAGACGATTGACATGCAGGTGAAACTTTCTTAAGGCCACAGTGTTGGCAGATGAACAGAAAGATAAACTACATATCAAGCATTAGTACCTCCGTATATCCCCTACTATGATTTATAGCGCGGATGAGCATTATATCTTACAATTCAGTCAGTTTTACATTAAAAAATGGATTATCAAGTACAGCTTCTTGCAATTCAATCAGGAGTTTTCTATCAAATAAGGGTTTTGAACCTAATCACCTATGGACCATGCATTGTCACTTTGTACCTGATAACAGATCTACCCATACATAATCAGCATATGGTTGCAACTGTGGATAAGAACTCAACAATACTGTTTGGTTGTTTGGCATGATCTTGTTGAAAGAAGCTTTTACAAAAAGCGTTGGTTATTGTTAACAAAAAGGAAAAGAAAATATATATTTTATATAATAGAACCAAAATCTGTGGTATGCTTAAATGAACCCATAGGACCAAAACTTATAAAATTTAGTACATATACTTTGATGGGCAAATCATATTCTATGCTTGCTGCTGACCAACATGGCTACATGATGAGCAATAGACGATCGCAAGTGCAATCATAATCATATCACAGTTAATTTTAAAAATAAAAAAATATTAAAAAAACAAAAACAAAAAAGCAATGGATCATCCAAACTCAACCTCAATAAAGTATGTAGAAGAAATTGTTTTTTGGTTTAAATAATGGCAAAACACAATAGACAAGTGACATACCGCCAAGATAGTTCACGAACAAGTTCTTCAGGGGCATCAGGGAGGACCTAAATTTTTGTATAATCCGAGTGAGATTTAATTTAATTTTCTGTGTACACTTTACTTTCTCAAACAGAAAAATATAATTGGATTTTATGTCAGTTACCTCATCTTCATATGGATTGCAATGATCTTTAAACCACAACCTCAAGAACTCCTTAGAATCAAAGTTTAAATGTCAGCACTCAGCAATAAGCTGATAAAATGTAATGACCACAATTGCAACACAACACATCATACATGATATTATGAAATACAGTACATACCTTATCAACATTTTCAGGTTCAAGACCATTCTGAAAACGTTCCTCATAAGTATGTGCAATCCAATATCTGCTTGAATCAGGAGTATGCACCTAGAATAGCAAGGAAAAACACAAATCACCTTAATATCATTATTAAAACTGAAATCTGTATCATGAGTGAGGAAAATGATAAATATTTTACACAAGACAACGCAATACCTCATCAATCAAATGTATGGAACCATCATGTCCCTTTCCAAATTCGTACTTTGTGTCTACCAATATCAACCCATGCTCCAAAGCCACACGCTGCACCATTAAAGAAATGATAGAATTGGTTACGCTGGCTGAGTTTATTATTCAGATAAGAAGCTGATAGATCAATATAAAATTCAACTATGATGGTTGCCTACAGGTGTGTATGATTAACTCGGCCGATATTATTATTCAGATTTGATCATATATGATTTATAACAAAATCACACCACAAAGCCAAAAAAGTTTAATCCACGTGTCTAGGTATAAACTAAGCAGTGCGTGTAATTTTTAAGGTCCAACATCAAATCATATGACATACTTCTAAAGAAAAATAAACAAAAAAAAAATGAAACAAAAGCTGTAGACATTAATCAAAAGATGTGTGTTCATGCTTCATCTTCCAACTTAGCCTCATTGTAGCCTTCATTCTATACCATGTTTTGCACTACATAGCAAGTATATACTATCCAAAGGTAGTCCCATTGTGTTTTCAGATAAATACATTTGCAGAGGCCCATGACTGAAGAAGATACCAAGAAAAGCAAATTACCTGTCCATACTCGAACAAGCTTAATGCTTTCCAACTTACTTCATCATAATCGGTTTGACTCATCAGTCCACGTTCAATTATCTGCAAGAAAATTGCCCCACACATATTAAGTAATCTGAATGTATGAAGGAGAGAAAAACATAACACATGTCATACTTCCCAATTGGATAGAAAATCTAAGACTCCTTGCTAACTTGGTTCATCTCCAGCATGGACTTCTCTCCCATTTTGACTTGTCTTAACATCCTTCACTAACAAGCTTGTTAGCCTAATGCCCCTAACCTAAAATGCCTCTCTATTCTCCTTCCCTTTTTCCCTTTTTTTTTTTTTTTCCTTTCTTGAAATATCCCTTTCTCCTTTTAGTGACCAAAAAATTACAAAGAGACCAACCTCATCTGGAGTAACAGGAACATCATGATCTGCAGCCTTAGTCGTTGGTGTGAGTATATTTGCAGGAAGCTTTTGGCTTTTTACCAAGCCTATAACATCAATAGACCATCAGACAAAAACTTTAGGAGTAGAAAGATAACAAGACATTGATTACAAAGCGCACCGTCTGGAAGTACATTGCCACAGTAATTGCGAACGCCACTTCTGTAGACCGTCCATAATGATGTATCAGTACTTCCAGTCACAAAACCTCTGACTACAAATTAGAAGCAAAATTAGTATAAAGACTTAGAGAGTAATGAATGTATAAAGACTGCAAGTACCCACATCTTTGAATAAGCCAAGAGCTCTGACATGGATATCATTAACCATGCAAAATGTGGATTCAATAACAATCAATATCCACTGACATTATGCAATAAGCTTATAATTGGATTTTTCATGGCTATCTGAAATATGTGGTTTAATATAAGATCTCTTAATGATATGTCTGCAACTAACCTAAACTACCACTCTAATAGTCTCTTTACAGTTGTTTCCTGTCAAAACTTGCACTTGTATTCTTATCTGGTTTTGTTATCTTCGCAATGCACAAGGATAACTTGGCTAATTTTATTACAAACAAATTGAATATTGAACGTAACAATTAAATAACTAGAAAACAATATTCTATCGGTAACATGGAAGCTTCCAACACCAAACATCAAGACCAAGACATGCGTGGGAACATAATTTCCTTTTTACAGAAATTTAAAACCATTATCTGGTTCTTATACTCAGATGGCAAGCACAATATTCCGGGTCAATACATCTTGAAACATTGCATTGATTATAAAACATCTTTAACACATACTATTGCTTTTACTAAAAGTTAGCATCTTCCTGTACTCACAATTTTATTTGCAACATATTATGATAATAATAGCATACCCACAAACTCCACCGGAAAAACAGAACATTTCTTCGCAATTGTTACATTTTCATCTGGGACCGATACAACTGCATTTGACGTTATATGTTGAGTTTTGTCAAACCACCATAAACTTGTTTCATTAAGGACCTAAAAAGACAGAACCAAATAACTTCAAATATAGTTACTAATAATCTATCACAAATGTAGTGAGTATATTAAATAAAACAGGCTTTCTGACCATTCTTTGTTCTTTTTTCATAATAAATTAAACTAAATCCAATAAAGAGAACTGACATCTATTCATTTATTTGGGATGGTAACTGGAAACTGACCTGGCCTTTAAAGGGAATGGAAGCAAGAATTCTATCAAATGCACTCTGCCGATCCGTGGTGACCATAACTAGATAATCCCCACTGTCATAAACATCCCTAACCTGGAAAACAGAGAATTAAGAGTCTTTCTTTAATTAACTAAATGCATTACAACTTCATAACAACAAAAGACTGCAATGTGATCAAGGAAAGAAACATCTATAACCTGGAACACATAGAAGTAAGAGTCTTTCTCTAAATAAAGAGAATTACAAACCCACAAATGGATTGCTCAAAGAAAACTACAACACCCCAAAACCTCAAAAAGTGAGAAAGAAAAAACTAATAATCACTGAAAACTTTAGCTCAAACTCTAGACAAAACCCAAGTTGTTTATTGAGCCCAATTAACTATATGCATCACAAAACATAACAACAATGAACAAAATGAAGCAAAAAAGAAAGCTTTTGATATATACCTTGCCTCTGGTTTTGGATTTGAGGCCAGGAACTGTGAGGTGGAGGTTGGTTTCAGAAAGACAGTTAGACAATGAAGTCCCAATGGCGCCAAGCACCTCTTGTTTGCGAGCACCGTTGAGCAGAGCATCCAGGGGCGGTTGATTTTGGGCCGCCATGGCCGAGACAGAGAGTGTTGGGAAGCTTTTGGATTTGGGTTTCGGGGTTTTGAAGGAGGAGAAAGAGGGGTTGGGATTTGGGAGCTTGGGGATGAGGGTTTTGGGAGGGTTTTGGGAGGGTTTAAGGTTTGGGTATACTGAGCCATTTGGTTTTGGAGTTTCACTGAAAACTATACTTGTGACAACTGAAACTAGTAGACAAAGAAAATAATTAGAACTCAAAATTTGACACACTGTATTTGACAGAAACAGAGACAACCAAAGAAAGAGAGATATAAAGGTTAGCGATGGCGACGATATCGAATATGAAGGGTTTCTACAAGCAAAAGCCAAAAAGAAAAAGAAAAGAAAAAAATTCTGTGATTTTTATGAGTCAGAACCCTATTAGTTTTCAAAATTTCTTGATTGCTAAAAAAAATGATTCAAACAATTATGGATCTCCTACAAAATTTGGTGTTTATATTATGCTCTAGGCTTGGTGTTTTGGGTAACAAGTATTTAATCCTTCATTATTTAAACATATTTTTTTTTTTCTTATACGTACTATACAACTACGGTCTTCCGTAGCTAATACAATTTGATACAGATGTCTATGTGAAATGAGCATCACACATATATCAGGGTACAATGAAAATATAGACATTCGTGTGAGAATATAATTTTCATACGGAATTCTGTGTAAAAATTGGAATGACAATTGACACGACAGTGTTGGTTTACTGAGGTAAATACACACGGACATCAGTAACATTTGGTACATTTCACACGGATTTCAGTTGCTATACTGCTTAAAACTAGAAGATTGATCAAAAGTTTGCCATTGTTCTTCTCTCTCATAGTTTTCATTTCTTAAGCTGTGTAGATGATGAAGAAGAAGGTTGTGAATGATTTGAGTTTATTCATAGAATTCAGGTATTATTTTCCACTTCCCTGAACCTCAGATTGTATATTTCAAGTAGATATAGTGGTGTGTTCATGAATGGTTTTAGGATATTCATGATCATGATATAATTTTTTTTGAAACGAAAAACAAATTCATGATCATGATATATAGAAAAACAAAATGTAATTGTCTAATTTTATACCAATTCCTTGTGAATAAAATTTATACTATTCAAATTTTTGTAAAATTCATTACATTGCATAAAACCTCAGCCGCCTCGCGAAATTCTTTTTTGGTGGGTAGTTCCTCCTCCGCCTTGCCGGTTTGGATTGTGAATAGCATTTTATTGTTACTTTGGATATTGTGGTTTTCATAGAGTTTTTATATAGTAATAGATAGGTATATGAATGGATGTAATGAAAATGTGATCAAGCCACAAGAAAATTTCTTTTTCCTCTATATTTGAGGTGTGAATGGAAGTTTTTATATATCTCTATATTTGAGGTCACATTTGACCTTCACTATCTCTCTCTTTCGTTTTTCTTTTTTTCTGATATTAGTTGTACAGTTCCAGTAATGTCAATGTCTCTATTTCCGGTGAAAGTTGCAGGTTATATTCTACATTGGCACTCTTCATCAGGTCCCTTCACTTGAAGAAGTTGAGAAAATTTTGTACCTGAAAACACCAAACATTGTAGGAGATCCAGTCTTTGATATTATGCTCTTACAAAATTATATACTGGTGTTTGGACCCAAAATGAACATTTTGGCCTGACAAGGCACGTCTTGGAGAAATTGAGCCAATATCAGTGGCTCAAGCTATATATTGTCGACAAGCTCGAAATATATATTTAGAGGCTAAATAAAGCCTACTATGGAAGTATGACAAGTCAACTTTAGCATATTTTCCTACTTCGGCTAGGAAAAACCGAGCTAGACAAGGAAGGAGGGGTGGCAGACTAACCAAATGAAATCGAAATGTGCTGAAACTTTCCAGATCCATTCTAGACAGCCCAAGGATCATTTCTTATGAAGAGTGCAAGAGCTTTTTTTGAGTGGAAGGCCTTCAAACAATCAGCCCAATTTTCTACAGAAGCAAAACTGGAAAACTAGACCTGTAAGAGGTCCAGCAGCATTTTCGGCCCAACCACATGGAATAAAAATCTGAAAATTTTTCATGATGATCTACACTCATAGTGAAACATTTCATATGAAGAAGTCGAAGGCATATAATGAAGTCTTGTTGGAGAAATAATTGAAGGAATAAAGGGGCAGAAACTGACCTAAAACCAGCTCAATATTCACATGTTCATGTTTCCTACCCACATGAAGAAAGCTAGATGCTTTTCTCTTTTTCCTTGGATATATTTTTCTTCTACAATCTCTTTAATAGATCATCACCACTTCCATGTTGCTGCACCTTCATGCTTTGCTTTCATTTCATCTTTTCTCTATCTTTTCCATATTTTACAAGTGAACTTAGATCTACTTTCATTATTTTTCTTCCACTCATCATTTCACTCTTCTTTTTCTTCCCTATATAAACACCTTCTCCTCTCATTCTAAGACAGACATTCACATTCAACAACAACATCTCTAAGATGATCTAAGTTCTCTCTAGAGCAAACCTCTCTAAGAGCAACTCCTCTCCCTCTCTTTCTCTTTCTCTTACCGGTGATCACACTCCTAGTCCTAGTCTTCTCAGAAGCCGACTTTCAGTGCCACCAAACCCTCTGTCAACGTGCTTCGGTCCTAGTCTCCTCGGGAGCCGACGGTAGTGCCGCGACCACAACGGTTACAGAACCAGCCAAGCAAGGGTAACGCCCTAGCAACCCAGCCAAGCTAAAGTCACGCTTTAGCAAGTTCTCAACATTTCCCGGTGATTTCGCTCTGCTCGATCTACAACATTGAGTACCGACTTGTGAACAAGAAGAAACTTCAGCAAAGTCCTCACCACGAGGCAGAAAGAATCCCACGACGAGGTTGGTGCTCTCCTCGTCTACAATCGCTTGAAAAGAAGTCAGGTCAAGGGACATCCCCGACGACCGCACCCGAACGGTGCTGGCACGCCCGTGCAAGAAAAGAGACTGTTGACTAGCTGCAGCAAAATTGGAGCCAAACAACTGGATCTCCTACAGAAGTTGAGAAAATTATGCACTGGATCTCTTACAAATTTTGGTGTTTTTGTTCCTCTTTCGATACTTGAGATGTACGATTGATATGGGCTTGTTCTGTCCCTACAGAGAGATGATGGATTAGGACCCATTACACACCAGGAACGCTGCCAACACTGGCCTGCATCCTTTATCCCCATCTCAAAATAACATTAGTGTTTTGGAAGGTTTTGCTGATGTTGGGTAACAAAAAGTAAAATAAATAGGAAGGAACTTAGGGTTATAATAGGTTTTTACCTTTAAAATGGGTCACACCAAGCTGAGTTGGCAAGGCAAGAATTGCCACGTCAGTGACTTAACAAAGTTTTGGATGGAGAGTTAACGGAATGGACATTTTGTGTAAGAAATTGAGAGAATAAGGACTATTTTGTTTAATTTAAAAAGCGAGGGACTAAACTGTTTTATGGAGAAAAGTATAAAGAGTAACAAGTATGTAATCCAATAATGAAATATTTTATTCACACATATGTGTGAACTGATTTACACACAGACAACTGTGTGAATAGATGAGAAAGTATCTTAGCTTTCACACTAAAATTTGTGTGAATTATTATTTCACACAGATTTCTGTTGTTATTGGTACGACATCAATTCATGTGGGCCCAATTCTACTAATTTTACACGGTTATCTATATGTAATTGTCTTTCACAAGGATATGCGTGGGTGTGGAATAATCTGTGTGACTAAAATCTTTATGAGTTGCCCGTTTTGCTAGTAGTGGAGGTTCCTGAGTTTATTCCATTAAGATAGGTTGCCAATGTTGCCTATATTTGGATTCGAAAGTTATTGTTTTGGTTCAAATAGTCGTTTAATTAATTAAATTTTTTTTTGAACCCCACCCCTCCGTGCTCTTGATCGGATTTGAATACATAACCTCTGAAATTTGAAGTCATTGTCTTACCACCCCACCAAACACATACACCCCGTTTAATTCAATGTATATGGAAGTATAACATTAAAGATTGGCATAATATTTTGACGAAAAAAAATGATTGGTATAATAATATGGCAATAGTTGGGAGAACGAACTATGAACTTTGAGTGTGAAGTCAAACAAAGAAAGACCATGAAACCTCTAGTGAAGTAAGGTTTAGGAGCTTAAATATAAAGAATATTTCTCGACCTCTCTCAGTCTCCGAACTCTTATCCCTCACTTTCTCCCGCATGCATTTCAAAAACAAAATAGTCAATTTCTATATTGAGGGTACTTCATATGTTCATATCTCTCATCTTTGAGATGACTAATCAAATCAACCGGGAAACAAATGTAATTATTAATTCCAGCAACCTACTACTTTTTCATCATCTATAACAACTTAGCAGAAGCTCCAGATATTTATAAAATCATAGAGTAAGCAGCTATACCAACTTAGCTAGTATAAACTATGATCAACCTATACCAACAACCTACAACACAAAAATTTTGAAACTAATTCCAACAATAACAACAAAATTCCAGCTTCAACAACAACGGAAACTTATACCAACAACAAAATAGTCAAATTTTATAATACCACATACATTTACACAAAACTCACCAAGATTATAACACAAAACCGGAAGAATAACAAAATCAAAAATCAGAACATACCCTCCTGGGGCTTGGAACGAATCCTGAACCGTGCAAACCATCGGCTACTATCTAAATCCTCGTGCTCCACTCGGCGAATCGCCCTGCGCTGATCTTCGATTTCTCGAATCGACCGCTGCAACTCTAGGCTCACGAGGAGTTGAACAAACCGTAAACCTTCTTGGACAGACAAAATCTTATCCACAATGATGGAGGAGTTCTGGTACATGGTGAGGTGAGATGTCAATTGGCCGATTAAATATATTGTCTATGAGGTGAGCCGTTTGTTGACATTCGAGAGCTCATTGTTGGTCTGTTGCACACTATTGATCAACTCTTCTAGATTTTCGTTAAAAGACTCGACATTCATTGTGAGCCACAAAACATCAGGTTGGATGTCTTTCAAAAGAAACAAGAGCTGCTAGACACCTTCTTCTGTTGAAAGCATGCTTGTGAAGTCGATCTTTGCAGTCATAGCAGCGTATGTTCTTTCAAGAGTAGTCGAAAATACTCATTTCAGTCGAAAATCTCCATCGGTGAGATCAAGTCGGACTTTTTCTCAGACGGCGGCTTATAATAGCCCGCTTGCCAAAAACAAACACCCAATCCCACAAAAAGCAGTGCAATATCAGCAAGGGCATAACTGATTGTAAACTTATGAGCAAAGTCAATTTGTGTCTCCGGCTGCCATTTGGGGTTGAAAGAAAGCTTTTTGGAGAGAGCTTTCTTAGCAAACTCTTTCCAGACCTCATCCGGAGAGATATTCTGATAAGGGCTTAACTTAACGGTGAGAACATTTCTTGCCTGAGTCCAATCTGATTTCAAAACAGTAAGAGGTCTGTTTTTTTTTTTTCACAAAACTTGAGAAAACTGCTCTTGCTGCCTATCGATATCAGGCACTCTGCAACAGTATATAGACGATGCTTCAGCTCGTTCAACTGCAAATGTGTTGAGCGGGTCTAAGTTTGACTTTGGGATTAATTATAAAATACGCCCCGAACTATGAGGCTATTTTCATTTGCATAGCCAGCATTTGCGTACCTTAAGTTTCATTCGGTTAGCATTTAATACCTTGATCACTAACGCCGTTAAAATTTACTAATATTTAAGAGTATTTATGCCAATTCATAATTTGGGTAATTAAAATTAAAATTTCTTCATTGAACTTTGTTATTAAATTTTTTTTTTTTCAATGAGACTTTTCAAGGGTTGCTCAAATCTGAGAACGCTTTTCACATATGCACACCAAGACCAATGAGTTGTTGTAATTGAATTGTTTCTTATTGGCTTCTAATTGATTTAATTATTTTAGTTTTGGTCTTATTTTCTTATTTTGTTTTGCTTGACATATTTATTCCAAAACAAAATATATATGAATTCTTCCAGTCATTTTCATTCATAATAATATATGTTTCGAAAAAAAATACTGTGTATTGTAATTTTTTAGTGTTTGTTGAATATTTTTGACAAACTACTAATATTTGTGATTTCAAAAAGGAAAATATTATTTTGTTAAAGTAAATATAAATTCATTGAAATGATGGAATGTCCTTGATTTTTAATGGTGTTAATGGTCAGGGTATCAAAATGCTAACGGAAGAAAACTTAAGGTATGCAAAAGCAAAAATTTGATATTTGGTTATGAAAATGAAAATAGCCTCATAGTTCAGGGTGTATTTTGTAATTAATCCTTGAGTTTATTTTGCAGCCTGTGAAATCCATTACCCTGGGAGCGAACCAAGCTGATTTGAGGGCCTGGAATTCAGAAAAAGTGTGGCCAGAAATTCTGAGGATAATTGCTTGGGTGTGCATCCTCAGCAAATACTCTATCTCTATCTGCGAGAATGGGAGAAGAATGACTATTCTGGTTTCATCAAGGCTCTAATTACCAATTCGAACAGTGCTCTTGAGATTTTGAATCATTTGAAGGTGGATCTCCCTCCATCCGAACTCCTGCCTCATCCACTAGGCCTTGATGGCCCAGATTTCTCCTATTTGGGAAATCAGTATATATGTGTGATCTTCGATGAAGAACATAGGACTCTATGTTTCATTGATAGTGGAATTGGGATGAATAAGCAAGACTTGATGAAATTCATATGTGTTATGGGCTCATCTGGTAATAGGCTTTTTACTGAACAAACTGGTGTGAAAGTACCTGGAGAGAATGGGATGGATTTCTACAGGACTTTTGTTGTGTCTAATAAAGTATATGTCACCTCTAAGCATCCTTTGGATCAGCAGTTTCTCATGAAATTCAGTGCAACGGACAATAAAGGAATAGGTTGTAATCCCTACACCATCGGTCAAGATGAAGTTGGTCCTCCTCTTGGGAGAGGAATCAAGATAGTGGTGCACCTTAATGATAAATATTGTGATTGGTATCGCTGGTATGAAGTTTTAAAGATGTATTTCAATTCAGGGGCAAAGGCTGCAACATATCCAGTGTATGAATGGGTAACAGATGAAGGAAAAGCACATTGGGAAGCAAGTGGTTAATCTGATGATGAACGAAGAAAATGCAGCTGATATTGGTTGGACAAAAGATGGGAAAGGTTTTTATATCACCACAAAATTCTATAGTGAGCACATATCTCAGAATGTTGATGTCAATGAGTATTTAAAGCAGCTAAACAGACTAGGGTTTCGATACAACGTACTCTTCAGACTGTAAGCATTTTGTGGTAACACATCGATTGGGTTTGTTTGACAAGGCTAACCTCAAGAAATTGTTATTCATATCTAACGTGTATAAGAAGAAAGCAAAAGCCGTGAAAGCAGATAGCACTGAGGAAAAAGAAGAAGAAGAGACTGAGTTCAGCACTGAGGAAAAGAACGAAGAAGAGAACAAGGGGATCCCCAAGGAAAAGGAACATGAGTCATGAAGCAAGAAAGATGAGGGCAGCGCCACTCAGGAAAATGAAGAAGAACAAGGGAAGGAGCATTGAATTACAAGAAAACAGAGCTGAAGTAAATGAAGATGAAGATGATTAGGTGGTCTTAGCTAGCACACTTGCTATAATCTGAAATATTGAGACTAATTTCTTTTGATTGTTGGCTTTTGACATTGCCTTGGATCTTTTTATTACTATCTTCACGTTGGATGCTTTTAGTATTTTCTTTCAAGGTTTCAAGCAGCTATTCACAAGTTGTATGAACTATGAAAGAATTCTTAAATAGTACCTTCTTCCTGTCCAATAATTCATCCCTTTGCTTCTAGGTTGCTTCATGCCCCTCGCAATCACGTACTCTTTGGCTAGCCTTATAGGCTCAATTTGAAGGACAATAGAATGTTTTAGATAGGATATGTATGTTTTTGAGAATTATCTTAAATCAGCTGACACTGATGTGTTGTTGGCTGGCTGGCGTTAGCATTGCCAGTGAGCTAAGTTGTTGAGATCGAAAATTTACAAGTTCATTTTCAAATTGGGTCCTCGTTGGTGCTTAGACAAATAAAAGCACAAGACTTTGAGAAAGAAAAAAAAAAACGAGAAGCCCACATCTTGTGTTCCTAAAGGTATATACCCCTTTTGTTTATTGGCTCGCAATGGTTAAGTTGCCTCAATCTTCCAATGCTGCAAAGAGTTTGTTCACTCTCTTCTGTCAAACTGGTTGTGCTGTTCAATACCTTTTTAAATGTGGTTTCAACAGTTTTGATGATCTCATCTATGCAATGTGCATCACCAATGAGAACAATATTATTTTTTGGGAATAGCTAGCTGACACCGTTGACGACTTTCATGGAAATATTCGGGCTATGCAACAAAATGGTAAGGACATGATTGACTAGCTTGAATTCTTTTAGCAGTCCGGATGAGACAATAATGATCATACTATTCCAAGAGTTTGTGACTTTCACAAATAGTGCAGTCCCGAACAGGTACAATTCTCAGCCTCATGGTTGCAAACTTATGCAACATTTTGTTTTGTTTCACCACATTTTCTGGGATGAGGATGAGGACATCATTGTGAAATTCCTAGACAGCCTTAGTACATTAGGATATAGAGATAAAATGGTCACTCGATGTTTGGCTATTTGATTTGGTGCTTAAATGCAACTTACGCGCAATAAGGGCACGGTCATCAAAGAAAGGGAAAATATTTAAACCCGAAATTATCGTACCACGGGGATTGAAAAGCTAACTCCAATCCTTGGTTATGCCGATTACTAAGTCACCAACAATCAAACAAAACCTAAAAATAGCACCAAACTATTTACATGTCCGGCTCGGAACAACCAAGCCTAAAATTGGTCAAGAGAACCACAAGTGAATGCGGAAACTCACAACCGAGTGGTATTGACAATGAAAGTGGTTTGTGAAATTTGATTTTGATTGTGAAAAATAAAATTGACAATTGAAAATTAAAATTGCAATTAAAGATAAAGATAATAGAAACTAATCAAGAAGTGGAAATTAGGTCACTAGGGTATCCTCCTAGCCAAATTTAATGTATAAATATGCTCCGACAATGGTCATTCAATTCATAATGGCATTAAGAACCGTACCCAAGGCTTTTCAAGGCTCATGGGTCAATAGATTCCTTAAAGGGTATTCCTGCTCCGGATCAAGGGTCGTAGAAACTCAATTGGGACAATCTAGAGCCTTGTTAGGGCCTCTAGTTGCACCAAAAGGCGAAGAGTCCTAGAATCAAGGTTCTCAAGCTAGCCAATACGGCAATCGAAATTGGTATTGTAACTAACCATGTTCTAAACAAGTGTCCTAGCCATAAATTAAAGAAGTGATTAGGTCCTCTAATTTGTTCTAGACATGCTCATCTACATATTCAAGAGTTAATCAAGCTCCTAAGCATGCATCTAAGCCAAATATTATAGAATAGAACATATGCCAAACACGAAATTGAAAACCATTAAATCAAAACATATTTATTACATTAAATCCATGCTAGGGCTCAAACCCTAGCTTCCTAAATAGACTACTCACAACCCATCCACAAATCAACAACAATATACATCAATTAAAGATATAAAGGTGAAGAGAGGTGGAAAGTAACAAGAACAAGTCACAAATTGCTATGGAGCAATTATGACAGGCCTTGATTTATGGCTTTCCACTTTACCCAATCTAAAAACTTGAAGCTCCTTGATGCTCTTTGAAATCCCTTGAATGATTGATGAAGATTTGAGGGTGGAAGTGAGGAAAGAAAAATGGAAATAGTAAAGGAGGGTGGGTGCTTTGCCGAGAGGAGAGAGAGAAGTGATGGGTCAGGTTTGATGAGCGGCACTCCCAGGTTGAGAGAGAGAGCCGAATGGAAGTGCGGCGCTTTTAGGTTTTTGCTCCCTCCTCCTCTCGCTGAGAATCATCAGATCAATATATATATATATATATATATATATATATATATATATATATATTCTCGGTCTTGTGTCGTTTGCAAGATTAGGTAAAGAGATCGTGGGCCTGGGCTCCAATTACGTGAAAGCAAGAGCATGGTGGCTGGTGGATTTTTGAGAGTGAATGAAAATAAGACATTGATCACGTGTCATGGGCTCAATGAAGAAGCTTGACAATTACACGACGTGCATGCATGCTCAAGTGCTTAATTAATCAATTAAGCCATTGATTAATCAATTGAGCTGCTATTCATTCCATATATGTTGTCTTTTTGCACAAAATCGCTAATTTGCTCCATTTCCGTGACGACTTCTTTTGAAATCCAAACTCCGCTTATTTCCTACATAAAAAATAAAAATGGATTAATTACATAATAATTGACTTGAGAATTAACTTATTTCTAGTGTTTTAGATACAATTACAAGTATATAAATGCTTGTAATCACTATTAATGGGTCTTTCTCTCAATCTATCGGCAGTTCTACACTTTAAAACTGGATTCAAGTGGTGATTGCAGCTACAAATCCAAATGCTCCAATTCATGCTCCAATGCTTGAATGTTTGCTTGTAGACGCGATGAGTATCACTCATGTCATTTTTGTTTACATCCCAAGTGAACTTTTAAAAATGAAAACGAAAATTTTTCAATCTTGTATATTTAAAATCTATTTTTATAGGTCAAACCACATCTTTAACCCACTTCAATATTGTCCATTTGTCCTAGTAGCAGAGGAGACCCAGACTGAGGAGAGAGATGAAAGGAGGCTTGAGATTCGCATCGAGATGCGTGAGGGACGCACAACAAAAAGAATGGTCTTTTTCGAACACGTTTTTCCGACGGCAACTACTAAATAAAATTGTCATTTGGAAATATATTTTTGTGATGACCATTATTTCCGACGGCCACCAATCTCTCGGAAAAAGTATAGATTTTGGTTTGAAATAATTATTATTGAAAACTTTCCGCTAATCACTTTTCCAAACACACTTGATATTGTTGGAAAATAATATAGGTCATTTTCCGGTTAGACTTTTTTGTCATCAAACAACTATTAGGCTTTTGCTAGTCACCAAGATGATTAGTCCTTCCGGGTACTATTAGATTCTATGGCTTCTTTTATACTCTACAAGATACAATCCCAATTCTTATGGTTTTCCACTGAATACCAATAGCTTGTTGAAACCTTAGACCCCTCCCTTTTCACACTCTCTCTGGAAACCATATGCAAGAATCTTAACCACATCGAATTTTCTATGAGTTATCTACACAAGAAGTGCCATATTCTGAATAGCTTAACTAGAAACCACAATGTAGATTTTGAAGAAAAGATACACAATTTGTGGAATGGGGTTCCTGACTCTTTGTCTGAGTTTGAAAATGAAGCCTTAAATGCTATGACATCAGGGGTTGGGGGGGGGGGTACATCTAGCAATAATGATCAGTTTGGGGAATATATGTTGGACCTCACATCAAGGCAGTTTGGCATAGCAAGAGAACCAGAACAAGACAAGTGTTCCCCGATTGACTGGTTAAGCAACCTTGATGAAGCTACTAAAGGTTATGGAGGCTAATGCATGCAACCTAGGGAAAGATCTCACCTCATTTCCACCAGATTACCCTTGGGATTTCTCAACAATGATCATGCGGTTCCAAGAATTTGTGACGATCATAAATAGTGCATACCCGAACAAGCATAATTCTCAGCATCATGATAGCAAACTTATGCAACATTTTGTTCTGTTTCACCACATTTTCTGGGATGAGGATAAGGACATCATTGTGAAATTCTTGGATAGCCTCAGTACATAATAATATGAGAGACTATTGGGGGCAATAATATGATTATTGGGGGTCAATAATACGATTATTGGGGGTCAATAATACGATTATTGAGGGTCAATAATACGATTATTGAGGGTCAATAATACGATTATTGAAGGCAATAATATAATTACTGGGGGTCAATAATACGATTACTGAGTATTATTAGTGGGCAATAAAATCGGACACCGGAATCCGGTCACCGGTCCAGTAGGCGGATTCAGGATTCCGGTCACTGGAATCCGCAGCCGGCCACCCATCACCGAAGTTAGGCGAGGTCTCCGATGACTTCTCTTGCTAAGTGACAAAGAAGGAGATGGCAAAATTGTTCTAAAAATAAATAAAAAGCAATAAAAAAATACTTAATTGGGTATTAGGATAAAATATATATAAAATATTGTGTAAGTGGGCAATCTCTTAGAGTGTTTGGATAAATCAAAATTAAGTAAATGATCATTTTCCTAAAAAAAAAAAAAATCAAGTAAAACGTGAAAAATAATTTGCTTTCTAGACCAACAAATCCGTACGGACGACATATACCAAATATCTAGAGCTACAGTCTGAACGTGCCACTGCCACCCAATGTCTCAAAACGACACATCACATCACATGCGTCAAAAGCTTTCCCTGACAGTCTTTTTCCAAAGCAAAAACACAAATCCACATGTCGTCAAACTCAGGCCAACTCGACCATAATAAACCCTAGTCCCTCACGTACCCGATCATCTCCCCCTCACACCCCTGTTCGGGTCAGACTCGGATTCCCGGGAACCGGCGTATATAAATTGGACACGTCGCTCAGTTAAAATGGCGCAAAAAAAAAAAGAAAAAAAAAAAAAAAGACTAAAACCCCAAACCTTTCTTCACATCAGAAAATCAATCATATCTTACCGGACCCAAACAACAAAAAATTAACTCTCTTCCCCAAAATCGGCGATTTCTAGGGTTTCTGGGTTGGGTTCGATCAAGCACCTCTGAATCTCAGTCGGCGCCGCCGGGACTCTTCGATTCGGGGACTCTGAGATGTGAGGGATATTGGGTGAGTTCAAAGCTTCATGCTTTTTTGTTCCTGTTTTGGTAAAAAGTTTATTGCTTTTTTTAGCTCTTTGGGTTTTTGATTCTGGGTTTTGATTTATGTGATGTGATTCTTGAAACTAGAGGAATTTGGGTTTGCGTTTAGGGTAGTGGGATTTTTTGGTTCTGGGTTTTATTGGGTGTAATGTAGTTGGTGCAGTTTGGTGGATCAAAGTTTTGTGTTTGTTTCTGGGTTTAGGTTTGAATGTTAGGTAGTAGAAGTTGTTTGGTGCTGGAATTTGTTTCCTTTTACAAAGTTAATTTAGTGGGTTAGACTGAATTTTGTTAATTTGTGTTTTTGTTTTGAGGAAAAAAAAAAAAAAAAAGGAATACTTTTGATTATAGGAGGACAAAACCCAGAAGTGTGGTTTGCAACTTCGATTTACTGACTGTGTGTGCTTGTGGGTGGAAGTAGTGGTAGTCTGAATTGATGAGGAAGAAGAGGAAAGGAGGTGTGGATGACACATCCCCAGATCCACCGGAGGCTCTGACATCAAAGTCGTGCAATTCACGGTCGTTGCCGCTAGAGGATTATTCAAGGTTGAAGAAGCGGTGTAAAGAAGATGATGCGGGTAATGAATCTGTGGGATCGTATAAAAGTAGGCTTGCAGGCATTGCCACTGCTCCGCCGTGTGGGACTTCGTCTTTGGTCACACCAGGAAGAGGCATCAAGAGGAAGATAGGGTGTATAGATGTTGCTACCCAAATGGGTAGGAAGAATAAGATTGAGGAAGATTATAGCAAGGGTGCTACAATTGGACGTGGAAAGTTTGGTTCAGTTTGGTTGTGTCAGTGCCGGGGGAGTGGGGCAGAGTTTGCTTGCAAGACTCTGAAGAAGGGGGAAGAGACGGTTCATAGGGAGGTGGAGATAATGCAGCATTTGTCTGGTCATCCTGGGGTTGTGACATTACAGGCTGTGTATGAGGAGTCGGAATGTTTTCATCTTGTGATGGAGTTGTGCTCAGGTGGGCGCTTGATTGATCAGATGCTTCAGGAGGGTCAGTATTCAGAGCAGCGGACTGCTAATATATTCAAGGAAGTGATGCTAGTTATCAAGTATTGTCATGATATGGGGGTTGTGCACAGAGACATAAAGCCTGAGAATATTCTTCTTACAAAAGCAGGAAAGATAAAGCTTGCAGATTTTGGACTGGCCATGAGAATATCCTACGGTGAACACCATATCCCTTGTTTGTAGCATTTTGTCTTCATTTTCAAGATATAATTTCTTTTGCATGTCTAACTGTCGACCGCTTGAGTTTTTATGCATGTTTATAGCGTTTGATTTTTTTAATTAAACTATGCATGCTTATAGAATCAAAAACTACCGTGCACATGCTTATATAGTACCTAGTTTGATTTTATGATTTCTGTTGAATCTGCATTCTGTGTTATCTGGACATTTTAGTAGTTGCTCGCTTTTCATTTAGGAGTGTTGAAACTTTTTTTAGAGCTTACAGCAGTGTACTTGTTACTTTTCTCCTTCGAATTTTATGTGATTTGATTCTGTTATGATAAGTAATCAGTGGAGAGGCTCGGTTGCCACACTAGTTTTTGTTTTTGTTTTTCTTTTTCCATGATTATTATGTCAAAGTAGTCGCATGCATGATTGCATTTGATTGGAACTCATTTTTAAGCTCTTTGCATATTTTTTGCGAGTGTTAATAGTAATTTTTTTCAGCTGTTTATATGTGGATTAATTCTGTAGTTAAACCTTTCCTCTGCTTACTGCAGGTCAAAATTTGACTGGTTTGGCTGGAAGTCCAGCTTATGTTGCACCAGAAGTTCTAGTGGGGAAGTACTCTGAGAAGGTGGATATCTGGAGTGCTGGTGTCCTCCTACATGCGCTCTTGGTTGGTGTTCTTCCATTTCAAGGAGACTCCATAGAAGCGGTTTTTGAGTCGGTCAAGACTGTGAAGCTTGATTTCCATACAGGGATATGGGAGTCAATTTCTAAACCTGCGCGAGATCTTCTTGGCAGAATGCTGACAAGGGATGTTTCAGTACGGATAACAGCAGATGAAGTACTTAGTAAGTTTATCGTTCTGTTGAATTTGGGAAGTGTTAGCTATATTCAACTCTTTATTACACATATTCCATCTTTTCTCTAATATATATATATATATATATATTTTACTTTTAAAAATGCACAACTCATTTGTTCTGGGATAAGGGCTAATTTGAGATCTGTTTCTTGTTAAATGGATTTGCCTACTTATTTGACTCTTTCTACAATAGTCTGAGAAGCATTTTCTTCTATTACAGTGCATGTGTGTGTCAACTAATATGTTGTTAAAATGGGTAAAGATGCTTTTTTTTTTTACTACCATTTTTCACATTCACTTATTGCTGATCCAAGCAGTGTAATACCTTCAGAATTTTGAATGCATGACCCCCTAGCCGGACTTCTAATCCATGCCTGATTACCAAGATTCTTTTGCATTTTTCTCAATAGTGTCTCAAGTGTGTGCTTGCACTTCTACTGTTTGCCCTTTTTTGTTTTATCTCCAATAAGATCGTCAAATTATGATTTTTATTGTTTTGCAATTCATATATAGTTCCGAACAAGACATTGACATTTTTTGGCGTTTCACAGGGCATCCATGGATATTATTTTATACTGAGCGAACGTTGAAGGCACTACCCATTAAATCGAGATTGAAGAATCAAGCAGGAGCGCCTTGCCACCAACTTGCCATTGCACCCAGACTAAAGGCAGTTCTGAACAAAACAGAAGATGGTTCTCTCAGTGAAACTCTAAGCGGCCCTTCATCTTCTGGTAGTTGCAAGTCAGATGATCAAGATGATTGTGGTTTAGTAGATGCACTTGCCACAGCCGTTTCACACGTGAGAATTTCTGAGCCAAAAAGGACCAGGCTGTGTAGTCCCACAGGTCCAATTGAGCAGCAGTGTTCATCTAACATGAAAGCTAACCTCTGTAAAGCATTTTGATCCTGCTGACAACTGACACCATCCGGTATCATTAGCTCTACTGTTTTTAAGCCAGGGGATTAAATAACCTGCCCTGGTGATGATCTTCAGTGGGCAAAGATATCAAGTGACATTAAGCGGAGGAAGATGGTAAATTTGGGTTTAATATTGGTATTGCCTGTGAAATCTCGCTGCTACTCCTCTTTCTCTTTCATATATGCTTATTTTAATCAAATAATGGTTTTAACCTGACAAATTAAGAATCCTTGTACAGATTGTGTAAATAGAATGTTGCTAGTGTATCATGATGTGCTTTCTCGACATTGTATCATAGGTGATATAGTTCGTAATCTTTGGTTATTAAAAAGGTGTGGAGTGCTTGAAGCAAATAATCTTCCATACCCTTTCCATCTTGCAGATTATATCTCTCCTGTAGTACTCAGTTACAGTCAAATGCCCCTTATATATGAGCCTGATTATGAAGTTTTAGTTTTGATTATCTTCGTCTCTTTTCGAAGGATGTTTGGAGTTGGATGATTGTGGTTTAACAATATAGTTCCTCTTGTTGCTAGCCGTTTCCCGTTTGGGTATTTGAGGACCATTTTCAGGTATCTGCCGTTAGCTGAACCATTATTGTAGGACTTTTTACTTGGGAAGATAAGGGCCCTCTTCAGCTTCATCCAATTCAATAAGAATTCCTGTAACCCTCTTCCTGTGTTGTATTATAAAGTTGTAGAGTTTCAATTTAATCTTGATTGTATTCTCCACGACAGTGTAATATGTGATCTCTAATGTGCAGCAAACCCCCAAAATGATATGCAAGTGAAACCCTACAGCTATGAAAATTATAATATTGTTGTAGAGAAACTGAAATTGAGAGGAATTTGCTGTGTATTCTCATTGATAATAGGGGCCTCTTTATATAGAGGATTACAATGCATAGAATCTCAATCGTACAAGGAAAGTAATCGTACATTGAATAGGAATCTAGATCCTTCTAATTTAACCCTATTACCACAGGTCAAGTAACCTAGAGTTTGGGCCAAACACAAATAGAGATATCCTTAAACACTCCCCCTTGTGTTGTCCAAACGCGGTGCTTCTCTCGTTGCCTCGTTAAAAACCTTGCCGAGTAACAAAAATCCAGTGGGACAAAAATAACCTCGGTCGAAGGGGAAAAAGAGCACAACACACCCTTCACGTTTCGAGACCATACATGTAGACATCTCCCCCTGATGTCTGCATCTCCCCCTGATGACTACGGTTATGGGAGTTCGGGTAACTTCCGCAAATGATGTTACCAACATGTCTCTCGAAAGTGGAATTTAGGCAATGACTTAGTGAGCAAGTCTGCCACACTGTCCTCAGATTGAACCTAGTTCACTTTGATCTTGAGGAGAGTCTGTTGTTGCTGATTAAGCTTGGTGTTGTCGCTTTGATGTAGCCTTGCTTCATTTGTTCAAAACAAGCTGCATTATCCTAAATGCTCGTAGGCTCATCTATGGTAGACTTCAAACCACAATTGTTCGAACATGCGTAATTATGGATCCAATCCATATACATTCACGAATCTCTTCGTGAAGAGCAATAGTCTTTGCATGGTCCGAACATATAGCGACTAGGGTCTATTCTGTAGACCTCCAAGATATCGCAGTCTTTACCCATGGTGAACACTTAACCAGTTTGGGAATGACCTTTATGTGGGTCAGAGAGATACCCAGCATCAGCAAAACCTTCCAAAACGCTAACTTCGTTTTGGGATGGGGAGAGGGGACGCAGGCCAGTGTTGGCAGCGTTCCTGGTGTGTGATGGGTCCGAATCCATCATCTCTCTGTAGGGATAGAACAAGCCCATATCAATCGTACATCTCAAGTACTGAAAGATATCTTTTACACCAATCCTAATGGCGTCGCGTTGGCGCAAAGTTATATCTTAGTTAACAAACTTACTGCAAATGAGATGTCCGGTCTTGTGCATTTAACTAAGTACAATAATGCGCCTATTGTACTCAAGTAAGGCACTTCTGCCTCTAGCACATCTTCGTCATCATCCTTTCGACGAAGCTAGAGGATCCTTTTCAGGATCAAGACTACGAACGATCATGGGGGTGCTTGAAGGCTTGACCTTGTCAAAATGCCTAAGCATCTATCGACACGATGCTCGAGTTCCAAACCGAGACATAATCGTGTTCTCCCAAAATCCTTCATCTCAAACTCGGATTTCAAATGTTCAGCGGTTTCCCTTAACTCTTTAAGGGCTTCTAATGAAGATCATGTCCAACATGAACCGCGATAGAATCCTAAACTTGTTATGGAAACGCGTGGGCATATCCCTTCCCAATCAAGTAGTCACTTTAGTGAGCGTCTCAACCTCTTTGTAAACGCGCTCCGTGGTCTAGAGCCACTTGACTTGGGTAAATGAAGTTCACCATGAACCTTCATGTATATTCCGTATCTAGATCCCCATAGAGATACGTAGTGACCACATTTGTAAGCTGCATGTTCAGTTATTCGGAAACTACCAAACTGACAAGGTAGTGGAGTGCAATGACATCCATTACGAGAGAATATGTCTCATCGTAGTCGATTCCAGGGCGTTTTGTGAGAAGCCTTGCGCCATAAGGCGAGATTGCCATCTCTTTTTCTCATCACGCTTTCTAACGAAGACCCATTAGTCAATAGGTTTTATATCAGGAGGTGTTGGCATTACTGGCTCAGAAAACCTTCCTCTTCGTTAGAGAATCCATCTTAACCTGGATCACATCTTTCCATTTAGGCCAAATCTCTCTACGTTGGCATTCATTCATCAACGGAGCGTGGTTCGATATCATCTAACTCAACAAACTCATGCGCAACTACATCATCAATTATGATGGAGTTTCTATCCCACGTCTCATGTACACTAGTGTAATTTTCATAGAGCTCTATATTCTCAGGAATAGGGTTCTAACGTTGAGGCGTCCCCCAACGATAACCATAACCCGGAAGATTCTCATGAGACGGATTTTGAGTGTCGATGATCAAAGGGTTGGAATGTGCCAAAGTATCCTTCGAACTCACGGGCCTCCCACGCATCCTAGCTGGGGCCATGGCCTATAACGCCAGCGTATCACTCTCTTTGGCATTGGCGCCATGCCTACCTCTGTGTAGGGTGGCGCTACGTCCTCTCGTAGGGACTTCCATCCTTGCGGGCATGTTTGCAGCATATTTGTGTGATCTCGTCACTTTAGTAGGGATCGAGATGAGACATAGTGGGGACAGGCCACGACAATTCCTGTCGTTCCTGCTGAACATCTGTGTTCTTATCTCCCCCTAACGACGGGAAGACTGTCTCATCAAGTGACATCCGCAAATCTAGCAGTAAGGAGATCGCCATGCAAGGGCATTAAGTGGCGGACGATTGTTGGAGTCTTAAATCCAACTGACTTGTTCATTCGTCTGTAAGGACCCATTATAGAGCGCTGTGGCGGCGCAATTGGCACATAAATGGCACACTCAAATATGCGTAAGTACGATATTTGTACCCAGTCACTAGCTGTAACGCAGAGGTAGATTGAGTGGCAGTGGGTCGTAGACGAATTAGCATAGCTGCATGCGATATTGCATCACCCCAAGCGGATATAAGGAGGTTGGTGCGCATTACCAATGTCCGGACTACCATCGTAGTCGTTTCCGCGAGACCATTTGGGTGTGCTCATGGGAATATGATGTCCAACATCAGTCCCAAATGCAATAACTATCGGAAGTCTTCGATGTAAACTCACTAGCATAGTCAAATCCAATTGACTGAATAGGATGATTCGGGGAGTGAGCCCGTTGTCATATGATGTGTGCTAGGAGTGTTTCATAAGCAGCATTACAAGTGGACAATGGCACAACACGTGACCAGCGTGTTTACATATCAACCAACATCATGAGATATTTAAATGTCCGCAAGTTGGTGGAATCAGTCCACAGAATCCCTACGGATTCTATGTAAGAACATAATGAGTATTTTCATATCATTTGCATAGGACGGTCTCAGTCCTAATTTTCCTAAGAAAGTGGCTTTGTAAAATGAGCGAGAGGCCTTAGAAGCAACCAAGGAGAGTTTTGGTTGGGCCTGAGCGTTTGAAACGCATATTGAAGCAAAGTTTGTGACTACATCACCCATCATGGTGTCATGACCATGGGAAGTGGCATCCATGGCATTATAACCATGGGGATTGACATCCATGGCGTCATGGCCATGGGTAGCGCCATATATGGCGTTGTCACAAGGGACTTGGGCGGCCATATGGCGCTCCAAGACAGCTGCAGCGCCAGATGCTGCAATTGTTGCGGTCTTGCTAAGTCCAGGAACCAATTTTTGATTCTTGCTTCATTTCGCTCGAGGGTGTCCATGTGAAGTCTTTAGTAGACGGATCATCATATCATGACCAGGGTGACTTATCCTGTCGAGACAAAGCCAATATGTGTCTAAATCCAAGAGATCTTCTCTCATAACTTTATTGGATTTAATAGCTCGAATAGTGACATAGAGTCCACTAGAGAGACACATAAACTTCTCTAAGATGCGCCATCGTTCGCAATCATTAGAGGCATTGCAAAAGAACTCATTTCTATTCTCTACATGCGTTTTCGCATGGAATCCGTTGGCTATCCATAGGTGCGAGTTGCCCTAGGAGCGTAGAGAGTTTCTGTGACATTAATCAAGGTGCCATTTGGCAAAGAGAACTTGGGCTATTCCATGTCCTTGAATTAATACTGATGGCCAAGCCATCGTAGTCACAAGATAACATGCTCATGAATCAAAATGGAGTCATAATGAAAAGAACTCAAAATTTTATTCATAAGCCAACGGAGTACATCATTGTCTCTTAACCATTAGGAGAATCTAATCCAAATGCTTAGCTAATGCAAAACAATGGTAGTCGTCTAACTTCTTTCGGTAATTCCAACGCAAATGTGACCAGGTGAGTAGGGAGATGTCGGTGGAGCAAAGCTCGCTTAATTACCACTTATCTCAAAACCTTCGTAGACATCACATTTACATTGAGTACGTCTACTTTGAAGAAAGACCAAACCATAGGCATCTACTACAAAAATAATATGGCAATTGCCTACATCTCTTGGAAAATAAAGACTTAAACAGAATTGGCGATCTATTAATCCCAGCCAGATTCGTAGTCTTCAACCCTTCACTCTAGATCATCTTCTTGATCTTCTTGTTCTACATAGTGAGCTTCTCTTGCTTCACAAATATGTTTTGTAGGCGGTGACAAGTTCTTCACGAGCTCTACAAATGTGTGCCCAATGATCAGACACTCCACATTGAGAACACACATCTCTTTGCTCAAACTCCATTGATTGAGGCGCTTTGAAAGCGTCATTAAGATGGCTCTTAGTGTTGGTGGAGCCACCAACATGGCCAGAGGCGTTGCCTCCCTCTCTCTTTCCACGTTGACCTCTTCGGTTCCGTGTTCGCCTATTTTGGCGATTACCTTCCCAAGTAGAGCGATTATATGGACCAGAAAGTCCAGAAGTATCCCTAATGTTAGGGTTTTGCTCTTGGCGCCTTCTCTTAGGGGCACGACTATAATTGGATTCCGGAATATGCTCTATTTCCACGGATCTCGAATTATAGTTCTTCACAAGGATGTTGTCATACTTTTCAGTGACATTCATAGCTCCAATGAGCTCATGAAACCTTGTGATCCGTCCTGCAATAACATCAATTCGATAGTTCTTAGCAACCATCAATGCAGAAACGGGGAAGGTAGAGAGAGTCTTCTCAATTAACATCGCATTTGTGATCTCTTTACTACAGAATTCCATTAAGGATTTAATGCGAAGTGCTTCCGAGTTATAGTCAAGAACTGACTTGAAATCATAAGAGCGGAGGCTATGCCATCTCACTTCTAGGTCAGGAAGCAAGGAAGGAGTCACGGACGTTGCCAAATCTTTCTTCGAGTGAGACCCACAGCCTTCTGGGGTCTTCTTCATTCATACACTCATACTGGAGCGAATCATCCATATGACGAGTCATTAGGATGATGGCTTTTTCCTTATTTGCCTCTAAGGCTGCTCTATTTGCTTCCAAAGCTTGAGCTTGCTCAACAGTTAGCACGTCCTGGCTAGGCTCGAGAATCGTATCCAGGATTCCATCGGCCTTGAGATGCTGGCGGACATCACGAACCCACCTGTGATATTCAGAGCCAGTTGTTCCCAATGGAGCAAAGTCCAATTTGTTCAGGTTACTCATCCTGAAAGAGAACAAGAAATTAGGGTTAGTTTCGGAGCGTGAAAGGCTACCACGAAAACATATAAAATTTCTGAGCGTAGTCGCTTCCAAGAAATTAGGAATTTCCGAGCGTAGTCGCTTCCAAGAAATTCGATTCCAAGAGGGGTTGGATTAGATCGAAACAATGATGTGTGTGGTCGATCGTTTTCTTCTCAACAAACTCTTAAGTTTGGAGGACTCTACAAGCTCCAAGCTTGGAGTGAGCACGAACCCCCACAGTTCGGCTTTTGGTCTCCCCTATGAAGAAGAAAGGGGGGTAGAAGAAGGGAGGTTGAAAGTCCCCGAGAAAAGAAGAGAAATTGAATTTAAAAACTCTAAAAAAAGGGAACGTTTAGTAAAAAATATCTCTAAATAAGTCGCAGGAAAATTTGGCCGGAAGTGGCCGTAAAAGTTGCTGGAAATCGGCCGGAAAAAGGTTGACCGGTCGTTGACCGGAGGGTTGACTGTCGTTGACCGAGGTGTTGACGTGGCACTCTGACGCTGACGTGGGCTGCTGACTGGACGCTTGCGTGAGCGCTGACGTGGCAGGCTGACGTCAGTGGGCTGAGAGGTTGGGCTTCAGGTCTTCTGGGCCAAGCTGTCTTCTCCTGCTGTTGGGCCGAGCTGAGTTCTGGGCCTAGGGTTGACCAGATATGGGCTCGGTTGACTGAAGCAGAGGCAGATGATGCAGGCGGCGGTTCGGTGGTTCAATTGCTTCAGGCGGCCGGTTCGGGCGGTTTCAGGCCGGTTCCGGTGGTGAATTTTCGGCTCCGGTGATATGGGGTCAGGCTGCAGCTTCTGGTGGAGTATGGAGGTAGTAGGCTGTGAGGAAGACTTCGAACCGGGCAGAGAGGTTTTCGGTATTTCCGGGGGCCGGTCCGGGTATTTTCCGACCGGTTCTGGGGGCAGCGCCGCCGGTTCTGGGCTTTGAAGGCTACAAATATTAGGTTTCAGGGTTAGGGCTTCGTGCTGATAACGTGTTGTAGAGAAACTGAAATTGAGAGGAATTTGCTGTGTATTCTCATTGATAATAGGAGCCTCTTTACATAGAATCTCAATCGTACAAGGAAAGTAATCGTACATTGAATAGGAATCTAGATCCTTCTAATTTAACCCTATTACCACTAGGTCAAGTAACCTAGAGTTTGGGCCAAACACAAATAGAGATATCCTTAAACAAATCTATATTTCCTGCATCTATTATAGGAAATTAGGAACTGGATCTATAATGAATTTATAGCCCTTACCAAATGGGGTCAAAAATTAAGTGGAAGCGTGACTTTATTCATTATGGAAATTGGAAATTTCATGTCTCTTGGGCTGTGGCCTAGAGATCACTTCAAAAAGGAAAAAATGGTTTACAAAGATGTAAACCGAAGACAATACCTATGTTTACTCACCTTTCGCTACAGATCAAGATCACCCATTGAAATTTTTACACATGCCTTCACAATTCAGAGTCTTCTTATGGATGTTTATAGAAAAGGCAATCCCACCTTGTCTCTCAAACTGATTGGCTACTCAGCCATCGGTAGTCCTGGAAGGTGGTCAAGTTTTTGGTATTAAAATCCTTCGGTCGGATTCAAACTGATGACCACTAAAAAATCACTACCAAAACAATAATAATAATAATAATGCTAACCCTAATGCTAAAATATTCGAATCCGTGTCAAAGAAAGTTTCCTTTACAGTATCATTACCGTATTATATTACATCAATTTTTGACGATCATTTCTTTAAGTCGGTCACTTTGGCACATTCCGAGCTTGGTCAATTATGGGTTTCAATGAAGCTGCCAGAAAATTACAAGAGGCATCGAAAGTCTGTATACATGATCATTGAAACTCCCAACTCTCTGTTGCATCGGCCTAACAATATGGATTTGCCATTACCAAAGAGAAGAAAAATCCATTCGGATTCCATAATTACTCAACAAGAAAAGGCCTCTCGCTCCTCTTCTAGTCTCACTCCTTCATGTCTATACGATGTCTTTTTGAGTTTTAGAGGTGTGGATACACGAAACAACTTCACAGGCCATTTGCACACTTATTTAGTTCGGAAGGGAATTAAAACCTTCATAGATGACGAAGAGCATGACAAAGGAGAAGAAATATCATCTGCACTTCTCAAAGCAATTGAAGGGTCGAAGATTTCTATAGTCATGTTCTCTGAAAACTATGCATCCTCAGGGTGGTGTTTGGATGAACTTATTAAAATCCTTCAATGTATGGAGTTGAAGAAACAATTGGTTTATCCGGTGTTTTACAAGGTGGAACCCTACGAGTACGATACCAGAAGGGTAAATATGGTGAGGCACTTGCTAAACATGAGTGCAGATTCAAGGACAACATGGACAAGGTGCAAAGATGGAGGACGACTCTTAGGAATGCAGCAAATTTATCGGGGCGGACTTTCGTGGACGGGTATATTTCCATATTTCAGCACGGTTTCTTTTCAGTTTCTAATATATAGGCCGAACCCTTATACATGGTTTTCTTTAATTTTGGGTCCAAGTTACCATTGCAAAGTTGCATCTGATAAAATATTGTTTGCATTTAAATTGGCAGGCATGAAGCTAAGTTCATTAGTGAGATCGCTGAAGAGATTTCAGAACAAGTATCAAACCGCAACTATTTAAATGTGGCAAAGTATCCTGTTGGAATAGAGTCTCATGACAAGATATGGTTGGCCTTTTAGATGTCGGGGGAAGTGATGTTCGCATGGTTGGTATATGGGGTATTGGTGGGCTAGGGAAAACAGCAATTACCAAAGCTATATGCAACTCAATCGCCCATAAGTTAATTTGAAGGTTGGTGTTTCTTGGCAAATGTTAGAGCAGCTTCAGTACCCCATGGAGGCCTAGTTCTACTACAAAACAATCTTCTTAATGAGATTTTAGGGGGTCGGGAAATGGAGATGCATGACCAATGTTGATAGAGGAATCCAGGTGATAAAGGAAAGGTTAGGTAGTAAAAGGGTTCTCTTAGTTCTTGATGACGTGAATTAACTGAACCAGTTGGACAAATTAGCTGGAGGATTGGATTGGTTTGGTCATGGTAGCAGAATTATCATAACAACAAGAGATAAGCGTTCGCTAATTGCTCATCAAGTCTATGCAATATACACACCCAAGGTATTAGATAATGATGATGCTCGTAAACTTGGAATGCCTTCAAGGAAAACAGAAATCCAGATGAGTGTGCGAAATTCTCAATTAATACTGCTGTACTCTATGCTCACGGCCTTCCATTAGCTATAAACATTTTAGGTTTACTTCTCTGTGGTAAAGGTATAAATCAATGGCATGCTGCATTAGATGGTTACAGAAGATTTCCTAACAACGATATCCAAAAGTCCTTGAAACAAGCTACAGTGCATTGGAAGATCCGTTGAAAGAAGCATTTCTCGATATTGCATGTTTCTTAAACGGTAAAGAAAAGGACTATGTGATGCAAGCACTAGAGGGTTCTTACCCCAACCCTATACATGCTATTGAAGTACTTAATTGCAAGAAAAGGCCCTCGTAAGTACTGAGTTTGGTAAGATTTGGTTGCATGACTTGCTGGAGGAAATGGGAAAAGAAATAGTACTTAAAGAGTCACCCGAAGATGCTAGTAGATCGACGTAGCAAACTATGGTTTCATGAGGATGTTTATCATGTTTTAACTGAAAATACAGCTATAAGTATATATAGAACATGTATCCTTCTATGTGTGTGTGTGTGTGTATATCTAGAGCTTCCTAATCATGAAAAATAAAGTCGTATATAGTACTTGCTCTGCTAATCTTATATTTTTGTTCGTATCAGGGCTCCAATAAAGTTAAAAGGCATCAGAGTAGAGCTACGTAACTATGCCAAAAAACCCTTCAGACGACAGAGCTTAGACGACAGACAGGTTGGTTTCTGTTGTCTGATATAATTTAACGACAGACAGTGTAAAAACTGTCGTCTGAATATAGCAACATACCATGGTAAGTTAGTTTTGAGAATTAAGTTTATTTTCAAACAACAGTTATCTGTCGTTTGGTCAAAGGAGATAAATTGATTTCGTTTTGGGTCGTAGCTTCTTTTTTTTGTTTGTATTCAGACAACATATATATGTCGTCTCGTCAAAGGAGTAAATTGGCTTTGGATTTTGTTGGAACTATTTTTTTTTGGCACAACATGAAGGAATTTAGTTCCAAACTTTTAATGATTTCTCTCTCCCCGACAAAGTTATCAAACCAAAAAGAATGGTTTCGCGCTGCACATTTTTCAGATTCCCTCCTCATCCAATTTTCAGATTCCCTCCTCACCCATATCGAACTCCCTCTTAGCTTGCTTATTACAACATAACAAAAAAACAAATTGGTTTCTCTCCTTTAACCCAAGCCCACTCAGATCTCGCCTCCTAATCTCGCAGCTATGTCTAAAGCTCGCGTCGCCGTCGACATCAACGTCCTCCGCCGCAAGGATTTTCGGGACTACGAGTCCTTCATCGTCCAATGGGGGTAAGTAAACCCTAATCTAATCTGATTCCTTGATTTTTTCAATCTGATTTTGAGTTGTTGTCAACTGGGGATGAAGGGGATTAGACGAGAAAGGAAAAAAGAAGAAGAAGAAGGAACAAGGACAACGAACGGAGGAGGAGAAAGGGAGAGAAGAAAAGAAAAGAAAAGAAAAGAAGAAGATGGGAAGGGAGAAAGAGATAGAGATTTTGGGCTCGATGATGAGTTGGTCTTATGGATAGTTTCTGTTCTAAAATAGGATTTTGGTCTAGGAGTTTCGGGTACTGCAACTAGGAAGATGTGAGAATTTGATCTCATGATCTTGGAATTTCACCATCGAAATTCCAGATGTTGAAGAATTGAAAGAAGTTGGGCAGAACTTCTAGAGCCTTGTTTTCATTCTAGTTCTGGTCCTGTTTAGGATTTGAGGTGAGTGACTTCTTTACTTTACAATTTTACTTGATTTCTATATTGCTCTATTGGTTTATGCTTTGATTTCTATAATGTTGGGTATCTGTTGTCATGTGAAGAAAGCTTGTCAACAATGCATACAGATTGAAACTTTCACATAAGGGTTTCTGTACTAGTGCAGCTGCTAAAGTCTCAAGCTCCAATGGTGCTCAACCAAGCAATGTAAAGCTCTTGAATTTTTCACCCTTGTTTTATTTTTCTTGTGGTTTTCGGAGGTTCTTAGGTCCAAGATGCGAGGGAGTTGACTTGTTTGCTAATAGAGCTCGTTTGAGAGCTGTAGGTAAAGATAGTGAGAGTTCTAGTGGTACAAATGCTGTTTTGGGTTCGAGTTTTGATTTTGTTAGGGTAATGGTGAAGTGTGGAGTTGTTTTAGCAGCTATGGTTTGTGGGGTTTTGGTGTATGGGTCTAGGAGAGCTTTTGCTGTGGAGGGTGTGGTCAATGCAAGTTATGGGGTTGTTGACAAGTGCATATTGATGTTCAGAAATGCTTGGCCGAAGACGCTGCTGGTTCTTCAAGTTTTTAAAGAGCAGGGTTTGATTTTGGAGGCGCTTTTGGGTCTCTCGGCTTTTTTCTCAATGGCAGAGACTTCGATTACCACGCTATGGCCTTGGAAGGTATGAACTTTATGTGTTTTGGCCTTCTGGGTGCCTATGTTTTGATATAGTTCTGTGTTTGAAGTGTATCAACTAATTAGTGAATGATAGACTGCATTAGAATCTTGGAAGAATGCGAATGATCTAAACCATTAAAATTTTGAAAGAATGTGAGTAACTAACCTATTAGAATCTTCAATTAGCACATTTGCCTCGGAATGTATGAGCTTTTACTGGTTTTGGCCTTCTGGATGCCTATATCTAAATAATGTGTTGTCTTTGGAAAGTATCATTATCCAGTGAATTTACACACTTTAGAATCTTCATAAGCATGGCAATGATCCAAACCATTGATTTGAAAGAATGCGAGTGAGCTAACCTTTCTGAGCAACATTCAGACGACAGATATATTTTTGGTGACTGTCGTCTGAGTCACCTTCTGACGTCGGGTATTGACTGTCGTCTGAACACCAATCAGATATCAGCTTAATAGACGACAGATTTTCTTCATATCAGACGACAGTCAAAGTCTGTCGTCTGAAGGGTTTTTTGGCATAGTATACCAAGAGAAGATGAGATATGCTTGAGTGCTGAATGCTTTAAAAAGATGAAAAAAATTTCAACTTTTTATAAACATTAATGCACGCTTCTCTGGAGAGGTTAAATATCTCCCAAATCAGTTGAGGTTCCTTGATTGGCCTGGATTTCCATCACAATCTTTGCCATCCGACTTCAATCCACAAAAAACTTATCAAGCTCAATATGCCAAACAGTCACATCTCACGACTTGGGCAAGGATTCAAGGTATGCTAAGCTGTTAACTATCCATTTGCTATTTTGAAGAGCTTCTCTATTTTAAATTGTTATAGATTTGTTTTGAAGCTCATAATATTATCTTTCTTTTCTTGTGTTGCAGAATTTACAAAATTTAAAATCTCTAAGTTTTGAAAGTTGCAAATTCCTAATAGAGGTCCCTGACTTGTCTGGAATGTTCCCAAACTTGGATATGTTGAATTTAAGTTTCTGTACAGAAATTGTGGGACGGATGGAATCCTTAACAACCATGAAAGTTGGTCAAACTGCCATAAAAGAATTGCCTTCATCAATTGGATCATCTTTAATCTTCAATCTTTGTCTTTATTCTCATGCGAAAACCTTACAAATCTTCCACTCAGCATTTATGAGTTGCAAGAGCTACGGAGTCTTGGACTCACAGGTTGCCCAAAATTGGTGCTACCTCCATTTCCGAAGAAGGTGGAATACTGTAAAGTGCCAACTCCAACGTCCAGCTCAAAGATTTCACATTACGGCAAGGCAACTTCATCAGAAAGAAAAAGTCATTGTGACCGTCGTGGTGGTGATGATGATGATCAAGGTAATTTAGCGTTTCCTTCACTACGTTACTTCCTTGTGGGAGGATGCTATACTTCGGACCGTGATTTTATTGTGAGGCTGGGTTGTGCCTCCACCTTAACAGTGCTTGATTTTCCAGAAAGCAATTTTGTTAGTCTTCCCACTGGCCTTACCAAATTTATCAACTTGGAGAAGCTTTACTTGAATGGGTGCAAGAGGCTTCAAGAAGTTTCGGAGCTTCCACCAAAGTTGGAACTGTTAGATGTGAGAGACTACGTATCATTGGAAAGAATTTCAGAGTTATCAAACATTTTGAAATATCAAGAATCGCAAATGTTTGAGTGGTTGGACTTGACCAATTGCTGGAGACTGCGTGACAATCTGATTCAGGAGTTGGCAGAGAAGAAAGGTTTGTTGGTGAATGGACTGTTTGAATTCATGATCGTACTACCAGGAAGTACTCATCAAGTTCCAAAGTGGTTCAGCTGTCAAATGGATTTCAAAGGGATCGGAATGGACTGTTTGAATTTGATATTCAAGTCCTTCCTAATTTGAAATGGGAGAACACAGGATTGGCTCTATGTGTTGCTGCCGAACGGATGCTAGATTGGGGATTCGAAATATTTATCAACCAAGTACTACTGCCGATTAAAAGTTTAAATGGTCTTATCCGTCTTATTAATTGGGAACTCTATCGTGGAGCTGATTCGGCTCGTGTGTGGCTGTTTTATGTTCCGTTCGATAGAATTGATATAGGTTCGTTTGGTTATCTGCGTCCGCTGCCACCTTTTCAATGTGGAGTTAGTATTTATAAGGGGAATTTGATTCTACGCACAAAGACACTATTATAACATGGTTCCCTGGAAAAGATGCGAGACTGCACCTGGTAATGCCACAAAATGAAGAGTGTATGAAACTATCCCACGCACAGAACCTCAGGAATAGACTCGAAGCAGATCTCTTTTTGTTCGTTCTGGAGACTTTATTTTTAGTTTTATTTTTATAGATTATGCATGCTGTTTTCTCGGTTAGGACTTGAGTTGACTGCTGGATATTGTAGAATTGATTATACAGTTTTTCTTTGCTATTGGTGCTGGTTGATAACTCTCTCTTATTTTCAAAATAGAGAACGAGTATCTTTATGAAATCGAAAAGGGACTACGACAGCAAGTGGGCGAATAGCTCAAGAGAAGAAGGGCCGTCAGAACTCGAAAGAAGTATCTTTAATTGGGTTAGTCCTTCAAATTCTTCACCATTCCGAATTTGTATACCGGTTAACAACTTTTTTTTTTCTTTCTTTTTTGTTGAAAAAAAAGAACGTTTGTGTACATCTGCTATGTGTACGTTAATGGTTAGGAACTTAAGATAACACCCACCAGGCCACCACCCTTCTACAGCTGCTATGTGTACGTTTGTGTTTTTGCGCAAGTAGAACGTATGTGTTTGTATGTATAACCTATGCTTTGCCTTCACACCAAAAATTAAAATAAATAAAAATAAAATTTCTATGCTTTTCCATGCCCATGTATGAATGCTCTTTTATAGTCACTGACATGAGCCAGATACATGTTTCTTATCAGTTCGCATGTAATTAATGAAACTTTTCCCAATTGCAGGATTAAGTGAAATGGCTGGTCACAAGATTGCTACTGCTGAAAGACCAAGTGTTGTCAATGAGATCTATAGCAGCACTACCCTTGCTTTAATGCATCACTGGCCGGAATGACGACAGGAAAGTGAAGGCACTGATTCTATGACTTGCTGGATAAAATGAAAAAATCATCTTGTTGATCAAATGAGATGCTAAGCTGCTATATTAGCCCATCATGAATTTATGGACACTTTCAAGTTTCAACAGTGTTGTTTTGAACAGAAATTGTTGTTGTTTGCTTCACTGTGTTAAAATCTTCTGTACGATTTTTCTTTTGACAAATAAAAGGTTCATAATATGTAAAAGGGTGTGTCTATTGCTATCCTACTGTTTTCTTAGTTTTTTTTTTTTAGAAAATAGATAACTTCATTCATTTATCCATGGCCAGAAGGCACGTACATCAAGTGCTGTCTTACACCAAAATCATAAATGGTATAAGCTACCAGACAAAGGACAGGTGACCCTCACTGTTAACACATTCACTCACTTATTGAGCCTACCCACAAGAAAGAAAATCCTCCCTACCAACTTCCCATGAAGTAGTAACCTAGTCGCCTAGAGGCCTCAATTGGTGTACAACTAGAGAAACTAATATGAAAGTAGTAGAAGACTCAACTTCAAGTAATAGGCAAAGAAATCTGGAAAACCTAAAGCTTTCCTTTGCCCTTGTCGCTAGGGCTGGGAACTGATCCAGTGCTAGTAGGATAATTGATCTTCAGAGAAACATCATCAAGCTTCTTGTTGGCACGCTGAGTTTTGTACGTTCTTGCTTCCAAGAGGCCTACCGGACTTCTTTTTCAAAGTGAGACCAAAGTAAGATCGCTATCCTCCTCAATGAGGCCGAGTGCCTCCGCCTGCAGTGTAGGAATCTTGCCCCCCAAGATTGTTTTGAATTTCTTGGGAGAAGGATGGCTATCACCGCTACGCTCCCGTTTTTTGGAAGGCAGATCATGCTGCTTCTTCTGCATACCTGTAGGAACAACAAGATCACAGGAAACATCCATAATAAGTTCCTCACCTAGGACTCTATTACTCTCCAACCTGTGCTCCAAAGTAATACTCGCAGTCGCAGGATTGATTGCTGCTGGAACTGGATCTGTAGGAGAAGGAGGATCCGAGCTCGGACGCTCCACTCGACGAAAGACAGGCCGCTTCTTCTTTGGGATGGCCGGGGAAGTAGTGAGAAGATCTCCCTTGTTCTTAGCAGAAAAAGCAAAGGAACTCCCTGAGGTCGAAGCTCCAGGAAAGTGTAAGACCCTAGGAGAAGGGTTTACTGCATTTGGCTCCTCACAAGCAAGCCCGGCATGCGTGACCAAACCACATTGAGAGCATCTCCCTTGCAGATGCTCAAACTGGAATTGCAGGTTCAACCCTAGTATCTAGGAAGACTCTTCTTTCAAGCAGGATCGGTTTAGATATGTCACGCCCCGGATTTTGAATAACAAATCCAAATCCGAAACATGAATTAATACAACTCACATAAATACAACCTGAATTTTTTTCTCAAAACAACCACACTTCACACCTCTCAATATTACAATAAATCAAATCCTCAAGTTAATTATTACAACACACTCTCACCAAATCAAATTCTAAGGCTCAATGAGCTTAACTCACCTCACTATTACAAATGCTGTAAAACTATAACAAATACTCTAACCGGCTCGATCATCGCCCTGATTCTCCTGACCTGCAGGATTACCCGCTACACCGTTTGAATAGTGTACCGGGATTGCAACAATACAAACCCGGTAAGCTTTTTGCAAAGCTCGTATGAGTAAACGAAAGGATTGCACGATTTAAAGTAACACAATCAACTCAAGCACATTTTAATTTTGTTTTGCATAAGAATTGAAGTGTACAACGTCACTTCAAGCATCAATCAACTCACATCTCATCATGACTACTCAAAAATAAACAACTTCTTACTCAATATATACTCACAGGCTTATGATTTATTTATATAAATCATCCCATGCAGTATATTATACTTACAGGCTTATGATTAATTATATTAATCACCCCATTCAGTATATCATACTTACAGGCTTATGATTAATTATATTAATCATCCCATTCAGTATGTGATGTCATACCCAAGGGCATATGATAACTCGTTTATCCCCTAAGCAGTATGATGGCAGACAGACTAGAGCTCTAACTGTATCGTAAAGTGTCACCTGGGCCAAGGTTCACCTTACGAATGACTGCTTTTCTCAATTCACTCGACTCCTCATTTAATTCATCTCAACGACTCAACTATCGCACTTTACTCAATTACCCATTATCATAGACAACACAACATCTAAGATAAATCACATATTCCAAAGGGTAATGCTCAAAATATAACTCAGTAAATCACACCATCCAATATATATTCCACGTAAATATATATATATGTAGTCACCCACACAAGAGTGACCACTAATACCAACTATAGTTCACATGCAATAAAATCTAGAAATTCATTTTTTTATAGTTAAATACATTTTACTTACCTATGGACCGTAGTCGATCAAGTCCATATAATTTAAAACAAATATTTATTTTCATAAAACAATTTCCACAATTTCTCAATTAAATAAAATCACCGAATTTCGGTTCGTGAATGAACCATGTGCGATTTACTCACCTCGATATTCCCGCTGCGTCTTCAGTTTAACACAATACACACCGAAATCGCTCACCCAAGGGAGACCGTCAATCACCTAATCACACATGACCTTAACTTAGCCAATAACTCAAAAACATATTCAAACGACAATCCAACGGTCGGATCGAAATTAAATGATGATCCAACGGTCGGATCCTCACGGATCGCCCTTAGGATCACCCTCCAAAAATCATCACGAAGATCCAACGGTCGGATCTTCCTGAATCGTCCTTACTAACATCTTCACAATTTTATACGAAAATCCGACGGACGGATTCTCACGAATCGCCTCCCTAATCACTGTTTTGCATTTATACGAAGATCCAACGGTCGGATCTTCGCCCATGACCACACAAAGTCACTGGGACAGTCATAAGATCATCATATCAAAACTACAAGTCCATCTGACGGTCCTAACTTCACATATCACAAATCTAACGATCGAAATCGATCGAAACTTAAAAATTCATAACTTAATCATACGATATCCATAAATTGCATATAATATATCAAGATGATCGTATTGAAATATAGAATCTAAAAATGCACAGAAACTATATTTTTGACCCCCGGAGGTGGCCGGAAAGGGCCGCCGGAATTAGTGGCAGAGCCGCCGCCGACCACCGCCAATGGTGTCGGGGCCGGGCTGCTCCTCTTCCTCTCATCATGCTTAACAACTTTCATAACTACCATGTAAGCTGAAAATGACCGGAAGTGGTTGAAATTACCTAAAACAGTCGAGGTGGCCGGAAAATTTCCAGAATCCGGCGAAATTTGCAGAATCCGGCAAGGCTTGATTTCGACGTCAAAACTTCAATTTCAGGCTTCGATCCCTTCTAGAGAGTTGTTAAGAAACTCAAGGTGAACTCATTGGTTCAAGAATCACAGAAAAATATGGTCTGTAGCTCGAGATATACCGATCGAAAGCTTCGGTGGTCGGAAAAATTCCAGAATCCGGCGAGCTTGAGTTTCGACGTAAAAACTTCAACGAAACGCTTCGATTCCTTCTGGAGAGTTGTTCAGAACTTCAAGAAGAACTCACTAAGCCAAGAATCACATAAAGAGGTGGTCTGTAACTCGAGATACACGGATCGAAGGGTTGTTTGTCGATCTAAACCAGTCGAGCTCCGATGAACGTGAAATCGTTCTTCCCAGGTCTGGTCCTTCTTGGTGCTTGTTCAGAAAGTTGAGGCGAATCCAATGAGACAAGAATCAAGAGAATTGGCGGCCTGTAGCTCAAGATATCGAGATAGAACCAAATCGAGCTCAAAACGGAACCGTGTCCTCCGCCGCCACTGCCGGCCGTGTTGCGGTGCAAGGTTGCCACTGGTAGCTGCGCAAGAACGAGGTGGAACTATAGGAACTGGTCTGGTCTTGATTGGTGGTCGGTGGAGGGAGAGATGAGTTGATGAAGATTGCTCTGTTTCTTGGATGGTTTTCGGACGTGAGACAGAGAGAGTGAGAGAGAGTTGTCTGGTATGATTGAATGATTATTCAATTATGCATAATCATGAATGATGATTAAGACACCGGCCTTGAATCAAGGAACACCCTTCCTTTTAACAAAGGTGTTTGCCACCAACTGTTTTGGTTAAAAGAAAAACCGGTTATTACAAGATATGTCATGGGTGAACAAAACCCTAATCACCCCCTTCTTAAAATCCTTCTTGTCGTAGTCCAAGAAACCACCCAAAAGATTGCCAATCAACGTGAGGTTCTCAGGTTCTTCATACAGAGGTGGTATGCCAAAAACCCTAGGCCAGATCCGAAGATGTTTAAACTAAATCTCATGCAATGGCTTAACGCCATCATACTCTTCAAAACAGACAGGGCCTCGATCAAAACACTAGACTCCCCCCCTAAGAACTTTATTATGATCACGTGCAGAAGCAAATGAGAACAAGAACAGATCACCAGCCCGTTCCTGAACCCTAAACTCCTTATCCACCATCCAGGTTCGGTTGAAGTGGGACATGAATGCCTTTGGATGGATAGGCTTTCGGGTCAAAGGCTTGCCAATGAGAAAAGATTGGGAGGACCTCCGCCGATCATCACCAGATCAGGAGCACGGCCCCCTTCAGCAAGAGCAAGCGAGGCAGCAAAGCTCGCTGGTATAGCGTCAATGGAGGCCATAGGCAGAGAGAAAAGTAGGCGAGAAGAGAAGGATGCAAAAGATTGTTGAGGAAGGCTAGGAGGCCGTAGACAACTAGGGTTGAGAGAAAAACTCTCCTAAATTTTTTTTTACTATTTTCTTAGCTCATCCTACAAACATTTGAATTAACTATATTATCCAAGTGCAAAATGATTAATAAATACACTAATTTTCTAAAATTCAAATCTATTTAAAGCTCACATTTGTTTTTACATCCGACAACGCAAAGATTAATTTAATTTTAACCATCTTGGAAACTGACTGCATGGTAAAATATGGTGATTGATTGGTGTGATAAACATTGTGTTGCCACTCCACAGGATGAGAATCTTTATATAGATATTCGGATTAGATAATCTATCATCTACCACGTTATCAAATCCCTCAAGAGTGAAATTTTTATTTTTATTTTTATTTTTATTTTTTATGTGAATCATATGCACTGAGAATCAGAACTCAATTGCGTCAGTTATCAATCACAAAGGAAGTCATAATTAATTGGGATTCTTCACCTGGTTATAAAATCATGTAAGTAATCTATCTATCTAAAAGGGAAATCGACCATAAAGTGATTTGAGTCATTTGACAACATGTAATGAGTTATTCATGAAAAATGAAAGAATTTTTGGAGGTTCTATGACTTCTTAATTTTTTTAGTTAAAAATGAAATTTTTGTCCCACTCCACCTATCTCATGTTGCAAGTGAAATTTATGTTATTCACGGTATTGATTATTTCAAATAACCAACAGACAAATATGTTGTCTTTAAGATGTACAAACTACAATTACATTGCATACGAAGGCAAACTTCTGAACAGAGAAAGAGAACATACAAGAGTTGCGCAGGTGAAAAATTAGCCTCTCAACATGGATGCAGTGAGACATGGATCCACTGGCTTTGTCAAGATATTCTTTATGAGTCAGTTAGCCGTGATTTGTTAGTGAATTATAATTCCAACATTGTAAAGGTTATGAGTTTGATTTCACTGACATATGTAAGGGTGGGTGGGTTAAATGTTTTTTTTTTTAATAAAATATATATATGTATGTGTATACACACACGTATTCGATCATAAAAGCTTACAGGGAGAATTTTTCGAACAGTACCTGAACTAAAGGTCACTGTGAATTAACGTTCCTGACTTTACACTAATTACACTTTGGTACTTGGACTATAAATCTCGACCCACTTATGGTACACACCGTCAATAACTCCGTTAGTTGGCATGCCACCTCGCATATTTTGAAGGGTAAAGTTGTCACTTGACTATCCACTTTCAGAAAATTAATTTTTTTAATAAAAAAAAAAATTGGTGGTGCGATCTTGACCGTAGATCCACCTTTGAAAAGTCTATTTTTCTTTTAAATAAAAAGGAAAATAAAATGTCTTGGCTTTGGGTTTCTGGGTCTAGAAACATGGATCGAAGATGAGAAGGTGAAGAAATCCAAATTGGAATTGGAATCAGAATCGGAAGAAAGAGAGAGGGAGTGGATGATGGTGTGGTGGACGAAGGAGAGATTGTGGGAGGAGCGCTTGATGAGCACGATGGAGTCGGCGGAGTCGATGAGGTCCGTCACCAACCCAAACCAAAAGTCGCCATCGCTGCCGCGAGTTCGAGGGTCAAGTCCGTTCACGGTGATGCGGAAGAGCATAAGCAAAGCGGTGAGGATCAAGGCGGTTCACGGTGGTGGGGAAGAGCAGAAGCAAAGCGGTGAGGATCGAGGCGATTCTGGTGTGAAATTAAGGAGAGTCTTCTTCTCCTACATCTGTGTTGATTGCTTGCTTGGATTGATTAGACTGAAATAGAAAGAAAGTTCGGGAAGGTGGTCAATGCCAGCGACAGAGACGAAGAGCGACTCTGTTTCTCGAGATGCGGCAGCGCGACAAAGACAAGGAGAAAGTGGAACTTTCTGCTACTTCCAAGCAAGCACCGCAACAAGCTCGATGTTGCTCCTCCGCTTGCTACGACGGCGTTTTGGGTTGTTAAAAGCTTCGGTCTTTTGTTACTCCCAGTTAGATTGTTTTGGTGTTGATTTTGATGATGGTTTTGTGCACAGTGAGTGATCAAGTTCATGTTTTGTGCACAGGGGTCGAGTTATTAATTTGGAGATTCAAAGACTCAACCTTTTCTTCATTTGTTTATCTCCAATTTCAACCAAGCTATCAATTCAGTTTTCAATTCAATTTTCTGGGTCAGGAAACCATGGATCGAAGATCAGAACTTTGAGAGTGAGAGAGAGAGAGAAGAAGAGGAATCAAGGAAGAAGAGAGAGAAAAATTGGGTCGGTCCGGTTGGAGACTAGGGTGTGGTTACAATGCAGGGCTCGGCCCGGAGCAGCTAGGGCGGCTGACAGCGACTTGGCTTGGAGGAACGGCAGCTACAGTTTATCTGGGCTTCTGGGCAGTAGGTGAAGGCAGAGCCGAGGTTGCAGAAAGCAGGGAAATGAGATTGGAGCTGAGATTTGAGAGAGAGAGAGAGATTGAAAATACCAAACTACCCTTTATAAAATTAAATAATGACATGAGGTGAACAGAGTTATTGACGGCGTGTACCAAAAGTGGGTTGAGATTTATAGTCCAGGTACCAAAGTGTAATTAGTGTAAAGTCAGGAACGTTAATTCACAGTGACCTTTAGTTCAGGTACTGTTTGAAAAATTCTCCCAAGCTTACATGATCTCATGTGGGATACTGATTGATGTACAATACCATTGGAAAAGAAATTTTCAGTGGCTTGTATGTTTTTCACTTTTTTTTTTGCGCCATTCATTTAAATTCTTAAATAGCAAAATTACACATTAATTCATGTAATATTCATAATGAGTCATTACTTAAATAACTGCACATACTTTATTGGTTGTAGACCAAAGCAAAACCAAAAAATACAAACCCTGAAACTCATGGTAGTTCTAACCTTTTACTCTTTTTTTTTGGTCTGTAACCTTTTACTCAAACTCTCAAAGTCTCAAACATACACCAAAATAAAATAAAAAAGTAAAAACACGAACAAGACCACAACACGTATAGTGTAAGCTAGCAAACTTCAAAGCGTATCTCTTACATCAGCCCAGCTCCTTTTGGATCAATAGATCCCAAATGCAAGTAGACAATTCGTAGAGAAAAACCCAAAGCGTATTGAGACATCCAACTCGGCCAGATTGCAAGTATTTCGGAGAAAAGTACCTCGTACACAAGAAACCAAATGTACATACATGTACATTTACAAGCATAATTAGCTATAATGGGTTACGCTCATTGTACCGCCAGAGGTACTAATTCCTGCCAAAGGAATAACATACAGACACACAGCCAGGCGAGCTACAGCCTGAGCCTCGGATCACCCCCAGATCACCGCCGGCGCGCCGCGCCAAGATAGCATCAGAAGCTCCTGAAGCTGGGGACTGAAGCACATCAGTCCCACATCGAAAACAAGGAGAAGATCAGCCTCCTCCTCACCTATAAGAGGTTCTCTCCTCTCTCCTCATTAATTACGCATTTTACTACTCATTTATTGTTATGCTGTCTATATGCATTGACTGACTTAGGCATCGGAGAAGTGAAGACCGCCCAACGCGGTTTCCCTCTGACGCCCTGTCTTTCGTTTGACAGCTAGCGAAGATCACCAAATCCACAGAGTAGCGGTCCGCCCACCGGACCCGCGTTAAACGAAGTTTTGGCTACCGCCAGACTTTGAGCATTAACATTGGCGCAGTCTGTGGGAACCCTTGAACAAAAGGTCATCCCACCACAATCACCATGACTAACAGTAGCGGGGGAAACGCTGAAGAGCAGGCAGACAAATCCGCCATTCCCCAACCCTCCGACCCAGAGGTAGGCGTTCACCGCGCACTATTCAACACCTCAGCCAACCCCGGCGGTGAGGCAAATCCAAGCAGCAGCCGCCCACCGGGCCAAGATCTCACCGCTATGTACGAGCTGGCACTGGCGGACCTTCACAAGGCAAACAGAGAGCGTGAAGAGGAGCGCAGAGAAAAGGCCGAGGCCCAAAGACAAGTGGCTACGCTGATGTCACGTTTTGATGAACTAAAGAGGACACTGGAAGCCACCGCCAATCCAGCGCAGAGCGAGCAATCACGCAGCACTAGGCGTAGTTGGCCCAACACTGGAACATTGATACCAGGACCAGTCATACAGATGCAGGTACCGCTGGACCCACCTGAACTATTTGGGATGGGACCACCGCCCATACCCCAACTAATGTTGGAGCAGGAGGCGGAATCACTGCCGCACACCAACCGCTCTGAAGCTAGGGTGAGGACTGAAGGAAATCCGCCTGCGCCAAGGCGCAGACAGGTCCAGCGGAATATCCAAGCTGGTTCCGCCGGCAATGCAACCGCCCAGATACTGGAAAGGATGCAACAATTAGAGCAGAGATTAATCCGGGCGGAGTCGAGCGCTCCAGCGCCAACTCAAAATCCGCTTTTCGCTTCCAGACCTGGGCCCTTCACCGCTGCGATTCTGCAGGCTATCAGACCAGCATACGCAAAAACCCCAAAGATGTCACATTACAGCGGCATGTCTGACCCCTTCGTCCATATGGACACCTTCAAGAAGGTCACCAACAACAAGGGATTTGATGACACCACCCTGTGCCACTTATTCAGCGAAACGTTGGATGGTGAAGCAATGAACTGGTTCTTCGAGTGTCCGCCGGGATCAATTGACTCATTCCATGCGCTATCACACGCCTTCCTCTCTCGGTTCATCTTATTGTCCGCCGGACAACACAACACAAGTCAGCTGTTCGGCGTCAAGCAAGGGGCAGACGAATCACTGAAGGCATTCGTCACAAGGTGGCGGGCGGCAGCATCTCAGTGCCGCGACCTAGACAAAACAATGGCATCGGCGGCCTTCAAGCAGGGACTCCTCAAGGGGCCATTCCTCTATCACCTCAACTACAATCATCCAAATGCGGCATATGACCACGTCATGAGTGAGGCGGTCATTCACACCCAGGCGGAATTCATCACATATGGAGAAACCCCACCGCCACCAGCAACACCAACGAAGTCAACACAACCATCCTCCAGTCACCAGGAAACCGCTAATAAGACCCCTGCAGCGCCGCCAACTGACAGGAAGAGGGAGTGGCAGCAGGGCCACCACCAGAACAAGCGGCAGAAGGACCAACACTACAAGGGCAACCGCCCATCCCATGGGGATAACCGCAACAAACAAACGGAGTCCTCTCAGCGGTATGCAGTGTTTACAGTCCTCACAGCCTCGTATGAGGAAATATACAATCAGTGCAAGGATCAGATCCCACCGCCACCCCCACCAAGATACCCAAAAACAGGAAAACCAAGAAACACCGGCAAGTGGTATAAATACCAAGCGGACAGCGGTCACAATACCAACAGCTGCAATGCTCTCAAAACGGCCATTGAGACCTTGTACCGTGACGGCAAGATGGAGCAGTTCAAGGTGCGCCAACCGCCACCTGTGATCGCCAACATTGAGACCTTGGGCCGCATCAACACCATCGACGACGGTGCTCCAATCACTAGCATGTCTCACAGGGCAAGAAAGCGCTATGCACGCGCTAATCACCCAAAAGAAGTCTGCAACATCCGCTACGAGAGATCCGCCAAACTCCCAAAGTCAGGTTGGGAACCTATTACCTTCTCAGAGAAGGAGGAGCGCGGAGTGCATCTACCCCATGACGACCCATTCTTGGTGGACGCCATTCTTGGCAGATTTTCAGTAGGGAGAATCCTGGTGGATAGCGGGTCTGCTGTCAACGTCATCTTCAGCGGTTGCTACAACCACCTCAAGCAGAACAGGAAATTACTCCAGGATCACGAGCCACTGCTCAGCTTCTCCGGCGACGTCACGCAACCGCTGGGTTCCGACTACATGCGGTTAACTATTGGCACTAGTCCATGTATGGCGGAGGTACATACAGAGTTCATAGTCGTCGATTGTTTCAGCTCGTATAACGCCATCATCGGACGGCCGGCACTCAACAAGCTCAAATGCATCATCGCCGGATACATGCTTCTCATGAAGTTCCCCACACCCAACGGCACGGGCTGTGTGAGGGGAAGTCAGCAGTTGGCACGAGAATGCTATTCAAAGACTATAGCGTGGTCAACGCGCCGCCATGAAATCCTGACAGTGGGAAACCAGGCACCGCCACCAAATATCTTCGAGGACCCTAGGGATGAGGAGAAGAAGTATGTAAAGAAGGAACCAGTCAACCCAGAAACGTCGTTGAAGGTTGTCTGCATCTTGGACGAGCACCCTGAGCGGACAGTCCGCATAGGCGCCCAACTAGACCCAGAGGTGGCGGCGGAACTCACTCAATTCCTACGTGACAATGCTGCCGTCTTTGCATGGCCATACGCAGACATGCCAGGTATCTCTCCTGAAATCATCACACATAAGTTGACCATCAAACCATCCTTTTATCCCATCAAACAGAAGCGGAGGGCCTTTAATGAGGAAAAGTACCGGGCAATAGGAGAGGAGGTTGCCAAGCTCCAGGGCATTGGGTTCATCCGCCAAGTCATCTATCCCTAGTGGATTTCCAACTTGGTTATGGTCAAAAAGCCCAGCGGAAAGTGGCGGATGTGTGTCGGCTTCCACAATCTCAACAAGGCATGCCCAAATGATAGTTTCCCGCTACCCCGCATTGATCAACTGGTTGATGCAACCGCCGGGCATGAGCTCCTTAGCATGATGGACGCTTTCTCCGGCTATAATCAGATCAAGATGCATCCCAGCGACCAGGAGTGCACCACCTTCACCACCGACAAGGGCCTCTACTGCTACAATGTTATGCCTTTCGGTCTGAAGAACGACGGTGCAACTTATCAACGACTGATGAACGCCATGTTCGCGGAACATCTCGGAAAAATAATCGAGGTCTACGTGGACGACATGCTGGTCAAGAGCATAAAGGCCAGCGGACATGTGGCAAACCTCAAGATCATAGTAACCATTCTCTTGGCCTATGGTATGCGCCTCAACCCAGAAAAGTGTTTCTTTGGCGTCACCACCAGCAAGTTTCTGGGTTATATCGTCAGCGAACGAGGCATCGAAGCTAACCCGGACAAGGTACAAGCCATCCTCAACCTGGAGGACCCTGAGTATAAGGTACACGTCCAGTGCCTCCAGGGCAAGTTAACCGCCTTTTCTCGATTCATCTCCAGACTCACTGATAGGTGTGCCCCATTTTTCAAAGTCCTCAAAACGACTCACAAGAAAGTCATCGACTGGAACCCAGAGTGTCAGGCGGCGTTCCAGGGCTTGAAAGAATACCTGGCGGCAGTCCTACTCCTTTCCGTTCCTATGCAGGGAGAAACACTGTACATATACCTAGCGGTATCAGTATCAGCGGTAAGCTGCGCCATTGTCCGGCGTGAAGGCCAGGAGGAACTCCCAGTATTCTACGCCGGCAGGGGCATGAACGGAGCAGAAACAAGATACCCTCCCTTAGAGCAACTCGCTCTCGCACTCATCGTTGTCGCCAGGCGCCTCCGCCAATACTTTCAGGCCCACACAATCCATGTGTTAACCAATCAACCGCTGAGGTAGGTAATGCAGAACCCTGAACATTAGGGGTGCCTCAGCAAGTGGGCCATCGAGCTCAGCGAGTTCGACATTGATTACAAACCAAGAACCGCCATGAAGGGCCAGGCGGTAGCGGACTTCATTGCTGAACTCACCGAGCGTCAGCCAGAACCCGGCACTGAGACAGAGCCCGGAACGGAAATGGTAACCGCTGAAGAATCAGCTCCCCTACACTCAGACTAGAACCTGTATGTGGATGGTTCCCCAAATAAGAAACGAAGCCTCTCCACGAAGGTTGCTATTACTTCACAACTAAACACGCAGAGACATTAGGGCTGGCCTGGAGTCGGTTCTACACTTTCAAGTCCAGAACCCGGAACCGAGAAGAGATAATCGGTTCGGATATGTTGTTTTTTGTATCAAGAACCGATATAGAACCGAACCGATCATATTCGGGTCGGTTTCTCGGTTTTTTGGTTCCAAGATCAGTTCGGGTCCAGTGAAGGTTTTTCGGTTTTCGGTTCCAAGATCAGTTCGGTTCCACTAACGGTTCCTCGGTTTTTCCATACAGAAAAACTGTTTTTCAGCCTTTTCTAGTCTCCAGCTTCCAGTTTTCCTGATTTCCATACATACATTCAAATGATTCAATATTGCAAATACCATTCACTCATAAAACTCAACAATCAACATCAACATAACAAATTAGAAATTTCTAGCAAACTCCCAAACTCTCAAAGCATGAAACTGATGAAAGCATTAAACCATCAAACACACAAAATATTGAAACTGCATCAATTTGCAGCAAACTAAAATATTGAAAGTCTGAAACTGAGCAATTCAAAGTATCAAACTGAAACAAACCAACTAAAATTGAAATAGTTCATCAATGATTCAATATTTCATCAAAGTGCACAACTGCAAACAATCAAACATATTTCTAGCATGGCTTCCTCTTCATCAATGCAACAAGGCTTCCAGCCTTCCATCAATAGATTCAATACCAAATCTGCACACAAAATAACAAATATGCAATCAATGATATTAGGATAATTTAAAAAAAAAATTGAACTTCAAATGAAGCAAAAATGTTCAGACCTTTATGCATCCTTGATTGTTGATGAATTGCCACATTTTTTATGCCTTTTTTTCTTGGTTGTAGGGGCAGAAGCCGAAGCCGAAGCCTCAGAACTCTTGGTTGTTTTTCCACTTGGGGCAGATGCAGATGCAGCAGCAATAGCGTTCTTGGCCTTCTCAACTTTCTCTCTATCCTCTTTTCATGGTCTGCGTGATGTCAAAACTCAAAACAGTCAATCTCATATAAATTGCCCAAAGTTGTGGTACCAGATTCAAAAATAGTAAACTAAAAACATCAAAAATACATACCAGCTTCAATTTGTTCGTATGACTCCATTTCCTCCATAGTTGGAATGTACTCCAACCCCATAATATCATCAGCCTTCAACCAATTTTATAGACATATCAGTTTTTCAACTGTTTTTGGGTTTAAAGAGCTTCTGTATGGATCTATTACCCTTCTCCCAGTGCTGAAACTTGACTCACTCGCAACTGTAGACACTTGTATGGCTAATATATCTCTAGCCAATGATTGCAAGTTGGGATATTTACCTCCATGCAGCTTCTACCAATCCAAAATCTTCCAATCATCATTTTCAGCAGGTTTTTCTATAGGGTCCAGCATATATCTATCAACTTCATGTCCCACCACAACATCGTTATTCTGTTCAAGCTGCCTATTCTAGTCTTCTTGCATAACAACCTTCTTCCCACTAAGAATCCTTGCTTTGCTTCTAGTCTTACTAGTAGCTGTTTCACTAGTACTTGGACCTTTACCTTTGGTCTTGGTCTGTCCACTATGTGGACCATTAGACTGCCCATACAAGTCACACAAGTCTACCACAAGCTGCTTTACTTCATCACATTTCTTCTTGATCTCCCAATCACACAAATTCAACATTGTTTCACACAACCAACTAATGTTTCTCAATTTATACCTAGGATCTAAGACCAAAGCAACTAGGAAGAGTTGGTTCAGGTCATCTAAGTTCCCAAAATACTTGGAATATTTGGCCTTCATCTTGACTGCCATGTTGTACAAGACGTTGTCTGCTTCACTTGAATCAGGCCCTACCCCAATAGAACTGAGATCTTCAAGCTCTGCTTCAATAGTAACAATATCATGGAATGCCTTGTGTGCAGTGGGGGTAACTGAAGCACTAACATTAAGGGTCACATCGTAGAAGACTTTCAAGAACTTCACAAAAACTGCTGCATTGTCCCAATCTGCATCACTTGGTGGCCCTACCCTTTTTACAGGCACTTTCTTCTTACTCTGATTTTCAGTTTCATCATCATCTTCAACTTCCTCATCTTCATCAAAGTAGCTTTTGTACCTTGAATCCTCCTCATCCTTCAATCTTTCAAATGCTTTTTTTTAACTCCAAAGCTGTGTCCAACATAAGAAAGGTGGAATTCCACCTTGTTGGAACATCTAAGATGCAAATTTTATTGCATTCAACTTTCTCCTGCTCTACACAACTTTTAAATTCATCTAATCGTGCACCCGAACTTCTAACGTATCTCACAACATTCCTTATGCTAGCCACTGACCTCCCCATCATATTCAGTCCACTCCTCACAATTAGGTTTACAATGTGAGCCAAACATCTCACATGCATAAACTTACCTCCACAAATCGGTTTATGTCCCAATTGCACATTTTCTTCCTAAGGTAATCAATGGCATGCTTATTGGCAGAGGCATTGTCAACAGAAATTGTTAAAACCTTATCTATTGACCAATCAATCAAACACTTCTCCAAGATTTTTCCTATGGTTACACCTTGGTGGTTTGGAACCACACAAAAAGCAAGCACTCTTTTGTGCATCTACCATCCCCGATCAATAAAATGGGCAGTAATTACCATGTAGTTTATATTCTGGCAAGAAGTCCAAGTGTCTGTTGTCAAACACACACAGTGAGACTTCAATTCTCTCTTCAACTCCTCCTTCTTGGCATTATACAAGTTTTACATGCCTAGAAAGGTTTTGACTATGACTTTCCTACATGGAACTTTAAACAAGGGCACAACAACACTGTAAAAATACCTAAAACCCGGTTTTTCAATGAAACTAAATGCAAGTTCATCGACAACTATCATATGAGTTGCAGCTTCCACACAATTATCTTGTGACCAATTCACACTAACCAAAGTACTCCCACCTGTTCTACCATCACTAGTCAAAACCTGTTGACCGAATTCTACATTAACTCTACAGGGTATCCCTTACACACTATCTCAATGTGTTTCCTAAGAGAAGATGTACCATTTTCATATGAATTGCATGCCAAATAAGTCGGACAGTACTTACATTGAGCTCTCTTAGTATGGCCAACCACTTTCTCCACTCCATCAATAGTCTCAATTAAAGGATGATCCTCCTTCGTGAAGTGATCCCATACGTCCGACCTCTGCTTGCCTTTCTTCTTCTCTCCTCTTTTTCTCTTGGTAGCAGAGCTCCGAGCAGTAGAAGCTTTGGTTGCTTTCGTCGATTTTGGAGCAGCTGCTACTTGTTCTATTGTGGTAAATAAAATCCATCATCATGTATTGGCTCCCCTCTATAGCAATACATTACATAAGTTTCGATCATGACTTAAAAACAAACAAAAAATGATTTTGTAAACAAACAACCAGCTGACTCCAATATTAGTCACAGAAAGCCCCTAAAAACAAATAGAAACAATTATGCAAAAGCTATAAACTTGAGAGTTCATTTCCTATAATTAATCAATACCATTTGCCCATGTTTTAAGCAGAATCTATACAATTTGAGAAGACCAGAAATGGATAGAGAGAAAACTACCTTTTAAAACTGGGTTTACTGCTCTAAGTACAGGCTTCTCCTTGTTGAAGCCATGGCGAAAGAATGAAAGTCAAGTGCCTCAGAGTTTTGGTTGCACAAAATCTAAAAAAAAAAAAAGATTAGGTTCTTCTATAATCTATACCGCAATAGAGCACTAGCAGTAGTAGCAGTCATATATCATCACCACTCAAAATGTTAAAATGGGAAACAAATCAGCCATCTTTTTCACGTTGGAGCAAGAAAAACAAAGAAGAAAAAGAAAACACTAATGAGATTTGCCTCTGTATATGGAAAGGATCGATTGGTAGTAAACTAATCATGTACTATATGAAATGATTGAAATCCATTTACCTAATTTTAATATACACTTTCCTTTGGTTAATGCTAACACTACAAATGATGATATTCTCTGCACATTCCTAGAGTTCCAGCACCAGATTAATTCCAAGGTCCAAATTTGTCACAAACTACATGTAGGGTGGTTAACTAAATGATACCACAGAACTTCCGTGAATATAAACATTCCACAAAGAAGAACCTCATTCTGCAAAGCAAGATATTCAAATTAAACATTCCACAAAGAAGAACCTCATTCTGAATTAAACTAGCTAGTGATCTCCAGCTCGTGATGCACATCCCCCAAATGCATATCATATTACATCCCTACCCAGTACGCACCATAACCATTCCAAATCCTGAAGTGGTAAACTCTCATCCCCCAAATGCATATCATATTACATCCCTACCCACCATCATATTACATCCCCCAAATGCATATCACATTGAATCCCACCAATCAATCATTCAACCCCACAGCAACAAAAACATTGAATAAGCAATTACTGAATAATCAATCAGAAAAAGGATAAGCAATTACCGAAATCTGTAAATCTTTTCCTTGGAAGGTGGAGAAAGCCCTCATATTCTCTGCTGCCTTCGTCAATTACAGACTAACAATTCCTGCAATTATTTCCCCATGTGTCATTCCCCAAACATCCAAGAAGAAACATCAACCAAATCATAAATGAAAGCTTACATTGACGGAGGTCGAAGACGGGGCTGCATCAACCAAATCGCAGATGGCTAACAGCCCAACACAAATCGAAGATGCGATGTTTCTGGGTTCCAGACTTTGAGGGCGATCGTCTTGCTCATCTGGGTTTTGATCATAAGAATTGGGGTTGGAGAATGGAGAGTTGGAGACACAGAGAGTGAGCGTTAGAGAGAACTAGAGAAGACTAACGCGATGTTTTTAGGGTTTTGATCGAATGGATAGGAGTTAGTTTGATCGGATTTGGAAGACTAACTTGGCGCCTGATCACATGAGAAGGGGTCTATTTTACAGAAATAAACTCGGCCCTAATATCCACTTATACACTGACATCTGTATTTCGATTCTAAGGGGGTTTTAAAAACAAGAACCGGAACCGAACCGAGAAGACTTCACCAGAGACCGAACCGAGAAAAATGTAAATACATATGCCCTAAAACCGAACCGAACCGGGTTTTTCGGTGCGGTTCCTTCGGTTTTACGGTTCGCCAGGCCAGCCCTAAGAGACATTGGATCTCTTATATCCAAGATGCCACAGCCAAAATGTGAATTCAGAAACTAATCCTGACCGCCCTAGACGACTAGAGTCACCACCAGGTTCACACCCATGCTCCCTCCTTCAAGGCAACCTGCCCTTTGTAGTCGTCCACAGTAAAATTAATGACATTAAGTTAAAATAATAAATATGTTGGATTTGGGTTAAATCATCTATTTCCCAATCCTGTAATCCAACTATCCAAAGTATCTTCTGGGTTCAAGAGACCATTCAGGCAATCTATTTCTGATATAATGCAATCTTGGTGAGGATAGAAGATTAATGACTGTACTGTTTTGTTGTTTGGGCTTCTACCCTCCATCCAACCAAGAAAAACCCCAGAGCCTTGAATAGCTTGATGACGGTTTTCGGTGTCTAAGCTTGATTGTTTTCCAGGGTTGATTTTTACGTTTATGTGAATCAATCTAGGAATTCATTTATGGCATTTTGTCCCAATGCTCGATCAGTCGATCTGGTAGTGTTGGTTTAGTGGTTCCGGATGACACTAGCAACCTAAATCAGATTTGTATGTAAGCTTTTCCGTCATGTTACTAGCCCGGAACATATTTGAATTCCTTGCCGAGGTTTAGTTTGTGACCTTGTCGCTTGTCAGATGTCACCGGGCGAGACTAACTCCATGCATGCTTTTGGGTTCACCTCTGTCGTACGTTTCACATACCTCAAATTTGGGACATGTGCATGACGATATCTCAAATAGTTTGATTTTTCAGACGTTCGTCAATGTACTGTCCATAGTCTGACGTGTTTTATCATTCTTACTAGTAGTTCTGTTATGTGGAATGATGAGCCTCCGGATCGGATTTTCTCCCTATATGATCCTCTTTCTAAAGCTGCCATATTAGTTGTTGACGATTAGATACATTCATGGAGACTGGGGACATAAATCACAAATATATACGCACCTTTAAGAAATAGGGTCCAGTATTTGTTGCGTGCAAAATATTTCAGGGAGCACACTATTTGAGTTTAGAATCAGAGGTTGATTAATCAATTTTCTCTACTTCATCTTCTTCGATCTTTTTTCCTTCCCTGAGAAGAAAGTCAATGCACGTATGTAGGACGTCAAATTAATGTGATGAGAGAGTTGAAAAATGAATATTACAAAGAGATTATATGTTAGTATAAGAATTGTATGTTGGCATTCCCCTTATACAAAACTTGAGTGTTCTAGCTAAAAGTGTGTGAGTGATTTGATCTAAGCATTTGGATCAGTAACACATGACAATGACGCACTGACTCATACGTTTGTTGGGTGAGTTTCAGTCATCACATTGTGCAGAATTAATTATGAGGATTGTTAGCTGTCTTCAATCCTGAGGTCGTCAACTTTTGAAACACTTGTTAGTGGTCTGCATCAATTTCTGCATGCTTGAAAAGTTCTGATAAGTGCTATGCACTCTTCTCGTGCATCCATGTGTTTTCCTTCTTTACATGTCATAGGGTCAGGATTTGAGATATTGTGATAAGTGCTATGCACCTTTCTGTAAGCATCCATGTGGTTGATTTAATTAAGTCATAGTGCTGTGCACTCTCCATGTGGTTGTTTTAATTAAGTCATAGTACTGTGCATTCTTTGTGTCTACATGATGCGCCCATATGCCTTCTTTTTCTTTTTATCTTACAGGCTGGTGTCCCCTCACGTGGACTTGCACTTTGAGCGTTTAACAAAGTTCTTCTAAGCAGTCTGGGTGTATAAAAAGAATGCTTTGGTTCCATAAGTTGTATCGGTTTTGAGGTGTAGTGTCTGAGTTCAATGTTCAAGAGAATAAGTGAGTCATGAGTGTATTCTATTCTTAACATTCTCTTGTATTCAATACCGATGAGTTCAGTTGAGAAAATCAACTATGTTTGAGTTTTCAAGACCGATGTTTTCAAGACAAGTGGAGCACATTTAGAAGCTGTAGACAAATTACTGAGAGGTAGTTCAACTGGCTAAAAGAGTTTAGCTAGAGATAACCGAGTCCAGAGTTATCCGAGAGGTTGTAAGTGTACTTTGTATTTTGTTTACTATTTTATAGTGTGTGCTTAAGCACTTGGCCTGAGGCCCGCAGTTGTTTACCTCACTTTTGAGGGTTTTACTGCGTAAACATTTTCCTGTGTTCTTTACTTTTCTGTTATTTATTCTTATGCTTGCATATGGTAAATACTTTATACTGTGGTTAGGGATAGATAGGCTTTTCCAATCCCTCAACAACGTCCAGGAAAATTGATTGCAAATAATTGTTAATTGCCTATTCACCCCCCCTCTAGGCCATTCTAGTACTTTCATTTGGTATCAAAGCAGGTCACTAGTTCTCCTAGTGAGATCCGTAGGGTGTCTAGAATGGATAGAGATAGAGAACGTTCTGGTTCTATAAACTGTCCACCTTTTTTTGATGGGAATGATTATTCTCAGTGGAAAATTATGATGCAAGCCTTCTTACATTCACAGGATGAACATATCTGGAATATTGTTGAACTTGGGTGGGAGGTTCCCACAAAGGAAACTAAGTCTAAAGAGAGTGAGAGTTCTGCTTCCATAAAAGAACCTAAGTCTAGGCAAGATTGGTCTATAGCTGAAGTGCGTGATTTTAACAATGATGTTAAAGCACGGCACAGCTTGTATACGGCTCTTTCTATGAAAGAAAAGAAGCGTATTGGAACCTGTAAGACTGCGAAGAAGGCATGGGATCTTCTTCAAATGACTTATGAAGGAAACAAGAAAGTTAGGACTCAGAAACTTCAGAAATTAATTTCTGAGTTTGAGACAATGACTATGGGAGATGATGAGTCGATTGATGATTTTCATTCTAGGCTTATAAATGTGACGAATGAGTGTGATAGTCTTGGTGATCCTATTGCTGAGAATAGGATTGTAAAGAAATTCCTTAGGTCCTTACCTTTGAGTTTTCAAAATAAACAAACTGCCATTGAAGAAGTTCAGGATTTAGATACCTATACCTTAGATGAACTTCTTGGGAATCTTCAAACTTTTGAAATGAAAATCAGGCCAGATAAGAAAGTAAAAACCATTGCCTTGAATGCTGTTAGGAAAGTGGATGAAAAGCCAAAAGAGTTAGTAAAGGAAAAGGATAGTGACTCCGATTTTACTGCTGAAGACTTTGCTCTCTTAACCAAACATTACAAAAAGTTTTTAAGATCTGGTAATTCGTTTCAAAATTCCAAGAACTTCTCTGGGTCTAGTTCTAGGAGAAATATGAGCGGTGACTATTCTTCTGAAAAAGACACTAAAGCTAGGTTTACCTATAAGAAACCTTCTGTTGATAAACCTAAGTGTTTTGAGTGTCAGGGTTTCGGACATCTTGCGGCAGATTGTGGAAATAAGAGATTCAAGGCTCATTCAAATAAGGCTATGAACACAACCTGGAGTGACTCTGAGTCTGACACTCAATCTGAGTGTGGTGAAGACAACGTTGCCTTAACTGCTGCTCTTCATCCTTCATCCTCATGTGAGTATGAAGAAAAGGATCTTGATGATGAAGAAACAAATGATCAAGCCATGGCTGACAAATACCAAGAAATGTGTAGAGCCTCGACCAAAATGTTGAAGCTAAATCAATCCTTGAGTGAAAAACTTTGTCTGGTAGAACAAGAAAAGGAAGGGATTGCTAAGCACCTGCAATCCTGCACAAAAAACTGGGAGATCGAGAAGTCAGTGTATGTTGGGCGTATAAAGAGCTTACAAGATAATTTGGATACTCAAATTAGTCTTGTTAACTCCTTGTCTTCTGAAAAACTGAGCCTAGAACTTTCTTTGAAAGAATCTCAAGAAAAATTTTTAAAGTTTTCAATAAGTTCTGACAAAGTTTCAAAAATGATAGGCATTGGAAAAGTTGGAGGGGACAAGAAGGGAATAGGATTCTCTGACAGCACTTCTTTCAAGGACTCAAAACCCATCAGGTTTGTGAAAGAAAAAAGGGAAATTCGTCCAAACAGTGTCTGAACTTTTCCAGACTATTAATTTTCATACCTATACTTTGAAAAATGTCATAATGGTACCTGAAGTTTTGGCCCCGACCCAATTTCCGTACCTAGCAACAGTAAAGTCGTCAACGGCGTTAAATTTTGAGGGGTAAATCTGGAACTTCAGGTATTCTCAAGAGAAAATCTTCCAAACAGTGTCTGAACTTTTCCAGACTATTAATTTTCATACCTATACTTTGAAAAATATCAAAATGGTACCTGACGATTTAAGCCCGACCCAATATTCATACCCAGGAACAGTAAAACCGTTGACTCCGTTGAACAGTACCAGAAAAGTATGCCAATAACTACCGTTGGGTTCAAACATTGCCCCCCAGACCTCGAAGTCAAAGGTCTTCGTCTTACATCTATAGATGTATGATCCGATCGCAACTTCGAATATGGGAGTTGATTCCAAAGCAGTTGAGAGCCGCAGAACTCAGCTACCTACCTCAGTTTTCTATCAGGAGAAAAAATTGAACTCGGGTTCTTTACTCCTAACAGAAGCTCTGGTACTAGAAGATATGTTGGAATTCGCTAGTACAGATCGAATCCACAATGTGAGGCGTCAACCACCCAATTATTCCCTCTCAGTGATGGCTTCGCCGGCAACGCGATCTTCTCCAGCATCTTCTCTGCTTCGATTTCAATCAAAAATCCCAAAACCCACAATCCAAAAAATCAAATTCAATTATTTGCAGCTGAAATCAATTTCAATTTTTCTTTTTTTGATGGGTTTGGGAGAAGACAACAGAGAAGAAGGAAAGAAAAGTCGTGATTAGGTAGATGCATGTGGAAATTTTGGTAGCTATAACAGCAAAAATGGTTTGGTTTGCAAGTGTTTGCTCGGTTTTAAGCCTAGTTCACCAGATAATTGGAATCATGGAGATTATTTGGGTGGATGCACAAGGAAATTTCAATGCTTTAGGTTGGAATCCGACGAGTCTAATAACAAAGGAATCTGAAATTTTGGTAATTCCACTTTGGGTCAAGTCTGGGTCCGATCTCTGTCGGAAATGGAATGGCGAAGCGATTCCGATCTCTGTCAAAACGGGATGTCGTAGTTTGGGCAATCTGCTAGAAAGCCTTGACGCGGGACCCTAAGTCAGGTTCTGGGGTGTCGGAGGACGATTCCGAATTCAGGTCGTCGATGTAGATGAAGGTCGGGTTCCGATCAAGTATGGGTCTGAGCACGGCTGTTGGCGGTGGTCTGGCATCGTACGCGTATCTTCCTGAGTTCTTCTGGATACGGGTATATGAATATTTAGATCTAGGTATACCATGTTGATATTGGTATTTGAATCTCGTATTGGGCATGGTAGTTATTGGCATACTTTTCTGGTACTGTTCAACGGAGTCAACCGTTTTACTGTTCCTAGGTATGAATATTGGGTCAGGCTTAAATCGTCAGGTACCATTTTGATATTTTTCAAAGTATAGGTATGAAAATTAATAGTCTGGAAAAGTTCAGACACTGTTTAGAAGATTTTCCCTTGAGAATACCTGAAGTTCCAGATTTACCCCTCAAAATTTAACACCCTTGACGACTTTACTGTTGCTAGGTACAGAAATTAGGTCAGGGCCAAAATTTCAGGTACCATTATGACATTTTTCAAAGTATAGGTATGAAAATTAATAGTCTGGAAAAGTTCAGACACTGTTTGGACGAATTTCCCAAGAAAAAATGACTCCTAAGAATGAATTTCCTCCTCCTTTTAAAAGGTTTGTTCCCATATGTCACTACTGTGGTATACTTGGTCACATTAGACCCAGGTGTAATCGTCTCAAGAAACATTTTCAAGTATCCAGTGTGTCTAAAAGGTCAGTTCAAAACATGTCCTTGCATGACAAATTGAAAGAACATTTGAAAGAAGTTAACAGGATTACAAAGCTGGTTTCAATCCCAAAGTCTTCAACTCCAAAATCAAAACAAGTCTGGGTAGAAAAAGGTTCACACTCTTGTCATGTTGCTTCTGTAAATATTCCTTCCTCTGATTTATCCGTGTTTGATAATACTTGTGTGCATCAAAAAGATTCAGATTTTATTGAAGCAACTTGTCTTGTTGCCTTAACTGTTTTAGCAGCAAGAAGGGCTGATACTTGGTACATTGATAGTGGTTGTTCTAGACATATGACAGGTGACAAAAGCTGGTTCACTTCTTTCTCAGACGAGTTCACATGTGGATCTGTTACTTTTGGAGATGGAAGGAAAGCAAAAGTAATCGGTAAAGGGAGTGTTTGCACACCAGGTATCCCCAACTTACAGAATGTTTTATATGTGGAAGGGTTGTATTCAAATCTGATCAGTGTGAGTCAAATGTGTGATGATTATGAAGGTGTTTATTTCAACAAAGATAACTGTGTTGTACTTGATAATGTTGGCAAAAGTATCATGGGAGGAAAGCGGTCCAAAGATAATTGTTTCTGCATACATGCAAATGAAACTAACATGTCTCAGGTGTGCATGAAGATCAAAACTACAAATGATATTTTGGAACTTTGGCACCAACGGTTGGGGCACATCAACTTTCAAGATCTTGTGAAGTTGTCCAGCAAGGAAGGTGTACGTGGCTTACCAAAATTAAGTGGACAAACAGATATTGTCTGTGAAGGTTGCAAGCTTGGTAAACAAATAAGGAGTTCACACCGTGTAATCAATGAAATCACAACCTCCCAACCTTTGGATCTAATGCACATGGACTTAGTCGGACCTATTCAGACAGAAAGTATAGGAGGTAAGAAGTATATACTTGTCCTTGTTGATGATTTTACCCGATTCACATGGGTAAACTTTTTGAGAGAAAAATCTGATGCTTTCACTAGTTTTAAAGGGCTATGCAAAAGGATTTTAAATGAGAAAAGCTCTTCAAATACTAGCATTGTTAGGATTAGAACAGATCATGGAACTGAATTTCAAAATTCTTCTTTTGATAACTTTTGTGATGAACATGGAATTATGCATGAATATTCTGCACCTATCACACCACAACAAAATGGTATTGTTGAAAGGAAGAACAGAGTTTTGATTGAAATGGCAAGAGTATTGCTGTGTGGTTCTGGAATTGCTCACATGTTCTGGGCAGAAGCTGTCAACACAGCTTGTTACACCACAAACCGTGTTTTTCTTCGCTCAGGTACTGATAAAACTCCTTACGAACTGTGGAAAGGTAAGAAACCCAATGTAAGTCATCTGAAAACTTTTGGTAGTCCTTGTTTCATTTTTCGTGATAGAGAATATCTTGCAAAGTTTGATGCTCGTAGTGATAATGGAATTTTTCTTGGGTATTCATCAAATAGTCGAGCTTTTAGAGTGTACAACAGAAGAACAAAATCTGTTCTTGAAACGATCAATGTAACTATTGATGACTCTATTGCTCACTCTGTACCTTTCTTTGCAGATGATGATTACTCTTCTCTTAGCAAAAATCAAGGACAACCTGGGAGTGAAAGTGACCAAGAGACAAATAAATTAAATGAGGAATTATTTGGTGCTCCTTCAGTACATAGACAAGGACATAAGCAAGTTCAAAAAGACCATTCTATTTCAGATATCATAGGTGGTCTGAATGATGGCTTAAAAACTAGGAGTCAAGTGACAAATAAGGTATGTGAATCTGCCTTAATCTGTTTCATGGAAAATAATGTTGATAGGATCAATGAAATCTCACATATTGGTTTTATTTCATTAATTGAGCCTAAAAATGTTAAAGAAGCATTGTGTGATGATGATTGGATTAATGCAATGCATGATGAACTTAATCAGTTCAACAGGAATGATGTGTGGTTTCTTGTTCCTAGACCTAAAGATTGCAATGTTATTGGAACTAAATGGATTTTTAAAAATAAGACTGATGAGAAAGGGTTTGTCACTAGAAACAAAGCTAGACTTGTAGCTCAAGGATATGCTCAAGTAGAAGGTCTAGATTTTGATGAAACTTTTGCCCCGGTTGCAAGACTAGAATCAATTCGACTTTTGCTTACTGTTGCTTGTCACCTTAGGTTTAAAGTCTATCAAATGGATGTTAAGAGTGCTTTTTTAAATGGTGTTCTGCATGAACATGTTTATGTAGAACAACCACAGGGATTCACAGATCCTCACAATCCTGATCATGTTTACAAACTAAAGAAAGCTTTGTATGGATTGAAACAAGCCCCTAGGGCTTGGTATGAGCGTCTGTCTGCTCATTTACTAAGCAAAGGATATGAGCGTGGGGCAGTGGATAAAACTCTCTTTGTTAAGAGAATTCACAAGCACATAATGATAGCCCAAGTATATGTAGATGACATCATATTTGGGTCTACCTCTGAATCTCTTGTGAAAGAGTTCACAACTGCGATGGAAAGTGAGTTTGAAATGAGCATGTGTGGTGAATTGAATTATTTTCTGGGTTTGCAAGTTAAACAATTTCAAGAAGGTATGTTTCTGTCACAATCCAAGTATGCAAAAAACTTGGTGAAAAAGTTTGGGATGGAAACAGCATCTGCAATCCCCACACCCATGAGCACCAGCACAAAAATCAGTGAGGATCTTGCTGGAAAAAGTGTTGATCAAACACTGTACAGAAGCATGATAGGGAGTCTACTATATCTTACTGCAAGTAGACCAGACATTTCGTTCAGTGTTGGTGTGTGCGCACGACATCAAGCAAATCCCAAGGTATCTCATCTTGAGGCAGTTAAGCGCATCATTAGATATGTCTCAGGTACGTCCCAGTTTGGTATTTTCTATACTTTTGAGACTAACGTGGAAGTTGCAGGTTACTCGGACTCAGATTGGGCAGGAAACTTGGATGATCGACGTAGCACCTCGGGTGGGTGTTTCTTTGTTGGAAACAATCTGGTATCATGGCATAGCAAGAAGCAGAACTGCATTTCTCTGTCCACTGCTGAAGCAGAATATGTTGCAGCTGGAAGTTGCTGTACACAGATGTTATGGATGAAACAGATGCTCCGGGATTACGGTTTCAATCAAGGTAAGCTTGCCATTTTTTGTGACAATTCAAGTGCTATTAACATATCAAAGAATCCTGTCCAACATTCTCGTACTAAACACATTGATATTAGATATCACTTCATTCGTGATTTAGTTGAAAAAGACATACTTGGACTTGATTTTGTGCCCACTGAACATCAATTAGCTGATTTGCTTACTAAACCCCTTGATCACACTCGTTTCGAATCACTTCGTAAAGCTATTGGGGTCTGTGCTAAACCTTGATTACATGTACATCATGCTTTGTGTGTTTCACTTAGTTCGTATAGGTGCATGGTTTGTCCAGGAGTTTTAGTTCCTAATTCTAGTGAAAGGATTGCATGCATGTCTGCAATCCCTGTGATGGTCGTGAGGATTTTGAAATCTAGCTAAAGCATATGATTCCTGATTTCATGCTTACTGGTAAAACAATGTTAAGTGGTGCGACCTTGTTACCTAGCCAACCTGGGAGTCTAGTATGATCCAAGGTCTGTGTTTCACTCTTATTCCTTGATCTACTCACATGCACACTTGAATCTCTTGTGGGGATTACATCTTGTCAAAAGTTTGTCTGGACTTGAGGTTTAAAACTTTCTAAGTTCATTATCTTAGTGTGCATTTTCTTGCTCCTTCCATATTAAAATGAAAGAAATATTCTCTTGAAGGAGTATGGCCAGGCTATTCCCAAAGTAAACAGGTCTCGGTCGTGACGAACGATATGAGATTTTGGGATAGAAACAGGAATGGTTTGGTCCCCCGGTGGTTGTTTGATATTCTAACTTGTGACTCGAGTTGATAAGTCCTTGGAGTATCCTTGTTATACTTAGTGCCTTAAGACCAACTGGTCTGAGAGTCACTGGCGTAAAACTCGCTACATGGGTCATTAAGTTTGTGCTTATATATTCAAAAAAAAAAAAAAAACAAAAGGTGTTATAAGGTTGAAAAAAAAAAAATGTTATAGTTGAATCCTTGCACATGAACTTGTTCTCGATTGTGACCTCAGTCCGGCTACTTCGATAGGGTTAAAACCTCACATTGATTCTTGTTCACTATTCATTCAAGTTGAGTGAGCACCTATTTTGTTCTTGTCTAGATTCTCTAAGTTGGCTGGCTACTCATGGTACCCATTTTTTTGTCTAACGCTGTAAGTGAGTAAATTGTTCAAATCTTCGCTTCTGCACGTTTCATGAGATTCACTATACTTTCATTGGGATTTAGTCATGCCTCATTGTCTGCTTCATTTCGTTCATTTTTCTTACTGGCTCAGGTTAAGGGGGAGTTGCCTTCCTCACAGTATCTCATGTTGAGGATACTTCTCTCACTAAGTCTGTTGACACTATTGTTGAGTATATTGATTAGGACCCCTTGTCATTCCTAGACAAAAAGGGGGAGAAGATGCTTCTGATGTTTCTGGATAGCTTGTGATTTTTCTAGTTTGTCTTTGTTAAGGCTAGATGTTTTTGTGACTTTTGTTGAAATTAACTGTTGTTGTTTTTGAATTTTTGTTTAAATCAAGTTCAGTTGCTTTTCACTTGGTATGTTGTTTGATTGTTTCAGGAGCATTGGAAGTGTTGGATATGATGGAAGATAGATGCTTAGAATCTAGGATTAGCAGAGTATGGTTTTGTATAGGAATGCCAAAGGGGGAGATTATTAGTATAAGAATTGTATGTTGGCATTCCCCTTATACAAAACTTGAGTGTTCTAGCTAAAAGTGTGTGAGTGATTTGATCTAAGCATTTGGATCAGTAACACATGACAATGACGCACTGACTCATACGTTTGTTGGGTGAGTTTCAGTCATCACATTGTGCAGAATTAATTATGAGGATTGTTAGCTGTCTTCAATCCTGAGGTCGTCAACTTTTGAAACACTTGTTAGTGGTCTGCATCAATTTCTGCATGCTTGAAAAGTTCTGATAAGTGCTATGCACTCTTCTCGTGCATCCATGTGTTTTCCTTCTTTACATGTCATAGGGTCAGGATTTGAGATATTGTGATAAGTGCTATGCACCTTTCTGTAAGCATCCATGTGGTTGATTTAATTAAGTCATAGTGCTGTGCACTCTCCATGTGGTTGTTTTAATTAAGTCATAGTACTGTGCATTCTTTGTGTCTACATGATGCGCCCATATGCCTTCTTTTTCTTTTTATCTTACAGGCTGGTGTCCCCTCACGTGGACTTGCACTTTGAGCGTTTAACAAAGTTCTTCTAAGCAGTCTGGGTGTATAAAAAGAATGCTTTGGTTCCATAAGTTGTATCGGTTTTGAGGTGTAGTGTCTGAGTTCAATGTTCAAGAGAATAAGTGAGTCATGAGTGTATTCTATTCTTAACATTCTCTTGTATTCAATACCGATGAGTTCAGTTGAGAAAATCAACTATGTTTGAGTTTTCAAGACCGATGTTTTCAAGACAAGTGGAGCACATTTAGAAGCTGTAGACAAATTACTGAGAGGTAGTTCAACTGGCTAAAAGAGTTTAGCTAGAGATAACCGAGTCTAGAGTTATCCGAGAGGTTGTAAGTGTACTTTGTATTTTGTTTACTATTTTATAGTGTGTGCTTAAGCACTTGGCCTGAGGCCCGCAGTTGTTTACCTCACTTTTGAGGGTTTTACTGCGTAAACATTTTCCTGTGTTCTTTACTTTTCTGTTATTTATTCTTATGCTTGCATATGGTAAATACTTTATACTGTGGTTAGGGATAGATAGGCTTTTCCAATCCCTCAACAACGTCCAGGAAAATTGATTGCAAATAATTGTTAATTGCCTATTCACCCCCCCTCTAGGCCATTCTAGTACTTTCATTATAACATGCATGATCTCTCATCACATCTACCTAATCTATCCTTTTTTCATATTATACTTATACATGTCCATCTAGCTAGCTGTTGCAGAACTTGTTAGCATCATCGATCCTATTTTTATTTAGCTGATCGCAATTAACCCCGCCTAACTGCCACCACATTGGTTTTTTAACCCTAAATGACATAATTGCAACACAATTTACATATAAAACTCCATATAATCTTCCACGCAAACCAGTGTCAATATCGGTGTGATCCGTTGAATATAATTTTTTCTCTCGAGTCTAGTACCTACATGCTCTTTTGAACCACTAATTTGTCTCTACCCTAATGAATTACAGCGATAAAGTAGGTCAATTTATCATTGAAACTGCTCTTGTCTATATCTCTAAGTACAGAAAACATAAACCTCCAGCTTTTTTTATTTTGAGAAAAGAGAGTATATATTGCACCAATTAGATACGTACATCAGTAGCAAGTACATTGGAAAGCCATTGCGGTCATTCCTCTACCCAAACTTGAAATGCAGGAAACAAAAGTGCATTCCTAGCTAACATGTGTGCTGCCTGATTACATTTCCTAGGGCAATATGTACAAATAACTGAAGAGAAAAGATGAAACATTGTCTTCACCTCCTCAATTAAAACACCTTCAACAGAAAGATCAATTTCCTCTTTGTTGATATCACTGACCACAGATAAAGCATCTAATTCCAGTATAATATTGAAGGACCGAAACCCAGCCTGAGAAAGAACTTGGAGGCCCACAGCTGCTGCATACAATTCAGCAGCCTTTACACTGAACCGTCCGACCAATCCTTTAGATACAGCTAGGAGTAAATCTCCGTTCTCATCCCTTAAAATTGCACCCAAACCCCTCAAGCTTGTAGCATCAGATAAGGCACCATCCACATTTAACTTTAAGAAAGGTCCGAAAGGAAACTGTGGTTTGACCCAACAACAGCTAGGAGCTCGGACATTCAGACTTCGAGTAGAAACAGAATTAGCAGAAAGAAAATCTGAATGGGAAGTAAGAACCTGTTATATCTGAATGGGAAGTAAGAACCTGGGATAACAGGGCCGAAGCACTCACGTACTTGTGTTGAAATAATTCTTCATTTCTTGCTGGCCATATTCGTCGACATAACCACACCACCAGAGCCATCTCGGACTTAGGGAGAATAGAGATTGCATATTGAAACAGGTCATTCAAATATCCTTGGTGTCTGCCTCCAATAGCATTACTAAAAGGGGAAATTTTCCATACTTCCTTAGCCTTGGGACAAGACCATAGAGCATGGAAATTTGTCTCAGGAGCCTTTTTACATCTTGAGCATAATGGAGAGAAGAGCAAGTGTCTTCTATGTAAATTGTATGCACTTGGTAGCAGGGGCGGATCCACATAGAGCCCAGCTTGGGCACTTGCCTAGACTGGATTTTTGATTTTACATTGATTTGGTGTAGGCAAGGGATGTGAAAATGGCAAAAATAGGGCAAAACAAGGTGAATTGTGGAAGAAAATGGCAGAAATTAGGCAAAATCAAGGCAAAAACAGGGCAAAACCAAGGCAAAATCTTCACAATTGCCTCCAAAATCTGCAGCTTCTGTCTAATTTTCCTCTCTTCCCCTCCTGCCATTGACTTGCCTTACCTGGAAAAAAATTCTGGATCCGCCCCTGCTTGGTAGAATGTTAGACAAGGCCGTCCAAGTGAAAACTGGAGCTGCAGTAGGGACTTTGTAGTTAGTAGGCTTCTTCTATGTAGTTACTTTTAATCTTATTTGATCCTAATTAAATGTCACATATATAAATTGTGTGTAAAGTGTGATTGTAACCCTGTTTTTCTTTTTGATCGAATGTATGATGTGTACCCTTAAGTTGAATTTTCAATTATCGAGTGGTTAACTGCACCGGGTAAAGCTACCAAACTGAGGCAGACGCTCAAACTGAATAGTCATCTCTAATGAAGAGATGGTGTGAATTGCAAATATAACTAGAAAAGATTTAAAGGCTCAAAATTTGAGTACAGTAAAAGGCTCGAGTCACAATTATAGCACATATTTTATCGAAAAAAATTTAACATTCAATTTTAATTCAGTTTTGCATTTTAATTTCAATACAACTTGTTTCTATTACATGTTAAAAAAATTTGTTAGATTTGAAAGTAGCTGAACCCTAATTTCTGGATCACAACTCAACTAGACTAACAACTTAAAACTGCTTCAACATGTATATGACGTGAATCTAGCAAATTGGGTATCCGCAATGCAGATAATCACGGATTGAAATCATATAATATGTGACACTAGACATTTTTGAACTCATAGAACATCCACTCTTGGCAGAGCCACTGTAATAATTTGATACATCGTATTATAATTCACAAGAGTACTTTACATATACAATGCACAAATTTGGTCTTTGATTCATAAATAGTACAACCTTCTTTATTAGCTGGCCATTTTCCATGCATCATTTCTCTTCTCTTTGATCCACACAATTACACATGAATAAATAAAATCCAAAGAATAAATCAAGACATTGAAACCTTAATGTCGACCAACCTTTATTACAAACCTAATGAATGCAACGAACTCGATCACACATTCACACGTTTATGAAAAATGCATGCATTGATCAATGAATTAATAACTTGGATGATGACCATAACCAGCACCACCAGCCCCGACTATCTCGGGTTCATGAGGTGGTGGGCCCCTTCCTTCTCCCCCGTAACCTGCTCCTCCTCCGGCTGCAGCAACACTTGCTTCGCCGCCTCCGTAAACACCTGTTGCTATGACTGTTTCATGGACTTCTTTTTCGGGTTCGCAAGGAACGGTTGCGGGAACCATCACTCTCTTCTTCTTCTTCTTGGCGAAGCAAAAGAGACCGACCAGAAGGAATGCGAGGAAGAATGCACCGCCTAGTGAGAAACAAACGGCGATGACAGTGGTGTGATTTTTCCCGCCTAGAGGTGGGGCCAGTTCATTGGAGGACGGTGGGATGCCTCCAAAAGGTGGAGGAGGAGCACCGTAGTATGTGGGAGGTGGAGGAAAATGTCCATTGTACCTTGGAGGTGGCGCACCCTTACTTGGCTTTGGTGGATATATTACTGACTTCTCTAACTCCAACAGATTCCCTATTTTACAACAATCTCTAAAATCTCCATATTTTTCCTTAAAATTTTAGAGTTTGCTGGAAATATAGGGAATTTAGTTTTTTCTTTCCTCACTTTCCCTAAAATAGGGATAGTTATAGGGAATCTGTTGGAGCAAAAGAAGCTTATTTTTCCCTAAAGTAGAGAAAAATTAAAATATGGGGAATCTGTTGGAGTTGCTCTAAGGAAAACTAAATGCATAACAAATTAATTAAAGGGTCCTTGACCCAAAGCACCAAAATTGGCTAAAATTATCCCACTTACCCCAACAACAGATTTTTGTTCCCACTAACCCAATTTAAGATAAAAGGTCAATTTTGCCCTTAATCTAATTAACAAACTACATTTTCTGCCACTATCTCATCTCCCTCCCCCTCTCGCTCTCTCTCTCTCTGGCGTTATCGGCGTTCCACAGAACGATTCTCTCTCTCTCTCTCTCTTTGGCGTTATCGGCGTCGGCAGGTTCCTACAGATCCGACACACGTCCTCTTCCTCTTCCTCATCGTCGTACTTCGCCGCCACTGACGACGACGACGACAGTTCGCCTCGTTGTTGTTCTCCGACGGCGCTGTTTTGACGATGCTTGGCGACGCGGTCTGAAGCTGTGGCTACGCCGGGGCGGTCTCCATGAGTCGGGTTAGGGGGTCCAAATCCGGGCGGCTTTGGTGATCGATGATTCCTCGGTTTGTGTTCTCAAATTGGATTTGAGGGGATTGGATCAGGGAAGAAGTAGATGGGTGAGTGCGCGGCCTTCATGCTCTGGAGACGAGCTCAGGCCCTTCTTTCTTTCTTTCTTTCTTTCTTTTTTTTTTTTTTGAATGGAGGCAAAATGCCTATAAAGAAAGGAAAAAGAAAAAAAAATGTTTTATTAGAACTTTAGAAGTGCCTATAGCTGTGTTGGTAAGGTTGCTTCGCTCTGGATCAGAAGGCACCGCAGTAGTTGGTGCATTGAATGCTTTTCTAATACTGGAAAATGATGAAATCAATTCTAGGTGCCCAAAGCATTTTTTGGGTATCCAATTTTTTTTTTTTTGGTAAAATGGGGACAGAAAGAAAAAGAGAAAGAAAAATGTTTTATTGGGGAGCAATAGACGTTTTAAATTGATGTATCTCCTCTTCTTTTTTTTTAATCAAAAGTTTTATTTGTCTAATTTTAGGAAGATTAGTTCCCATTCTGGCGATCGGAAGTTCTATTGGAATGCAATAGACGTCTATTGGGAGGCAATACATGGCTGATAGACGTCTATTGGGGGGCAATATATGGCTGATAGTCGTCTATTGGGGGGCAATAGCCATCTATTAGGGAGCAATAGACTATTGGGGGGCAATAGATGTCTATTGAGGGCAAAAAAACCTTTCCGGTGAGATTTTCAGCAAATTTCGGTAGGCGACGGCCGGTGACCGGAATCCGGCGGCCGGTGACCGAACTCCGGCGAAGTCTTCTATGGTTTCTCTCTCTTCCATTTTCTCTCTCTCTCTAAGTTTCAAAGGGGTGAGGGTAAAATGGTATTAAATTTTTTTTTTTTTTTTTTTAAATCTTAATGGAGTATTAGGGAAGACCTCCTTAGAGTGTTTTGGGTAAGAGGGAATTAAAAAAACTTAATGGGGTAAGTGGGAAAAAAATCTCTAAAAATGGGGTAAATGGACAAAAACCCTTAATTAAATACAAAGATTACTTCATTTCTCATTGGATAACATCAATCTTCATCTTCTCCAACCAAATTTGAATTTACTATTTTTTTTGTCTTTTTGTTGATTCCTGATCGTTAATTCGTTATTCAATTCACAAAACCATTAGTAAAATCAAAAGTAAAAATTAATTCATTAACTTTATCAAAATCTTTGAAATACGCTTTGTGAACACTGAAAGTAAAAATTTAAAACATGAAATAAAAAAATCGATCTCATCTTCATTGCTCATAGTAGTTGACTTACTAATCTTTTGACATGAACTGGAATATATGAACATTGAAACTGAAAGAAAAAATTAAAGAAATAGAGGTAAATTAGATTATGATTTTATTAGAAAACTTTAATATATTTTAGTTTTTTTATTGGTATAAATTAAATAAAAGATTTTCGTTAAAAAAATTATTTTTTTAATTGGATATGTCATGAAAAGAAAAGTGAGTTAGATAAGTAAATTTAATAATTGATATTAAAATGTAGGGTGTAATAAGCAATTATGATTTTATTAGGAAACTTTAATATATTTTAGTTTTTTTATTGGTATAAATTAGGGACAATGATAAAAGAGGTCATTTTAAAGTGTCTTATGATAATTCAGATAACACAAATGTCCTCATGATACTTTAGGTCACTCCTTATCAATCTAACACTAAAAATAACAACAATTACGAAAACTGCCACTAGCAGCTCGCAGTCTCCCTCCCTCCCGTTACTGGAGCTCATCTAACCCTTGTCCATTCGAACACTCGACCCCTACCAAAATCTCTCTGTCTCTCAAATTCTCTGCATCTGGATTATCTGTTCGTTCGTGAAGCTCAGAAATCAATGGCTTCTTCGTCCTTGAGACCTTCGTTGACGACAACGACAGCGGCCACGGCGAACAATGGTGGAGCTGGAAGTTCCGAGAGGCAACAACTCCATCCTGCTCGGTAAACCACGTCGTCTGTTTGATCCCAGCTGGCGTCTTCCTCGACTTCATGGTTGAAAGAGGAGGCGGCGCCGATGTTGAGCGTGGAGGCTTCTGCCACAGGTTTGGAGGTGACCGTGGTCGCGGCGGTAGGCACCGCGGTGCTGGGCCTGAGAGAATCATGAAGATCATGCCGGTTCAGAAGCAAACCGTTTTGGTTAGAGGACTCGCTTCTTCTGGTAAGTAACGATCTCTCGCTTGTAGATCTTGGTCATGGAAATCTTAGTTGTTATTCGAAGTTGAGTGATTGCTAATTCAATTGAATTGTGGTTGAAGACACCCTGGATTATCATGATTGATTGATAGGCGTTTAGTTTGTATGACTGAGATGAGGAAAGTAGCAATAGTTATGTGAATTTGGAGTCTGAATACTATAGTGTTTGCTGTGAATGACTGAATGTTAGACGAGGAACCTGCTTCGCATTGCTATATTCAATATCACTGGGTATGATATTGATGCATTTTCTGCTCACTTCCTCAGTTCCTCTATCTCGGCCATGTTCCCCAACCCCGGTTGGCCGTCCCACAAGGTCTTCAACAAGATGTCGTGGACCGACTTCGATTACTGCAAATCCCGCCAGGTCACTACTCTCCCTCATCACCAATCAATCAATCTATCCAATTCAGTTTGCTTCTAATTCTGAATACTAGCACTTCTTTTTCACTTCTTGGTTGCATTCTGAAGATGCATGTTGTTTATTTGATTATTATGTCTCTTTGTAAAGTTTGGCTTTTTCTATAGAGATAATCATAAATTACTGCCCAGCTTTAATTCTGAGGCACTTCATGACTTTATCATCTAAAGCTTATGAAGCTATACCATATGCTTTGTATAGAAGATTGAGGCTAGGCTTTCTGGCTTTCTATTTTTGGTGAAGCTTGTGACCCAAAATAGGCCTTGCTTTATATGGCAACGACAGCATGGATTTCTGACATTGCATAATGATATTAGTTTAGTGCTTTTAGATTTGGTCTATTTTTCCCAAATGCTTTTAGTAGGTACTATCTATAGCTGCTAGCACTCGATGAAGTTGTAGAGATGAAGTAATTATTCAAACTGGGAGTATATAACTTGTATTCAAATATCTCATAGCTACAGATTTTGGCATTTGATAATTCCAGGAATTGTAATTTCTGTTTTGTAGTTGTGTTAGTAAATTTCTATTGGTTCTTTGATGATAACTTGAATATATATCTGAGTGAGGCGGCTATCAAGGAGGAAAGACATGAGGCACGGCGCGCTAAAAAGGAATTGAAGGGACTTTACAGGGGTGAAGCGCAGCATGCTTAAAGAGTAGATTCTTAATGAGGTGAAGACTCCTTTAATGTGATCTAAATGTTAATTTGAATTTCTTCTACTTGCACTTATTTTAAGTTTGTAATTGAATGGTATACTAGGTCCTGTATTGATTTGAGTAGTTCTTTCGGAAATCTAGTCGCAAATGAGGTGTCATTTGCGCAGAGGATCATATGGTTTGTGTTTATGAGGTGTTTGTTTTTTGACTGTAGTTATAATAATATGATTCAAATCCTTTGTTCTCTGAAATCTGGACTACAAGTGATTTTCATTTCCCAGGAATGAATCCTTCTAATTCTTTAGGGTTTAGTAGCAGAGATTTTACTACTTTATGTTTGCTTATATAAGAAAGTAATTGATCAATTTGAATCTTTAATGGCCATTTGCTCTTACTAATCTGATTAGGGTATCCAGATTTGTTAGATTAATAAATTCATTATCATAAATTTGCAGCAATGGGTGCCAAAAGGATGTCACAGTGGCGCTTATAAGCTTTCACAATTGTAGCCTTGATGCCAAAATCCAGACCAACCTGGGTGAGTTTGGATTTGTTGTGTGTTTCTCAATTCAATTTGGCTCTGACTCTGTGAGTGTTGCTTTAAGTTTGCTTATATTATGTTCAGAGGCTCAACTCATGGAAAAGCCCAGTGAAGTGACTAAGAAGCCTCCCACATAAATAGGAATTTAGGTAAGTAAAACCACAAAGAAAAAGAATGAACCCTCAGATTGAGGTGACTTTGATACAAACCTAAAACGTATAGAATTTGTATAAACTATTATATGTGCCGATTATGATTCATTTCAAAAGGTTTACTACTTTTATAGAGACGAGCACATAAAGTGTTATTTCAGTAAGCTGGACTTTACCTCGGTGGCGGACCTTGTTAGGATCAGCTAATTACACTTCTAAGGCTTGAGTGCTTTTGACCCATAATTATCAAAAATGTGTGCTGAGGTAGTGGGTGAAGTATTGAGAATGATGTTAACATGGTGATGTTGGCTGCAGTAGGAATTAGGAACATGCTTGTTGGTATGCCCGGAAGTGTGTGTGTTGTTTTCTTTTACCTTTGGCTTCATGCCTGAGAGGATTTGCCTATCTAGATGAAATGTATGCATATAGTTGGAATGCTTTTTTTTTTTGTTCTTAATATGTTTCTTTATCACAAGTAGATCAAATAAAGGCATCACCAGCTTGATTACTGCAGGATGTGCAGCCATCTGTATCTCAAGCCTCAGTTTCTAGTTCACCAGTAGGGGCTCCTTCAACTCCAACTACCATTCCACTTGCTTCAAGTGCGGGCACACCGTCATTCTCTTACAGTGTGCCTCCAAACACAAATATCACTTTTGGAACCTCTCAGCAGCCATCACCTAGTTTTATGTTGGAACCTCCCACTTTTGACACTGTTATCTAAATGGAGTACTATAATTTCATAAACAGTAAAGATGAAGTCTGAAAGGTCTCTTAGTTTTATGTTGGATGTGTAGCTATATGTGGATTAAATATGTATGTATCTGAGGAAGTGTTGATTCTCAAAGAATTTCATGATATGAATCTAAAAGTTGCTCATAAAAGTGTAACTTTCATATGAATGTGACTTCAGATTATTGTATCTAATTTGGATAGTACTGGCACTTGTAAGCTCAATTGAATAAAAGTCGGTATATGAGTGATTTATGCTTTACCATCTCTATGTTTGTGACTATGTGAATAATGTGATATATGCCTTCCCAACTACATGTTGCCTATGACGGAAGGCTAATACTCTTCTATAGCAGGCTCTTAAAGTCACTGGCTAAGTCATCTGGCCCAATATCACTGGTCACATTGCATATCACTGACTATGTCACTGTTATACACATATCACTGACTAAGTCACTTACCATGTCACTGGCTAGTGAAGTCATTGGCCAACCTAGGCCCCTAGTTAGTGAGATCACTAGCCAAGTCACTGTTAACCTCAAGTCACTGGCAGTGTCACTGGCCAAGTTATTGGCCATGTCACGGTCATGACCATGTCATTGATCATGTAACTGTTTCATTATATGATCCTATAAAGTATGTATTTGAACTAGCAACACTTCCATTTTAGTAAAGCATACAACCTAAACAGCATCACACATATTCATTATATCCATATAAATAGCTATGTTACTGTCCATGTCTCTGTATCAATTACTGGCTAAGTCACTGTCAATCTCTGGACAAGTCACTGGCCAGACCAAGTCCCTAGTTTGTGAGGTCACTGCCCAAGTTATTGTTAACCTCAAGTCACTGGCTATGTCATTGGCCATGTCACAGTTATGAACATGTCACTGTCAATCGTTGTCCAAGTCACTGTTAACCTCAAGTCACCGGCAAAGTCACTGCCCATGTCACTGACAACGACTGATCAGTTACATGTTCAATTACTTGGTCAGTTACATACATTGTAAGTGACATGGTCAGTTACATGTTCAGTTACATACATGGTAAGTTACATGGTTAGTTACATGATCAGTTACATAATCTGTGACATGAGGTTAACAAACGTTGCCAAGGAATTGGCCTTTTCCAGTGACTTCTCTGGCCAATGACTTGTCTGGAGACCTGGCCAGTGACCTCACTGACGAGTTTCATTATATGAAACTGGGCAAGTCACTGTTAACCTCAAGTCACCGGCAAAGTCATTACCCATGTCACTGACGTTGTCAATGACATGATCAGTTACATGTTCAATTACTTGGTCAGTTACATACATTGTAAGTGACATGATCAGTTACATGTTCAGTTACATACATGGTAAGTTACATGGTTCTCTGGCCAATGACTTGTCTGGCGACCTGGCCAGTGACCTCAATGACGAGTTTCATATAATGAAACTGGCCAAGTCACTGTTAACCTCAAGTCCCCGGCAAAGTCACTGCCCATGTCAATGACAACGTCAGTGACATGATCAGTTACATGTTCAATTACTTGGTCAGTTACATATATTGTAAGTGACATGGTCAGTTACATGATCAGTTACATACATGGTAAGTTACATGGTTCTCTGACCAATGACTTGTCTGGTGACCTGGCCAGTGACCTCACTGACCAGTTTCATATAATGAAACTGGCCAAGTCATTGTTAACCTCAAGTCACCGGCAAAGTCACTGCCTATGTCAATGACATGATTAGTTACATGTTCAATTACTTGGTCAGTTACATACATTGTAAGTGACATGGTCAGTTACATGATCAGTTACATAATCAGTTACATAATCTGTGACATGAGGTTAACACACGTTGCCAATGAGTTGGCCTTTTCCAGTGACTTCTCTGGCCAATGACTTCTCTGGCGACCTGGCCAGTGACCTCACTGACCAGTTTCATTATATGAAACTGGCCAAGTCACTGTTAATCTTAAGTCCCCGGAAAAGTCACTGACCAAGTTACTTGCATTGTCACTGGCTAGGTAACTGTTAACCACAACTCACTAGCTATGTCACTGGCCATCCCAAGTCCCTAGTTAGTGAGATCACTAGTCAAGTCACTGTTAACCTCAAGTCACTGATCTTGTAACTGTCACCGACAAAGTCACTAGCTATGTCACTAGCCATGTCATAGTCATAAATATGTCACTGACTAAGTCATTGATCATGTTAACAATGACCTAGCCAGTGACTTGACATTTTTTATTCCGATTCTACCATTGAAACCAGTGACTTGGCCAATAACTTGAAGTTAATAGTGACTTGCCAGTGACTTTTATTGACTTGTGATCAACATTGGACATGGGATCAATAGAGTAAATTAAATAGCCTGAAATATATAGAAGCATAGATTAATCAAACATGAATAAATCGTTCCTAGATCGACACACAAACTTGAGTGATGATAAATGAGATTTATGAAGAAATTCGAAGCTAGAAGAATAAAAAAAGGTGAAATTCTCAGTCTTACAAGAACCATGTAAAAAATGTTTCACAATGCTAATGGATAACAAAGGTAAATAAAACGAGAGCCTAGTTAAGAAGGGCTGGTTTTCGGTGTTGAAAAACGTGGAGAGCTGGAGGAACTTCGCTGTGGAAGTGGGGGTGTACTACCAGCCTGAAACATGGAAGGCAGTGAGTTGATCCCAGCGGCATTTGCACTAAGAGAGTTCCTTTGGGCACCGATAGAAATACCTGACGATGCATCATCAATCAGAGACGACCTGTCAAATCAAACAGTGAATGACCATCGGCTAAAACAAACTTGTATGATGACATGAATAAAAACATTTATTAACTGTGAACATATAGGAGTATTATGAGGGTCCTGACTCTAAAAGTAGCAGAGCTACATCTTTTATTGAACAAAGGAAATACAACAAAAGGCAGAAGGACTGCAAATGATATAATAGCACATATGCAGCAAGGTTGGAGTAAACATCTTTTCATTCTCCAGCTTAGTCAACCACAGCAACAAAACTACGAAGAACCAACAAGAGCTACAAAGCTGGAGTATAATGCTCTTCCTAAAACTATAGTGTATTATGATTATCAACTTTTAATTTTCCAAACCTTGATCAAGCACAAGGCTGGTGTGTACATTAATCTGCATTTCTATCACAGAAATGTGGTAAAAGAGCCACAGACCATGATTTGAAACAAACAATTATTTGCATGTGTGTGACGATCAATGAAACAAATTATATATGTAAACAAGAGGTTTCTATTTAAGTTCAAAAGAATAATTGTATTGCATTTCTAGTGCAGTGCAGCTCAAAGAAATCTCTAAGTCTGTCTGCATCCTTGCTTTTAAGGCTGGTAAATGTAATGGATATGAGACGTATGTTGTCAATTACTTAGGAAAACATGTCAACACCAGCAGTTTCTTGAAAGACAATAATACAAAGTGAAAGAAGCAAAGTTGTTCTGTCATCAACGCTTAACTGTATTATAGTCGGAGTCTACTCAAATATATTACAAGATGTTATAGAGGTTTTACCTTCTTGCTTATCTAGTCTGATATTCTTTAGAGAGCACTGCAATGATCTCATGTCTTTGTTGCAACATAATATTTAGCACTGAACTAATTTAAAGTTAGCAGAAAATAGGCTATCTAGTAATAGATGGTCTTCTTGATTTTATACTAGTTTTATATCCAGATAGGGTAGATAGTGCTATATATATATATATAGACACAAACATACAACATTCCAGTACATAATGACCACATATGAAACACATGAGAACAATCATTTCATAGATATTTATTTTTTCTCAATTTGTAGGGTTCAGATCCCCCAATAACTAGGTCTTATATCTAGTATGCTAAATTACATCAACTGCATACCTGGCCACTATCCCACTGCAGCCAGTATCTATCTCTCTAAAGAGAGAATAAGATAAAAATGTTGGTAGCTTGCATACTTCCTTTGTAACTGTCTTAAATTCTGCATAAGCAAAAAAAAGTAATATAAATCCCTTGCTAAAAACAAACTTATATTCCTTAATCTCTGGAAAGTGCATTGGCAAATAATAGAAAGAGAGGTTTTGTTTCTTTTATCTGCATAATAACAAATCAGATACACATCTTACCCTGCATTTGCAATCCATCCATATGACTGATGAAAAGCTCATCAATTCTGGAAAGACATTGTTTCTTAAGTCCATTAGGTGGTGGGAGACCATTTTGAAAGTAGAACTGCAAGCATACATGCAACAATTTGAGAATCTATCAAAGGACCTTGACAACATAACAAGACCTCATTTTTTAAGTTACACAAGTAAAACTCAGTTTTTGCAGAAGTATTGAGTTCAACCTGGAGAATGGCTTCTCTCACTGGTTCACTAACCAGTGAACTTAAGACCTGAGACCTAAGACCTGAGAAGGCCCTTAGGCTCATTTCACAACTAGGTTAACAAAAATGAAAAACAAAGGATTACAATACCTATTGCATCTCTCCTCAAATTCAATTCTCCCTACTTTCTACATTCCATTATTGTTTTGATAGTATCTCAATCCGATTCTTTTCCAATGTTCAGTAGCAACTAAATCAACATAATCAAGGAACTATATCTATCGTCTAATTTCAACAGAATTTATATCAATCAAAAGAATAACAACAATTTCTATAAAGTACATCAATTGAAGAAAAGAAAAACTAACCTGTTTCATAATTCCTAAACTTCTATCAAATTCAACATCAAAATTAATCACATATCAAAACCGTGGATAGATAAACCTATAATTTATACTTTAGAAATTCATGACAGTTCTAGATCGAAATCACGAGTTTGATAATTCTGGATCAAATCCATAATTAATGAAAATAGAATAAACAGTCCTATAATCGTTTCATCCAAAGCTCAATTCCAAAATCAAAGCCGCTATGAACAATCGCCCAATTTCTAATCTAATAAGCCAAATCTCTACTCTGATATAGTGAATTACCTCCGAAACCCAAACTGCACTGCTTCCGGAACCGAAAACTGCGCCGTTTCGGAGCCTCGAAGTCTGCGACGTCGACGGCGAGGTTCTGAGGAGGACGTCAGAGAAGAACTTGGAGAGCGCGGCGGTGATCGGCAACTGTTCGATTTGAAGGGAGACTTGGAGGACAGGATCATCGTAGAGAGACCAAGTGCAATCGGAAGCTGGCGGCGGAGAGAGAAACTTAGAGAGAGAATCTCCGATCAAATCGATCTGATCAAAAGAGAGAGAAAATTTGAGCCCTGAGATTTTGAATGCACGGTTATAAACGTGTATTAGGTTCTAAGGGTAGAATGAGAATCAAAAAAATTAAAAATTGACCTTTTTTAACATTACCTCCTTATTCATAAAGACTAAATTAATATTACTTACAATTTATAATGGATCTTTTTATCAAGTGGGAAATTAGGTGACTTTTTTATCATTTCACACTCTAATGTGACATTTTCCATCATTTCCCTTATAAATTAAATAAAAAAAATTTGTTAACAAATAAACTTCAAAGCATCACATTAGAGAGATAGAATGACTATGCTTAGAGAAGTTTTTGATGGAAAATAAAAGAGAAAATCACAAAGAGTTTTGAAGTTCTCTGTGTCTGTGGGAAAATAAGGGTTTAGGATTTGGGGATGACTGACTAGCCAAATACAAAAAAAAAAAAAAAAAAAAATTGCAAGGGATGGTAGTTAGGATAATAGGTAAAAATAAATTAATTAAAATAATAGATAAATAGAGAGGGTGTGTGAATAGAGAAAATTGGTGTGCGAATAGTCACCACCCTTTTAGAAATTCTTGAAGTATGAATAAAAATTAATATACACTTTTTTAATTTTTAATTCTATTTTTATTTTTAATCAAAACACATTGTTTTGTATTGTTATTTGGTGAAAATATTATATATCTGGGAGGCCACATTTTAATTCTTCGCCTCAGGCCGTTAAAATCTCAAGACCGGACCTGAGTTTTCCTGTTTGCAATTGCAAGGACATAAGAAGTTGCTAAGGGAACACGAATTTAGCAGATGTGGTTTGCTATAAAAATTACACGAGCGATGAAATTACACAATGATATTCCTCGTAATAGAGGCTAAATTGCTGTTGATGCCACTCTCTTCTCAAAAACTAACAGCAATGTCTCACATACAAGAGCCAAGAGAGCACGCATCAAATCCAAATTCTGCGTCCAGTAAGACATTCTCATTTTGTTCCCAGTTTCATTAGCGTGCTCATTATATCATTCAACGATTCATAACTATTTTGAACGAAGCCATTAGGTGACTTTGTTTGCTCCAAGTAGTGCTCATTCGGCTTCATCTTTGTCTCCATGGAAGAATTACCAGCCTCATTTGGTTGCACGAACATTGCAGTGGCTCTAAAAAAGTGGTTCACCTAGCATTAATTACTCGTCAAGATGAATTCCTTTAATAATTGTATACTAGCTTCTTGGAGAAGAGAATGGCAATATAGTCATGATAGGACCAAAACATAAAGGGGTTTTGTCCATTTACCCCATTTCTAGGGATTTTTTTCCCACTTATCCCATTAAGTTTTTTTAATTCTCTCTTACCCAATACACTCTAAGGGAGTCTTCTCTAATACCCCATTAAGATTTTTTTTTTGTTTTTAATTTTTTTTTAATACCATTTTACCCCTCACCCCTTTGTTACTTAGAGAGAGAAATAGAGAAAATGGAAGAGAGAAAAACCATAGGAGACTTCGCCGGAGCCTGTCACCGGCCGCCGGAATCCGGTCACCGGTCTCCGGAATCCGGTCAACTTTCGCCGGAATCCGGTCACCGGTCGCCGGATTCCGGTCACCGGCTGCCGCCCACCGGAATTTGCTGAAAATCTCACCGGAAAGTTTTTTTGCCCCCAATAGACGTCTATTGCCCCCCAATAGACGTCTATTGCCCCAATAGTCTATTGCCCCCTAATAGACGTCTATTGGCCCCCAATAGACGACTATCAGCCATGTATTGCCCCCCAATAGACGACTATTGCCCCCCAATAGAACTTTCGTTTGTCGGAATGAAAATTAATCTTCCTAAAATTAGACAAATAAAACTTTAATTAACGAAAAAAAAAAAAAAGATTACATCAATTTAAAACATCTATTGCCCCGCAATAGATGTCTATTCTTTCTTTCTTTTTTCATTCTTTCTGGGCTTCTGCCACATTTTACAACGTGCATTCAATCCCCACCCAATATTTAAGACTCAACTCAAACTTTTCAAACAAAAAAAAAAAAAAATTAGCCCAGACTCAAAAATAAACTGACATTTCTGAGCGTTGAAGAACATGAGAGCCTTGTGGAGAGCGAGAGTGTAGTTGTCCGGAGGAGGCTTGGCATGGTGGTGACGCGGCACGGTCTTGACAATGAGGACGATCAGTCCGGCGAGCAAGCCGAAGAGGAGGAGTGTCCTTACCGTCCAGATAAAGATCTTGCAGCTGACGATGACGCATCCCAGATCCACGTACTTCTTCTTCTTTTGCTCCCCGGTGGGGCCCAGCAGCCAGCTCTGTTGCGTCTCGTCGAGCGGCCGAGACGACAGCGCCGCCCGGTCGAGGTCCTGCAGGTTCCGGCTGCGGTCGTCGTCGGTGGCCGAGTCCGCCGTGTTGATCTCCAGCGGGCCACCCCATGGATCCCTATCGTACATGGCTGAGGTTCAGTACTGGAGAGATATCTGAGAGAGAAATATGAGCCAGAGGCTGGAACAAAGCTTCGTGCAGGGATTTGATCTTCAACCCTACACTACCATCACCGGTGAAAGAAAGGAGAGAGAGAGGGCGCGGAGGAGAGAGAGAGAAAGAGAGAGATGGCGTCGGTGATGGAGAGAGAGGAGTTGAGTGGCATCTGTGTAATTATTTAATTAGGCTGAGGGTAAATTTGTTATTTCTTCTTAAATTGGGTTAGTGGGAATAAAAATCTGTTGCTGGGGTAAGTGGGATAAATTTGGCCAATTTTAGTGCATTTGGTCAAGATCCCAAACATAAACATACAAATCTCATCTATTATTCTATTATCTATTAATATTCAACCTGTTATAACATGCATCAGCCATTGACATTGACCCAACTATTATAATCACAATGATTTATGGTTTTCTTAAAGGTGCCGCTAGATCTCAATCTGGAGGTCGATCAATTCCCTGTTTGACATATACAAACCTCCGAGCGAATCATGCTTGGCCCTGAACAAATCATGGAAGTGAAAAGCAGTGCCAGACCACTCGACAAACCGAAGAGCTTGAGCCCCTCAATAACCCTACTCCTCATAGGCCTCTTTTCGCTATCTCTCATTCTCATCCTATTTCATGGCTTTTCTTCACTCTCCATCTCTTCTGCTTCACGGGATGTCCAGAAATGGAGAAGTGAACTTGGTGCCAACAACAATGATGCTCGTGATGATCTTAACTCGAAGCTGCGAGACTCGGTTACTTTCCTTCCTCTCAAAGACCTGAGGTTCACTAAAACTGCAATGGAGGGCAACACTTGGTTTATGAGCTCTTTCGACGACACATACGAGGAAAATGAATCCCAATACCTCTATTTCCCTTCACAAGCGTCAAAGGGAAGACTTCTATGCATCAAAGGTCATGACCAAAAAGATGGCACCAAGAACTCATATGCCTTGGCATGGCCTCAAAGTCTACCAAACTCCACCACAGTCTTGAAGGGCCTCACCTTTGTGTCTGACACATACTATGATTATGTAAACTTGTGGCATGGACTCTCTGCAATGGTCCCTTTTGTGGGTTGGTCCATGAAGAACAGGTCATGATCCAAAATTTTGATGATATCTTCGAATTTTTTCTGATGTTTTCTTTTGGTACAATTTTTCTCAATGTTTGTGTACTTTTAGACCTTGGTTGTTAATCTTCGTTATTTCCGTTAACATTGACATCTTGTTACAGGTGTTTGAAGCCAACGAGATGGGTGTTGTTCCATTGGGGAGAGCTGAGAGACAAAATGGGGTTGTGGCTTCAGAACCTAATGGAAGCAAACTTAGGGAAAGTGCTGATTGAAGAAATGGGAAAAGGAGAAGGGCCTTATTGTTTTGAGAAGGCTGTTGTGATGAGACATAATGTTGGGAAAATGGGCAAAGAGAAGAAGCGTCTAGTGTCTGACTTATTGAGATGTAAAGCAAGAGTGTTTTGTGGCATAAATCCTTCAGGCAGAGGGAAAGAGGTTGGTGTGAGTGGGGAGCCAATTATAAGGCTAACTTTGCTAATGAGGAGAGGTTCAAGATCATTCAAGGATCCAACGGCTGTGATTACTATATTTGCAAGGGAGTGTGCATTGGTGGATGGGTGCTTGTTAGAGGTTGTTCAGTCTGAAGACCAAAGTTTCTGTGATCAGGTTTGCCCTCTTCTCTATTACATCTGAAGAGGCAGAGTTTTAGTATTAGGCTTGGGACATACTGCTACAATTACTAGATTTGTTTATCATTAGGACTCGCTTTATCTCATTTATGTTTAACACCATAATACATCATTTGGTAAACATATTCGTTGAGACTAGCATTTTGTTTAAGCACATATAGCCTTTGGCAATAATTTTCTCACTTTTCTGTTCCAATCATGCAAGTAATTTCCTCCGTAGATAGAACATCAAATTCATGAAAAGCTACACAAGGGAAATAGCAAATAAAGACCCAACTCTTTTTTCTTTTTTTTTTTACTGAAAATAATGTTAGGGTCACCAAATTTGTTGCATAATTAGGTGCTGTTTTCCTTTTACTTGTTTATTCTAGAACCATTGTGGATTTAGATAAAATGAAATACTCTGCACAATGTGTGAATGAATGTAGCACCTTTGATGTTAAAGTAGTTGTATTTTTGGTTTTGGTGTTCTTGAACAGGTTAGGGTAATGACCGACACAGATGTTCTTGCATCCCCACATGGAGCTCAGCTAACAAACATGCTATTCATGGATAGAAACAGTAGCATAATGGAATTCTTCCCTAAAGGATGGTTGGAGCTTGCCGGGGTCGGCCAGTATGCTCATCACTGGATGGCAGATCAATCCGGTATGAAGCACCAAGGTGCATGGTGGGATCCTAATGCTGAAGAGGAATGTCCTGACCCTAAACAACAACTAGAATGCTTTAACTTCTACAAAGATGGCAAGGTCGGTCACAACGAAACCTACTTTGCAGGGTGGGCTAGAACTGTTCTCAACCAAGTTCGGATAAGTAAGCAGCAAGCCATGCAGAGTTCACAGAGATATTCAAATGCTTGCCAATGCTAGCTATCTAATCTTCATTCATACTTTGTAATCTATAGCAACATATGAAAAATAATGACATTTCTTTCTCCATGCAGAAAGAAAAAAACAAATGAAATGTGTAAAGGGAAAAGCAAGAGCAAAGATTTCATATCTAGCTGACTAGGTTACATAGATCATTTCTCTAGTATCTGAAACAAAAGATTGTTTCCCTGATAGGAAGCACAACTGCTTCAACCACAATATATTCAGAAACCTGAAGTGCTATTGTCAATATTTCAACTTGTTATAGTAACAGAAGCGTGAGGATTGCTTTACAATGACACCAGTAATTCGGAATTCCAGGAAATCTCTTCTTGAACAAAAAGATATTTGGAAGGTGGAAAATACTTTTGAGATCATCTTTCATCATCTGGATATCTTTGACCAAAAGTACACCAAAAAGAAACAAATGAGCGCAAAACACACCACATGGACAACATGGTTTGAACCACTCTGGATGGTGCTCTTGTTCAATCTCCTGACATTATTCTTCAACCATGCTTGAGCTTTCATCACTGTCATGTCCTGCAAAAGATATGAGTTATTCAAAGTCGCACCATCTCCACACACAGACAATGAGAAGTATGCACAAAATGTGAAGGCAAACATATGGAGGCCTTCAACAAGTGCCAGGAGTACAGCATTACCTTCAACATGACTCGATAACTAAGTGATCTTCTAGTAATGTATACTATTTGTTTATAATAAAAGAGTGGGGAGAGAGAGGAGATAAGAGGAGCAACAGATCAGGAAATAGATAAGGAAATGGATATGTTTTAAAACACAAACCAAAAACCATTTCAAATTGTATTACCTATTTGACTTCCAAAGGGAGCTTGAGCAAAACGTACATTGACGACATAGGGTGCTTTAATTCTGTTTCCTACAATCCTACCTCTCCTAATATTTCCTTCTAGTTGCATGAAGTGGCAATATATTATTCATCTACTATATTAAGTTTTAACTCTTAGATTTGAAGCAAGTCTCTTATATGAAGAGCAACTTGTTTTAACTACAGAAAATACCACTGCACATTCCTGTGAACTGTAAATATATTCATCAATCATACTTTATATAATTTTACTACTTTTGAGAAACAATCCTTCATCTCGTTCTTCTAACCAAAGTATAGATATGGAGGATCCTAGATGATGGTAAAAAGGTTGCCATCTAGCATTCCTGACTCCAAAGTCAAATTGTAGAATACAGAATGTAATGGTTGTAATCCATCCTTCAGTTGTTAATAAAATGAATTATACAAGCAATAATGTTTGAACTTTGAAAGCATACCAGCTGATTGAGCATAGCATTCTGAGATTTGGCTTCAACCTCAATCTCTTGAGCCACCTGCACCAGTACACAACAAACAATAAGAAATCAAGATTAAAAACCATGTAGGACATTGTTGTGATCAAATTGCACAACCAATATCAGCCCGAGGCAGCTAAGTATGGAATAAAAGCTTTTATTGAGGCAAAGTGTGAAGTTACAAAAGCAGATGGACATGATAAAGAAAATTCAAACAGCTATTCTACAATTCGTAAAATATTAGGGTCTGAGGTATAATCAATCAAACAATATGATGCAGTCCCTACACCCCAAAACGGGGAAAAAAAAAATATTTCTGGACTGAGTAAGTACAAAGAAACCTTTCATCTTGTCATGTGGAATAGATACTTTGACAATGCTCCCCTACTAACATATTGTTACTTCTGGAATACTAAGCATGAGGCCACTCAGTAAAGGAATTGAATAAGCAAACATGAATTTACCATATAATAGCTAATTAATGCTACAAACATTAACAAATTCATGACGAGGGTCGTAACATCTGTAATACAATATTCAAAAGTTCTTATTCATATCCTTTTACGTAGGGCCTCTTCTAGGCAGACTGCATTCCAGTTACAGCTAAATAAAAACCCAAGCGAAAATCTCTCAAGATAAAACCATTATTTAACTTCTAGAGATCACATCATTCTCCTGAACCCAACTGCAAGAACATATCTTTATCGACAGGGTCAAAAAAAGTATACTTGTGGGACTGCAATTCAATAACCAAGATTCAAAAATCCTGAAGAGAAGCATCGCTCCTAGCCTCCTATACCATATTCCATCCTTCAGCAAAGTAATTTCAACCCTATCCTAAACCATCAAGCAATATACTTGCGCCTACCGATACCTCTAAGATCATATTCATTCAATGTAACAACAACATCAACATCTATCAATGATGAGAACCAAAAACACTTTTCACATTGAAGTAAATAACCCAATTTAATTACCAAAAAAAAAAAATCAGAGCGCATACGTTTCTCAATCTTCTGACTTGGGATCGAAGACCGGTGATCTCCTCATCGACGTCGGCGTGGATTGGATCAATCCTCAATTGGATTTCATCTGGGTTAGCCCTTCTGTGCGTCATCTTTCAAATTCAAGCCTCAAAGCTATCAAAGATTCAAACTTTTCTTCACTACCTGAAGAACCCAATAGCACAAGTCACAATCACAATCATAAAGTTACAATTTTTTTTGAGCCATGAAAACTACAAAAGTTAAATAGATCGAAGCTAAAGGCCATCGTCATCCTCTATAAGTTAATTGATCAAGAACCCAAGAGGGGGCCGATCGTATGTACCTTCGCCGGCGATCAGAATACGGTATCTCCGAACGACGGTAACGGTGACGGTGCTGACGTAAGAGTCGGAGAGAAGAGGAAGAAGCGAGAGAAATGTAGAAGAGTTGGGATTCTTGGGGCTTTAGACGAGAACAAAGGGTAGAGGCTGTTATTTTGAGCAAAGAGCGAGACCGAATTTGTAAGAAAGATAAATTTCAGTTTGATCCCTAAAGTTTGGGTACATTTTCAATATCCTCCTTTACTTTTCCCCCAGTATTCAAAATTGTCCTTCAAGTTTAAATTATAGTATTACCGACATTCAATAAGTGTAGGTAAGTTATAATTCCAATATTATAAAAGTCATGTATTTGATTTTCATTGACATATGTGAAGGTAAGGTGATATAAGAGATTTTAAAAAAATATATATAAAAAAAATATATATAAATGTTCTTTTTTGTATCTCTTATTCTAAACTTAAACATTGTGAAACATATTTCATTCTCCACATTTCACCTCAATTAGTCAATTTCAACCATTGACATGAATTCTCAAGAAGTTAATCAACAACCTTCAATTGAGGTATGTGTTCTTCATGTTGTATTGCAGTTGGAACATTGAGATATAAATGAATTTATAAATATAATATGGTAACGTTCAAAGAATTTGTGATAAAATAGAAAATTTCTTAGTTCAATGCTCATTTTGTGGTCTTAATTATCATTGATTCGTCCATTTATTAATTCAATAGATATACATGTATAGAATGAGTTATTTTATGTAGATTATAATTAACATATTAGGCAGATCCATCTTTTTAAATAGGGTGCGGCTATTGTCACCCTACCATTTTCTTTGTTTACCCTACAAATATTTGAATTATTGAAATACTACATTACCCAAATGCAAAATGACTAATAAGTACACTAATTTTCTAAAATTTAAATCTTTAAGGAAAACTAAATACATAACTAATTAAATACAAAACTACTTAATTTCTCTTTGATAACATTAATCTTCATCTTCTCCATCCAAATTTCAATTTATTACAATTTTCTTTTTTATCTTTTTGTTGCTTCCTTATCGTTAATTTGTTATTCAATTCACAAAATCATTAGTGTTAACTTCATCAAAAATTTTATAATACCTTTATAAACACCGAAAGTAAAAAATTTACAACACGAAAAAAAAAATCAATCTTTTTTTCATTGCTCATAGTAGCACTTACTAATTTTTTAATATGGATTGAAATAAACGAACATTGAAACTGAATGGAAAAAATAAAAATAAATGGAAGTAAATCAAATTATGATTTTATTAGGAAACTTTAATATATTTTAGGACGTCTTTTTAATTGATATAAATTAAATGAGAAATTTCCGTTAAACAAAATTTCTTTTTTAATTTGATATGTCATATGATGGAGGATATTCCTGGAAAGAGAAATGAGTTGGATAAGTAAATCTAATAATTGAAATTAAAATATAGGGTGTAATGAGCAAGTAGGGTGAACAAAGAAAATTATAGGGTGGCAATAGCCTCACCCTTTTAAATATAGGCCATCATAGTTTGTTAATATTTGAATTTGAATTCCTAAAATCATCTTTGAATGGGATGTGCGTAAAGAAAGTATTTTGTGATTATATCAAATAATTAATACTAACTGATACAAAAAGTAGCCTTACTATGGTCAAAATACTAGGATAATTAATGATTTCTAGGATTAAGGACATTTTAGGTACTTTGAGTTGTGTATTTAGTGAAATATTACAATGAAAAATTAAATGTGTGGTATATTGAGAATGAGGTGTGTATTAATAGTTAGACATGCGTATTTAAAACTTATCTTATTCAAAACTTATTATTTCAATGTCATTCCGCAAAACTTAATTAGCCATTTAGCGTGCCGTTTGCAAGATTAAAATTATTTTATATGACTATGACTAAAAGTAAGGGCACGTTGATCGCATCTCTGAATCTTTGAGCTTGCCTTAACTACGTGAACGTAATCGGTGAATAAATCACATCATGTTACATGTCTCTCTCACCAAAAACTTCCTCCTGAATGCCCTCTAAAATGTTTTCAGATGGCCCCCCCCCCCCCCCCCCCCAGGCCGCAGGACAATTTTGCCTTTTTTTTTCTTTCATATTTCAAATAGGGGCTATCAAAGGAGAGTTCTGGGATACGCAGGCTGCAACCTACAGCCGGTCAAACCAGTGTATGTGGAGCAAGGATATCCACATCTTTTCAAACCTTGGGGCATGGTGTAATTTCACAGTAACGGAACGTTAATTGTAACATTTTGAGCCGTTACGGTAAAAGAGGGGGAGCTCCAGGCAGGTTACTCCTTATTAGTAGTCAAACCGTTAAATCAACAGTAATTTCTCAAGGTCAAATCAGCTTTACCCAGCTGAGTTTTTTTTTTTTTTTCCTACATTCAAATGCTTATCAACTGTAGCAGATCATCTCCCCCTTCTCCAGTTCTCCTCAATCTCTGTAAAGAAATCACCTGCCATTTCACCAGAAAATAGACTACTTTTTTTTTTTTTTTTGAGAAGAAATAAAATCCATTAATAACCGAAAAGATTACAACGCATTGGAATGACCGGTTGTGGTACTACACCACGACACACATTCCTACAAAGATCCATAGTTATGGGTCCGTCGCTAATAGCAACATCCATGAGCCAAATGAGCCCAACCCCTAACCAAATTTTACGCCCGAAACCACGAGCTACTTCCCGAGAGTACCGATACAACCTTGCCACCAACATTAGACCGAGCCAATTTACCCTCTTCAACACAGTGTCCAAGTACCGCCAGACCACGTGCAAAGGCAATCCACCCTCACGTTGACAACCAGAAAGCACCAAAATTAAAACCCATAATTCCTCGGAGTAACGCCACAATAATGGCACGCCAAACAGAACACGACTCCCAAACCCTAGCTCGAAGGAGTAGGGACTTATTAAACCTAAACTAACCAAACAAAAAACCCTAAATAAAACCAAACAAAAAACCTTAATTAGACCCAAATGACAACAAGGCCCAAAGACAGGGACTCGGCCCATACACCACTTCCCCCATCAGCAATCAAGCACTGCAGATACCCCTTCCCGCCGCCGGCAAACACCATCGTCATCCCCCCACTGCCTCGTCGCTCCCTGACACCGCCGCACCACTGTGCCCAGTTGCAAACAGGATCTACATCCTGCTGACAACCACAACCAGATCCCAACGCACGACAGAAACAGATCCCTACGGGGATCCCCTCTGCCGCGATCTACCCACCTCCGCCACAATCCATCCCTCATATTCGATGACGCCATGTCCCACCGCCGGAAAGAAACAAGCCACCGCAATACCTCAGCCGTGGTCGCCCCTAAACCCAGAAGGACAGATCGAGGACGATCTGCCCAACCCGATTTCAAGAACCCACCCTCCTCCCCTGGACCGCATCTCTACACTGAGGGCCTGCCACTAATCAGCAACGACATCCCCTCCCGGGTCGGAACGCGGCGGCAGAATCACCGGCAGCGTTCGACCGGGAGAGAACAAAACTCTGGGATTTTCCTTTTTCTCCGCGCGTGAGGCGCGTTCTCTCTAAAATATATTCCCGGGTAACCAGAAAATAGACTACTGACGTTAAAGAAATCTAAAACTAGTTGTTTAATTTCCAGTGTATCTGGGTAAATTATATTTTGGGTTGCCTAGTTTATTAATCATGGTGGCTATAATTATGCATTTATCTCATTCCTCTCTCTGTGGGCTTTGCAGAAAATCACTACCTTTTCTAATTGGATTTTGCAAATATAAGAACAAATATTTGATTTGTGTTCAACGAGTATGTTCCCTTGATGGTTTACCCATATCATTTAAAGTACTCAGATCTTGTTCTTTAACAGAACAGAAGAACGATCTGATATCGTGATTGTAGAACGATGATCCGTGAGACATCGACCAAGACCAAGTCGAACGAGACCCAGCACCGTCAGCTATTTGAACTTATCACTGACAACCCAGAAGGCCAGACCCGACGCTCAAGAGCCATCTCCAACCAGAGCTCGCCGCTTGACTCATCGAGCATCGAACCAGATTTCAATTCCAGCATTGAACACGTAGTCGACAGCGCCAGAGTGCTTTTTGATTTCTCGTTGCAAATATTCAATCACTCATCGATCAATGATACAGCGAGAGAAATTGATCTTGAAGTTTTGGGCTTGCTTGGAACAGAAAGGTACAAGTGGGTTTGATGGAATTGGTCGGTTCAGTTGAGTTTTTGGGTGATTAATTGACGCCGGCATGGAGAGAATTTGGGGTGAGACGAGAGAGAGGAGAAGGAAGATCTTTGACTTCCCGTATTGGCTTTTGTGCCTAGACTCAATAACGACAGTGATAGCAGCAGACTCAAATATGCCCTCATTGTTTTTACCATGACGGGTTACTTTTTACTGTTAACGGCTGTTTGTGTGTTTTTTCGGTATATCACAACAAATGAGTGGACCAGAATGCGCCACCTCAACAAAGGGGTAAAATTGTCCCAAGCTGTAACTTACAGCCGTTGTATTCCAGCCTCCTCCGCTATCAAATTACCAAATGCCCCTTCCTTTATTTCTGTTTCCCACACAACAGGGGGGTGTTTTTTATAGGGCTATTTCCCTTTTGCCCAGAAATCTAACGTATTATGCCCATTTGCACAAGTAATAAGGTATCTTACTATTCTCTTAGGAAAAGACTAAAAGAGACAGTATCCTATAGGATCATATGTTTCTGATTCAACTGTTAACCTTAGAAATTTCTTTTTAAGCTTTCTGAAAAAAAACAAATCTAGCCTTCAACATGCCTAAGTTTTTCACCTAACGGCTCCCTGCCTAGCGGTTACTTTAACAGGCGGAATCACTGCTGCTTGTCTTAATCATGAGCAAAAATTTGGTTTCGTTCAAATAACAGGAGAAATCAAAACTTCAGATCAAAGTAGGATTCACGTATGAAAGAGAGAGGTTTCAACAGGATGCATGAAAGAAACTTAAAGATAATGATAGCTAGATAGTGATAGCTAATGTTAATTGGATAAAACAGATGGGCATCTGATATTATTAATTCAAATAGAATACATGCATAAAGTTCAGAGCCTCAGTCTCAGGTAAACAGTCAAGACTGTTTAGTTATCCATAAGACTAAGTAGAGTACTTACTTGAAATAAAAAGCACACTGATTCACACTGTGAAAAGAAAAGCACACTGCAACTATCACTACCAGAAAAAAGGTCTTTTACGGCCCACAATGTGCGCCGTAAATGACCTTTTACGGCCCACAAATGTAAGCCGTAAATGGACATGCCGTAAAAGACAATTATTATTTACGGCGCGCATGAAATGCGCTGTAAATGAGTCACAATGTGCGTCGTAAATGAGTCAAAAGTGTGCCGTAAAAGAGGAGTACATTTACAGCACACATACCGTGCACGCCGTAAATGAGTCAAATGTGTGCCGTAAAAGAGGTTACATTTACGGCACACATACCATGCACGCCGTAAATGAGGGTTGAAAAAATTAAAAAAAAAAAACAAAAATCCACAATTATATATTATTTCATATTTCTATATTTTTGTTGTTAAATAAATTTCATTTATATAATTATTTTACATCATACAAAATTTGCTTACAAGCAAAGAAAAATAACCTTCACTACTACTTTACATCCATTTTCTACACTACTTTACATTCATTCGCTCATCCACTCTGCAAGATAATCATACACTATACCAGCTGAAGTTATTTGAATTACCCTCTTCCCATTGAATAACTTGTGTCTTGCAGTCAACAATACCAATGGGAGCTGGCAAAAGATGCTCCAAGTCCAGCATTCTTTAAGACCCCAAAAAAAACATATGTGATCCCCGTTAATTATCAACTTCATTGATAGAGCTCAACATATATGTGGAATATCACATAACAGTACTCCTCCTATCATTCTGTATAACAGCTACAAAAATCCTATTAAAGACTTATGAATTGCATATCCAATATCAATTTTCAAAATAGAATGCAAACCAACTTCTAAGCTTCAAAAAACTAATTCAAAGGCTATAAAGAATAGTGATAAGAAAGCAAGCAAATTGACTTTGTAATACAGGGAAGTAGACTAACTTGTAACCCAAGCTGTGATTGGGCTATAATTGGCACAATTGCCATTGCAGGTTCAACACTCTGTGAGAATTTGGTTTCTATTCGGGTCTAAAGTGCAGAACCACCATTCTAAGATGCTTCACTTGCATTGGGATACAAAATTCTTGGTAAAAATATCTGAATCCAAAGTCACAGCTACTATGCTCATTGGCATTGGTTGAGCCAACAGCCCTTGCATTACTGTCAGTTTGGAGAACTTCCCAGACTTCATTCATGTTTTTCACATGCCTCAACAAGTCCTGGAACATGATGTCTCCCTTCTCCAGCTTGTCTAATTTCAAGCCTACAAGACACTGCAGTATTGTTAGATACCATTATCTTGGAATTCTCCTCACTTGTATCCTTCATAGCACTGAAAGACGTGGCTCATCAAGAGTACCCAACATATTGGTGAATTGTTAGAAATGAAAATATAGCAACAAGTACGGAGAAAACATGGATATCACATATAACTCTATCTTCACATTTTAAAAGGAGAGTTATATTAAAGTAACAGAAAAGATTTCAACTTTGAGATACAGAAATGAGAGGCCATGGTGCTATTCTAACTGCCAGCTAAACAAGTGGGAATTCATGAAAAGTAGATTATGCAATGTCTGAATAGGTAAATGACTTTCCATCTAAACAAGGAGATAAGAGAACCCATATATCAAGAAACATACAAGATTATAACCATATAGTAAGATACAAGCAAGATCATATAGAACTTTCAACATATTCATGAAGGGGGAAAAATATGAGAAATGTTTAAGGATCTCTTGGACCTTTTGGCAGCTGCTCCCGGCTGATTCCCTGGAACAAGTAGATCTCGTATTTGCTCGTTGTACACTTCTACAACACTAACAGATACATCATATCTATGCAACTTTTCTCGCTATTTTAGTATAAGAAACAGTTGCTCAAGAGTCCTAAAATTGACTCCCCGAGCTTCTTCCGTTCCCTCCATTGTAAAGGTTTTTCCACTTTCAGTCTGCCCATAAGCAAATATGCAGACATTGTACCCATCTAGAACTGAGGTTGCAAATGGAGCTGTGTCTTCGAAGACATCAGCTAATATGACAAACAAAAAGGATGTCTGTTATTCAAAGGTGTTTTTTGTACTTCAGTAGATAACCAACAGAAGACTTGCATCATATGCATGTACCTTGGTCTGCTTGAGGGCCGAAAACTGCATCAAACTTAAAGGTCCTTCTTGTAACCCCATTTGACTTGACAGCAAGCTCACCTTCTTTCTTAGATTCAAAGTCAATAGCCATTGAAGCTCCTGCTGAAACTTCCTCAGTGTTTAGAGGCCTACACCTGCAAAAGACCCTTATGTTTCCTACAAGAGAGCAAAACTGATGTCAGAAACCCTCTCCAGAATCACAACCGATTGGACCTCTATAAAACAACATACACCTAACCTTTCAACTCTAACACCTTGTTGTAGAGTTCTTTACGTTCTTTGGCCCCTTCGATAAACTTTGTCTTCAGATCATTATGCAAACTTACATGTTGATTTACTGTTGGATTAAAACATAGGATCAAAAAAGGAAAAACAGATATTATATCTCAAAAGATTGGCATTGTCAACTTACAGCGTTGGCACCTCAGGCTTTTGGTTGATCAGAAGTTTCCAGCTGCTCTATCCGTCCAACTTTATACCTTAACAGCTGATGTAACAAAGAATAAGTCAATTATGATGTATTAATATATTAATCTAGGAGGTGAGACTCTTCCTGAAACAAAGGATGCAGAGGATGATCAAGTTAATAAGGGCAGTCAATCACATACCCACGGACAACCAACTTTTGAACATGTCATTAGGCATCAACTCAACTTCAGGACCACAAATTCAACCAAAATATCAGCAAGATTTACACCAATTAACAAATAAACCCATAGCACACGCACATTCAACAGCGCAAGATTCCATGTTTAAGCTTCCATATTGCTAAACTATAAGCTTAAACTACAATCCCAATTAAACTATAATTTAAGAAAGATGAGAAACTGGAAACCTGATTATCCATGTCCGGGAAAACGGCCCTGAGCTGGTCGATCAAGCACGAAGCAGTAAACGACGTCGTCAGAGGGGAGAAGCGTAATGGAGAAGAAGAAGAAGAAGAAGAAAAGCGAATTGACGCGGAGGAGGAAGCGGCGGCTGATTGGCGCTTGGCTTTGGCTCCTAATTTCACGAGACTGACAGTAGCAGCTGCGATGGTGGCGATCTAAGGGCTCTGCGACGACCCTGATATACTTCTCTGCTGCTCCATTCAACCCAATTGCAATTAAGATCAGCCCAAACTCAAAATGGCAAACAAATTCATAAAATCATGGCCAAATTGCGGAAGGGAGAGTTGTAGATTGTAATTACTAATTACCGTGACAGACGCGAGCTTTGGGATCGAGGCCAAACCTTTGAAGGGCTCGATGATGAACTGCTTCTTGCCGGGCTGAGGGGGCTGGGCCTTTTGCGGGACAGATTATAGGGCTGGGCACGGTGGCCGTCGTCATAGTTTTCCGAGTAGTGGTGGCGGCGTTGGGAGAGCCAGAGGCCGTACATATCAGCGCAGAGAGATCAGATCCAGTTTACGATGATGGGCTCGCCCTTCCTTGTATGGCCGCCCTCCCGAACACCTGACGCTCTGATCTAATCTTGTTTAGAATAAGAAAAGAGAACGAGAGAGATGAGAGGTAACTGGGAATTTGGGCGACGATGAAGATAAGAAGAGAAAGTAAGAGATGAGAGAGCCATAGAGATATAAGAATTATGGAGAGGGAAATTAGAATTTGAGCCGAAAATATTAGCGGGCTCTTATGACATTCACGGCGCTCATCAAAGCAAGCCGTAAAAGATTATTTTATAAACATGATACTTACGGCGCAAATAAAAAACACGTCGTAAAAGATCAAAAAATAAGTCTTTTACAGCTCACAAAAACAGCACGTCGTAAATATACTTACACATTTACGGCATACATGAAAAACACGCCGTAAAAGACAAAAAAGAGAAGTCTTTTACGGCGCACAAAAAAACACGCCGTAAATGACCATCTTTTACGGCGCACACGATATGCACGCCGTAATTTGCGCGTCGTAAAAGACAAGTTTTCTAGTAGTGTATGGCTTTCTTACTTCTTGAGTGAAGACTCTTCTACTCAATTTTCTGATGCCTTACAAATGAAACTAAAGCTCTTTATATAGAGAGCGGAACTCAAACTAGAATTCAAAACATAACAATGTATAGGATAACTTCGTGATCTTCTGCTTTTCTGAGTGCTCCTGATGATGGAGGGAAAAGCAAAAGCATTTGGGTGAAATGTTTTTCACCTTCTTCTTTTCTGAAAAGCAAAAGTATCTTTTTTGAAAAAGGGAACAGTTGCTTTTTTGTTTTGGTGCCTTTTTCTTTCACCAGCTGCTACATGTTGTCATCAGTCTCTGAGTGGTGGCCAAAGACAAATGAGTTGTTGTCTGTTTGTGCCATCCTTACTGTTGTAGCATTATCTTCTACGTCTGTGTCGACATACATCTTGTAGTGGTTGTTGTTTTCAAGTTTGTCCATCCACTGCATGCATGCCATTGTTGAGTCTATCTCTTTTCTGGTGAGAGATAGGAATAGGTCACTGCTGACTACGTCAGGATGATCGTAAGCAGTGATAATAATCTTCTCTCCTGCTGCCAGGAAGGTATTGCTGAGGTCTTCAGAGATGATCTTCTTTATGTATTCCAGAGCAATGGCTTTCATCCATGGGATGCTAGAGTTTGGTTGGCCATTATACCCAACACAGGCAGGTTGCAGATATTGTCTTGGAATAATTCTCACATAGTGATATGGAGCAATATATTCAACCTCACCATTTGCTTGCTGTATCCATTCTGGAGGAGTGGATCTAAACTTCAGACGAAGCGTACAGTCTGTTTTTCTAACATTCTTGACTGTATTGACGATGATGGGGGGCAAGCCTTTTAGATCATCATTAGTTTTGGTCCACAGATTATGGACAAAACCATTTTCAACAAGCCAAAGCTTGTGTTCTTGTGGATGTTCACTTTGAACATTTACCAGGTATCTTCCAACATATGGTCCCGCTATGATGAAGAGGGTTGGAGGAACAAGGTCTTCTGAATTGTGTCTTCCTATTAGATGGTGGAATTTATGCCAGTCTGCTTCAGTGAGCGCCATGATAGGGACCCTAGCACATTCAGGATCTTCTAGGAAGTGAATTTTTTCTTTCTTGACAGCACTCTGCTGTAATTCTTCGAACTGTGGTCTTGCATTTTCATAAAGTTCTTCAGCTAATGCAAAGAGAGCTGGAAACATCAGACCACTGCTTCTTTCTTGAAAGGCAAATAAAAGGTTATCCAGAATTGCCTTCTGGTGGTAAGCAAGTCTCCTGCCAGTTCTGAACACAGGAGTATCAAAGGTTCGAAGTTCATAATTGAAGACATTTATTACTCCAGTTGGAGTAGGTTTGCTTTTTGGCAAAGCAACAGCCGTCAACGGTCTTGATGAGCCTTTACCGTCTGCCGTTTGAGACGGGCTAGTCAATCCTTTACCCTGGGATTGATCAGTTGTGGCTAAGCCTCTTGGACTTAGCAGGAATCTCTTGAGGATTTTTTTCTTTGGGATCCTCATTGGTTTCATGTTCTTTCCCAGCTCTTCTGCTTCTGGGATTGCGACCTTCGTCGTCGTCATCATTTCTTTTGTTGAACATGGCTAATTCTCTTGTTAAGGCGTCTGGAAGATAGTTTTTGTTTCCTGCAATTAATTCAACAACATAATCATATTGGTTAAGGAATAATTGCCAGTTAGCTAGTCTTCCTCTATCAGCAGCTTTATCAAGTTTGAAGTTTTTGAAATTCTTTACTCTGGCACAATCGGTGCGAACAGTAAAGGGTTTTCCAAGGAAAGCTGGAGAATTCAAAATTGTTTTCTTAACCGCCAAAATTTCTTTTTCCCCTGTGGGATAATTCAGTTCTGCAGGGCTGAACTTGCCACTATAAAATTTACAGATCTTTTCAATGTTAGTTCCAGGCGCTTTTTCCAGAACCACACCGGACCAGTAAGTATCACTCGCATCTATTTGGAGGATAATCTCATCATTCTCTTCTGGTTGTTGAAGAGGAGGGAGGTTTTTGCAGAGATTTTTTATCTGCTTCACCGTTTTTTCATCATCTTCTGTGAAGTTCCACTTTCTTTTGGAACTCGTTTTTGGAGATAACATTGCTGTTAACCCCGATATTTTAGGGATAAAATCTCTCCCATAATTAATGACACCAAGGAATCTCTCTAGACTCTTAGCATCAGGAATCTTGTCTGGGAACTTCCAGATCTTCTCAAGGATATGAGGTTGGAGTTTTATTACTCCATTTTTAATATTTATTCCTAGGAAATCAACTTCATCAAGGATAAAGAAGATTTTCTTTTCACCTAGGATGATTCCATGCTGAACTATCAGCTTTACAACCTCATGGAGGTGTTTCATATGTTCTTCTCTGTTTTTGGAGAAGACCAGAATGTCATCTATGTAGACGACGCAAAACTCCGCAACATGTTTGAAGATATTATCCATTTTTCTCTGGAAGATTGAGGGAGCTTGCTTTAAACCAAAAGGCATTACTAACCATTCGTAATGTCCTTGTGGTGTTCCAAATGCAGTGAGAGGTACACTCTCAGGATGCATTTTGACCTGCCAGAAACCCGACTTTGCACCGAATTTCGAAAAGACTTTGGCTCCTCTGAGCTGATTGATCAGTACTCTTACTTGAGCAATTTGATAACCGTCTTTGACAGTCTTCTTGTTGACATCTCTATAGTCAATCACCATTCTAGCTTTTCCTCTTAGAGTTTCTGCATGATTTCTTACGTAGAAGGCTGGAGCATGATGAGGGCTAGAGGAAGGTTGAATTAATCTCTTGTTCAGGAGATCTTCAATATCTTTTCTGAATTCTTTTTGGTCTTCCTCTTTGTACTGAGGAATGGCTTTGACATGACAGATAGCATTCATGTCATGTAATCTTAATTCACAGACCACTGGGTCTTTTTCCCAAAACTTCTGAGGGTCTACATCTATGTTTTGCTCGAGTAGTTTCTTGATTTTCTCAAGAGTGGGAATTTTCTGAGACTCAAGCTTATTCTGAAAGTGCTTGAGGTTGTGCTCATGGATGAAACTAGCTTCTTCTTCTTCACTAGTTTCTTCTTCTTCTTCTTCAGAAGATTCTTCAACAAGTAGTTCTTCTTGTTGCTTGATTTGGAGTATGGGTTCAAATTTGGGTTTGTAGGGGGTAAGATCACCACTATTCGGTTGCGATCTCTGATATTGGGTAGTAAAGTTTGGACCTACAATACTTTTGGCCTGAGTAAGCCTATCTGCCCAGAACACCCGTTCTCCTTTTCTGAAGCCTATTGCTTCTTCATCCTGAATAAATCTCTGTTGGAGAATGAAATCATTACCCAACAAAAAATCTGCGCCTTGGCCTTCAGATTGTTAGACATTGTGGATGATAAATGTTCCTCCACCAATGGTGATGTGAACATTTTTTGCTACTTTATTCATGGTGAGATGGCTTCCATCAAAAGTAACACCAATAGCTGTTTTCTTTTCTTCTTTCCAGAGTTTTTCTGGAATTGCAAATTTTTTTGCAACTGTAAATCCTGATCCATTGTCTACAAAGGCATGTAGATGATATTTTTTGTGATCAGGGAATTTTAGTCCAATCTCTATGTAGTTGCTGTATCTACTTGTAGAGACGACTTTTGATTGCTGAAGCTCATTTTCTTGAGCCTGTTCCTTTGGAATGAATGGTTTACATTCTTCTGGAACAATTTCTGGTGGTTCAACCAGTTCAAAATTTAAATTTTCATCGGTTTTTTCTTCTTCGATGATTTCTTCCTTTATTTTTGAGGAAGATGGTTTTATAATTTCTTGGAACAAAGTTTCTACTTCTTTCTCTTTTTGTTCAGAGAAATATTCTTCATATTCTTGTTCAACCAGTTGGCTGACAAGACCATTCTTGGTTTTTCTTCTTGCTTCAGCTATGAAGCATTCTTTGTGATAAGTCTTTTTTGACTCTTCACAAAACATAGGGAGACCATTCTTTTCGTGACATAAGCAGTAGTCACAAACGAATGTACCAGGGTTCACCTGATAAGAAGACATTAAAGCTTCTGTCTTACTTTCTTCCCAGTTTTTGATTTTTAAAACATTCATTTGTCTGGATTCGAAGTACTCTACTTCAGAATCTGTCTCAGACTCAGATGAATCTTCTTCTTCAGACCAGGCAGAATAAACTGACCTGTCGTCTTCTTCATCATCAGAATAGGCTATTTCGTAGCCTTTCATGTTGGCAGTTTCTACTATATGCTCATATTCTTCAAAGAGAGCTTTAGTAGATCTTTTACCCTTTTCCGGGCATTCATTGGCATAGTGCCCTTCAGCTTTACATAACCAACATCTGCAAGCTTTCTTGCTTGGTTGTTTATGTTGATGAGTATTCTTCTTTTTCTTGAAGAATTTGTTTTTTGGATCTTCATCCTGTTGTTTCTTGTAATTGGAACTTTTCTTGAATTTCCAATCTTTTCTTTGATTACTCTTTTTGAATTTTTTAGAGTAATATTTTCCTTTCTTCTTTCTGTGGAACTTGGATTCATGACATCCCCAGTTGGTTGGCATGTCTAATATTCCATAACAGAAATTTTCAACTCCTTTGAGTTGTTTCTTAGCCATCTTTGCTCTAAGATTGGCTTTGCATTGTTCTTTCAGTAATTGCCGGATTCTATCGGCAATTCCTCCAACTGAAAATCTTTCAATTGGTTTTTCTGCTATGCTTTCTCGCACAGCTGTTCTCCATGGTTCAGGGAGTTTCCTGTGCAACAGGTTGACTAGATCAGTGCTTTCTAGTTCACCAATTGTACAGTAATATTCTTGAAATTCATTCAAGTATTCTTCAAAATATCTCATGTCACAAATTTTGAGAGCATAGATATTTGATTTGGCAGTTTCTCTGGCCTTTTCACTCATATTTGCAGAATCTCCACAGAACTGATCGTACAGGGGTACTGCAAAATCATACGGAGATTTTGAAGCTTTGATATCTTCCAGCCATTCTTTTCCTCTGGCTGTTTCTTTGAAAGAGAAATAATATTTCTTAGCTACTCCTGTGAGAGTAGTTTCAAAGTACATCTAAAGATCAGGAGCTTCGAATTTTCCAAAGGTGAGAGCAGATGCCATCATCAGGCTATCTACCCATTGGTCAAGAGTTTTTCTCTTGTCTAGAGTTTTATCCAAATCTAACCAGATACCAAAATTGGTAATTGGTACTCTGGGTATCTTGTCCTATGGGACAAATCTTTGAGAATTTCTTTCTCCATCTGCTCGTAGGGGCCTTCTGTATAGGGAGTTTCACCTTTCCTTTTTCTCTGGTGATGGAAGTTTTGGAGCTTTCTCCTTCTTCCATTTCAACATCCTGGTAGGGAAGGAGCTTTCTTTCCTTTCCTGGAGTGAAATTTTTCATTTCCTCGATTAGTTTTTCTAATCTTTCTGGGTTTTCACAGAATTCTGCTTCTTCATAAAGATCATAGAGCTTTTGTGCTCCAAGCATATTAACTGGTCTGTTTAGATCAGCTTCTAGGTCTTCTTCAGTAATTGGCTCTTCAATAGTGGGTTTTGTGCCACTAGTACTAGCTTCTCTAGTGCTATAGTTTCTTCTGAGAAGATTTTTGTTTATCCTGATATTCTCAGGACAGACATCACTTTTTCTGTGATTGTCAAAATTTAGACTGATTTCTCCAGTCTTTCTGCTTTCATAAATTTTAGCTTTTGCACTTTCTGCTGGTAGCTTCGGACCAGATAATTTCCATTCAATAGGAAACGTTACTTCATTCCAAGTAACCTTGTGGATCTGTTGTGAATGGTTCTTTTGGCTGGTGAGGAATCCAGTAGTAAGACCAGGGATGTTTGATATCCTTGTCTTTGGCTCTACTGTGGTACTCATCAGTTTATAGTATATCCTGTATACTATTGCCAATTCTTGCATATCGTTTTTCATAGATATGCCATCTGTCTTGACTCTCAGTCGTAGACAGTGAGCTGCATCTTTCAAGCTGGTTGAGAAGTTGGGGAAGCAATTGAAATATGTCACCTGGTTGCACAGAGATGCTTCAAGGGTTCCCAAAAGACTAGCTTGAAAATCTTCCAGTCTATTGTCTTGTAAGACACATAGAACTGAACAGTTTATGCCTTCTCGAGCTAAAAGTTTTATGCCTACTTGGACTGCTCCAATATGCATAAATTGATAATTTTTTGCTTTTGCTCTGGCAACTTCAGCAGGAGTGATCAGTAAAAGATCTGTTTCTCCTGTTGTAGAGGGGGTTGTAAATTCCAGTAATTTGAAATGATGGCTATCCATCAGGTCAAATGTTCCCCTTTTGTATATTTGTTTGAAATCTAGTTTTGGGATTGAGGCGTTTTTTACCTCATGCTCGATTTCATTGTATTCAAATTCTTCAGCATTTAGGAGTTGTACTCCTTTCTTTTTCCCGAAGATGCTCATCATGTTAACATCTCGAGTTTCTTTCGGCTTTTCATACCGAATACTAGTAGAACTAGTTGAGGGATCCAGAAAAATCAAGTTTGGAACAGGATTCTCTGGTATTTCTAATGGTTTGAATCCATTAGCTTTTTTTTTTTACTGTAGGCACTTTCTTGTCCTTCAGTATAGTTTTCATAGAATCCAGCGTTTTTTGCTGTTCATTGATTTTTCTACTAACACTTGTTAGCTTTTCTTCTTCCGTTTTTGGAAGTCCTTTGATATAATCCAGTTTGTTTTCTAGTTTTTCTAACTGGTGGATTATAACAGGAATTTGTTCTAGATGATCTTGACATATAGATATTTCTTTCTGCAGGATCTGATATTTTTCATCAGAAGATTTTAATAGAGAATTCAGTCTCTCTATTATTAAATCAGACATTGTCCCCATCGGGGATTCCCCTGCTGAGCTATTTTACAAGCTCTGATACCAGTGATTTGCGGATCTAACCAATGCTCAGGTAATCAAGAGGTTTTTGTTCCTCTCCCAGAATATATAAAAGATTTTCAATCTCTTCTTCTAATTTATAAATTCTGATTTGAAGTCTATAGATAATATCCCAGTAGTGGGGAGTTTCTCTATTAAGACTTTCTCTATATTTTTTCAATTTTCTCAATTTTTCTTTTTCTTTATGTAATTCTTTGCTTGTATTTCTGCAGATAGCATTTAACTCAAGTCTGTCGACAATCGAAATAATGAATAGTAACACGGACTGTTCACCTTTGAACTAGAGGATGAATTTTAGCGATTGTATTTATTTAAACAAATAATTTCAAGATGGACCCACCACGTTTCATCAAAACAGAAAAGTAATATGATAAGAATTCTTAAATAGACAGATAGAGAAGGATGAAGGGTATTGACGGTATAGGTTTTAGAGAAGATGGGTATGTGAGAATAAAAGGAACAAAGACTTGGGTAAAGGAGAAGAAAAATAATACACTGAGGTGTATGGGAAGTATTTTGTCAGAAATGGGGTGTATGAGCATTAACCCTTATATTTTCCAACGCGGGTCAATACCTGCGTTCTCTCTCTCTCTTTCGCCCCTCGTTCGCCATCCCCTGATGTCATCCAACGCATCATCCACCCTCCACTTAAACCGCACGCCCATTCTGGACCGTCGATTTCCGCTACGCGGTCTACCCACCCTATTTATTGTTCCCCATTCCTTTCACTCCATTCGCATTGAAAGCAGGAAGCTCCAATACGACGTCGTTGCGACCAAGGCCGTGCCTTCTAAATCCCCCACCACCTCCCGCACTAGCGGAACTGACAAGAACAACAACAACAACAGCCTCAACCTTTCCGAAACGACAAGGAACAACAACAACATGGGAAGCGAGGGTTGTGCTGATTCGAGGAAACCCAGGTTTCTTTGCCTTCATGGGTTTCGAACCAGCGGTGTGATCATGAAGACCCAACTGGGTAAATGGCCGGAGTCGGTGCTCAAGAATTTCGACCTGGACTTTCTCGATGGGCCTTTCCCGGCCCAAGGTAAATCCGAAGTCGAGGGCATTTTCGATCCTCCTTATCACGAGTGGTTCCAATTCAGCAAGGTCAGCAAAAAAAAACACAAATCAATCTTTGTCGTTTTATAATTTTGTTGGGTAAATTTTGACGGTTTGTTTATTTATTTAGTTACCCTTATTTTACAGGATTTTTCTGAGTACACGAACTTTGACGAGTGTCTTGAATTCATTGAAGATTACATGATCAAGAATGGACCCTTTGATGGGCTACTTGGCTTTTCCCAGGTATTTTTCCTACTTTTAGCGCTTTATTCTCTTCCTGGGTTCCTCAAGAAATGAAAAACTACACAATTTATAAATAATTATTAGCTTAATGTTTAGTCTTCTACAATTTCTTCGTCTTTCTGATATTAAATTTCATTTCTTCTGATAGAAAATTGACTGGTTGTATATGAATAATGCAGGGGGCAATACTGTCAGCGGCACTGCCGGGTCTACAAGCAAAGGTAATTAACAATGACCAAAAGAAAAAGAAAAGTTTCCAAAACTATATCAGTATATTGTGACAGTGATATTGATAGGTATTTTGTTGTTTGTTATGGTTAATTTGACGAGTTGTTTGACTTGTTACTGTAGGGTTTGGCATTGACCAAAGTACCTAAAATTAAATTCCTCATAATAATTGGGGGCGCAAAATTCAAGCCAGCAACCTTGGCTGAAAATGCTTATTCATCTCCTATTCAAATTCCGTCTCTTCACTTTTTAGGTAATTTCTGTTTCTTTTGTCTGGTCGACTTTCAATGCACAAATTGCTGAACCATAGATCCTAAATCATCTATTGTGTCAATGGTTGTAACCAACTCTTTTCATGCCGAATTATAAAGTATACATGCTCCAATTACGCGAGTTATATTTCAAATAAGTAAAACCTAGTTTGATGTGAGTGTCAAGTTTTCTTTCAGTAGCAACAACAATTTAGCATGAGAACCCACTTTTCTATTGAAATTTTTAGCATGAGAAACCATGTAACTATGTAAGGGCTAATATGCAGCTCTTTTTGTTCTTTTTTCTTTTTGACTGTCTTGGAAAAAAAAAAAGCTCATCATCACTACTCTTAACAATTCGCAATTTGACACGTGCAAAAAATCATTTCATTAATTACTTAATTAGTCGTCCTGTGCATATGAAACTGAGTCAGCTATCTGTACACTATGCCTGGTATCGAAATTCTTCGTAACCATACCAGCTTAATCTCTCCGTTTACTGGTTTTGACAAAACTGTCTAAATATTTGCAGGAGAAACAGACTTCTTGAAGCCATATGGACTCCAACTGCTCGAAAACTGTGTAGATCCTACCGTGATTCATCATCCCAAGGGCCACACGATACCACGACTCGACGAAAAGGGTTTAGAGACCATCATGAGCTTCATTGAGACAATTCAGAAGAAGTTGGACGAGAAGGAGGAGCAACAGTAACGATGAAACTTAAGAAAATACACAAATAACTTGCACAACATTCTGGCCATGTGCCCCTATTTTGGGTTTGTTGAGGTGTATCCGATTTGTATTCTGTTGGCGCTATTTTAAGCCGTATTCTTTGCATGTTGTTGTTCAGTCGAACTTAATAAGAAAAATCTGTATGTGCCTAGAAAGTTTTCCATAGTAAAAGAAAGAAAAAGAACATAGATATGTCATGTATATTGAATGTCGCGACGTACACCAAAAGGGTCTTAGGCGTCAAGATGTTTAGGACATTGGTTTCATTTTTTTGCAGTGTAGGATTAGAGAGTTTTTTCAATTCTGCATTTTCTTTTTCAGCAGTTCCTTTAGAATTTTAATTTTCAAGTATGGATTTCTGTTTAGTTTGTGCAAGGAAATGAAACTAAATTATATTAAAATTTCATTTATATCCTCCTGTATTATAATATAGAATTACACAAACCTCATAAACTTTTTGAATAAAATTGTCAATATTGGTGTGAAAAATTTCGGGAGAGAGACTACCCAACATATAATCTCCCACCTTCAATCTTCGAGAAACCCTAGACGCATCCATCTTGCAATTGATCATGGGGAGAAGGGACCTGCAAAACAGAAAAACACTCCGACGCCCAAGTAAATATCAATTTGAGAAGAATATAAAATTAAAGAAATTGGATTGATACTTATTACTGTTGTTACCCATTCTCCTCCTCCCTAATTCCTCCACAAGCTTGAGGATTTAGAGCAACTCCAACAGCTTCCCTATAATTTCTGTATTATAAGGAAGTAAAAGTCAATGCTTTAGCCTATTTTTCTTTTCCAATTCCAACAGATTCCTTATTTTGCAACAATCTCTAAAATCTCCATATTCTTCCTTAAAATTTTAGAGTTTGCTGTAAATATAGGGAATTTGGTTTTCTCTTTCCTCACTTTCCCTAAAATAGGGATAGTTATATGGAATCTGTTAGAGCAAAAGATGCTTATTTTTCCCTAAAGTAGAGAAAAATCAAAATATAGGGAATCTGTTGGAGTTGCTCTTATAGTCATTGATTGTTTTTTCTTGGCCCTTACTCCATGTTGTAGTGGGAGGAGTAGTGTTTGCACGTTCTCCACTACCCGATCATCTTTTACTGTATTTCACGTTAGCAAGTTGTTAGTCACTTTTGGGCTTTAATATGTGGACTTGGTTTAATGAGTAGGAGCCCAAAGCCAAAATTTTACACCCCACTGTCAATAATAATTTTCAACAAGTATAGAAATGTATTTATAATATGTAATTAATGCTAGGAAAGTAGAAGAGAAAATGAATCATTTGGAGGATGGGAGGATCCACTTTCCCTTATATTTTTCCTTCTCAAAGGAAAGTTGTTCATTTCCTTATGCACACCAAACATAGAAAAAAGAATACATTTTATTTCCCAAGTCCTTAAATCCGCGAACCAAACGAGGCCTAAAAATTATCGAACCTTTTGCCATGCCTAAATCGTCACCACTTTTATTTTTCTGTCTTTTCCAGCATGCATAAGATGTAGAATAATTCCAATTGTTAATGTTTCATTTAATTATTTGGTATTATGACTATTATCAGGTAGTTGCATGTCTTTTCACTATTGAATGTATATCAATACGTCGGGCAAATCATCATGGAAGTAGAGACTTGCCAGAATGCCAGTACAGCCCACGCGTTCCCATATATGCCTTTGCTAGCGGGTAGTTACAAATATGGAAGTAGATGATACGGGTATGAAAATGGGTAGTTAGACCATCTGCCATGGTAAGCAATAAACCCATATATAGCCTATCAACCTCTCCCACGGTAAGCCATTCCACATTTCCCAAATTTTTTTTTTGCCGTATGGTCCAACATCCAAGCCATATATGGCTTTCAATCTGGTAAGCCATATCATTTAATAAAATATTGTTTATTTCTTTTATTCCTCTTTTACCCCTCTTCATTCAACTGACAACATTTTTATTCCATTTGTGTCCTTTTTCCGTTTTAGTTACAATTTTCTTTTCTACTGAAATTTTATGTCTATAAATTTATCAATAATAAAAACTATACCATTGTGAAGTTCACCTTGAGATCTTTCATTTGAGCCTAATATTGAATATATTCAGACTAAATTATTGGCTTTGAATTAGCATGCATATGGCTTTGAATTAACATATGGCTTACCAATTATGGCTTATGGTGGGAGCTTCATGCAAGAGTGATCAAAGATTCTCTAGAATATTCCCATGTGATAAGCCAAATATGGCTATATAGATAGGGTACGGTGGTAGATGCTCTTACATGTAGTTTTCATATTATCTAGCAATATTATTATTAATTAATTATTAAGAGAAAATATTTTGTTACCTAAATAGAAAAAATGTCTCCCGATCAAGAAAAAAAAACCAAAATAACCTGAAATACTAAAAAAATTAAAACTCATAAAATGAATAGGGGTAATATAGTCAAATTATAAAATAAACAGAAAATAGAAAAAGAAATAAAGAATGGTGAAAGTGGGAACCATATAAATACATGGAAAAAGTCAAAAAACTGCCAACTTTTATGAAAAACTACTCACTCCCAGGTACGGACACAAGGGTGTGCTAAGGTATGCTGCAGCACACCCCAAGATTTTGGGGGAAAAAAATTAATATATGTATAGTTGTATACCGAAGTAGCTCCAGACTTTCGCTTCTGGACGTCCACAGAGCTAGTTTGGGGGGAAGAAAAGTCAACATATACATAATTAATATATGTATAATTAACACTCTTGAAAGAACCTTCTTGTTCCCACTGTTGTTCATCACCCATAGTTTTGGTTCTTCTATAATTAATATATCATTTTCTCTCTTTCTCTATCCTCTCTGTGCTCTCGTCCTCACAACCTTTTCACCCTTTCTCTGTTCTGCGTTTCTCAAGCTCAGAGCCTCAGACTCTCACCTCTCTCTACCAAGTCACTCTTATCTCCTCTCCTCAATAATCTGCTCTCATCTCTCAACCTTATTCAGGTATTAGTATTACACTTTAACTTCTCTTCTATAATGAAATTTTTTTACGAAATTAGAATGTAATTTAGGTTAGAATTTGAGTATTTCTAGATTTCTTGATGTAAGCAATCAAATCTATTGATTTCTAGAAAAAGATATTGAATTTGTATTATTAATACCAAATTGCTCATGATAGTGGCAATTTCTTTATTGTGTTGATTGTTTGAGAGTTAAGTTGATTATACTTTTGATTGGGTGTTTTTTAGCTTTTGAGCAAGTTAAATTTGTTTTCCCTTGTGGTGGGGAGGGATGTGGTGGCCTAGTGGGGTGCCCGGGTGTGCTCCTTGTATATTTGAGTTTGACTTAAGTTACAATGGCCAGCAACTTAAGATTTGTTGTTTTCATGTTTTCTTTTTTCTAGGTTTTGTTTTTAATGACAGATCAACCTCAAAATCCTAAGCCACGAAAAGTTCAGAATAAAGTAAATTCATATTTTCTGAAAAATGATGTTGTTATGGGTGATATTCCAAGTTCGGTTGTGGAAGAACCTTCTTGTTCTGTACGAGTTGAGTCTCATGAAATTGATGTTAATCACATTGAACGTGATCCGGGAAAACGCCCTGCAATCTCGTCATATCCTATTAATGAGCGTGATGAAGTTCAAAGAAAATATATGAGTTTTATGCTTCAGGTAACCGAAGAGCACAACTTAAGTAGTTGAATTTGTATTGACATTGAATATTTAACTTTGAATTGCTTCAATTTTCTATTGTTAGATTTGGGTGACAAAATGCATCTTGTGGATCATATTTTGACAAGTGTTATGCAATTGAGATATTCCATCAAAACAAAGTAAACTCTGCCAAATTTTTGAGAATAATTTTTCTTGCCAGCATAAGGTAAATTTAGCACACCTCAAATTTAATTCCTGGTTCCGTGCCTGCTCACTCCTATAAAAAAAACTTCCCACGTCTGGCGATGGTCTGGCCATCGGAGATTGGGGTGGGGTGGTTCGGAGTGTGTTGGATCTCGGTTTCTAGTGACGGCTACACGGGAAGGGGGTGCGCGGCAGAGGAAGGAGATTGGGGTGGAGTGTTTCCGAGTATGTTGGATCTCGGTTTCTGGCGACAGCTGCACGTGGAGGGGGTGCGCGGGAGACGGAGGAGATTGGTTGCGTTGCGGCGGTCCGTTTTCCCGATCTTGCAACTGGGTCGTTGACCTTTGATGGTCGGTATGGGGAGGGTGACAATAGGTGCCCCGCTTCTGGTGTTTCTGTTCCTCAAGGGTTTGGGCATTGAAATTTTGAGAGTGCGGTGGTAGGGGATGACTGCTGCTGGTTCTCTGTCGATAGCGGTCGAGGTCCGCAGTCATAGGTGGCGTGACGATCTAGGAGGTGGGAAGCTAGTGGCGGTGCTGCCTATGCAGTAATGGTTTTGGGCCGGATCAACAGTTTGGGCTCTCTTTGCCCTAATTCAGTTGTTGGGTTGTCCTGGGCCTAGTGGGTTTTGAGCCTAGGGGTTCTCTCTAGGTCCAAGATGTTCTATTTTTCATTTTAAAGTGATTAGTTATTTCTTTGTTTTCAGTTTACTAGTTGATTTAATAAGTTGCTACCAGTTTTTGGTAGGCCGCAGTGGGCTTGGTTTCGGTTTATGCACCTTGTGTGCCTTATCTTTTCTAGGTAGGCGGTGAGCTCCTTGCCTTGTAGTAGTAATGTGTCTGCTCTAGATAGGCGGCGAGTTCATTACTTGGTCAAATCGTCGCTGCCTCCTAGTGGCAGTGTGAAACTAAGCGTCATTGAAGTTATTTTCCAGTGGGAAAACTGTGCTATTTGTAATGATGCTTCATCGTAATAGAGTTATATTTCCGATATGTCACCACAATTGTAAAGCGAATGGAGTAGCCAGTAGAGCACTTTTCGCTAGTCGGTGCTTGTTAGAATACATTGTTTTAGTTGAGGCTCTTATTATTATCTCAGGAAATTCTCTCGATGCTTAAATGGGGTTTAGGCACCATGCCTCCCCCCCTTAATGTATTGTGCAATTTCATTAATCAAGACTTGATGGCAGCCGCACCGCTTTGAAATTAACGTGTGAAGTACGAGTTTTTGGTCACTTTTGGGTCGCATATCCACATCTCGACCATTAAGTTTTTAGGTACTAGTATATAGATCATCTCTACAAATTTTTAGCCAAAATGATGATCGTTAAGGCATTGATAACTGCCTTAAAGCTAGTACGGTTCAGGTTGACAGATTCAATCCGTCCATTGGTTTAAGCGAGTTAGATATCTTAACGTTCATCAATTTGGCTGAAAATTTGCAGAGATGATCTATACACTAGTACCTAAAAACTGAACGGTCAAGATGTGGATATGCGACTGAAAAGTGACCCAAAACTCGAACTTCACACGTTAATTTCAAAGCGGAGCTCCGCTCTGGATAGGATCTGTATATATATATATATATATATATATATATATATATATATATATATATATATATATGTCAATTTTCACACACATAATGTATGGGGCTGTCTAGTTAGTATTAATTAAGCAAATATGTCTTAAGGTTAAATTTTCAAAAGCCTGAATATTGCCCTTGATTTATTAAATCGCTTAAGCAAAACGGATGATATTAAAGAATAAAAGAGTAAAAACCAATAAACATGGAAAATATAAGCACAAAGATAAGCACGACTCTCTCACAAATTTAGCGAAGATATGATAGAAATCTAATCTGCTTGCAGTTACTCCCTAATCAACTCCTCTCATACCATAGTTGTACCAGAATTCTACGTTCTATTCACCAAAAAAAAAAAAAGAATTCTACGTGGTTCTAAAGAGGATGAAAAGAAGATAAACAGAGCACTCAATGGAGAAACACATTCTATTGGCTCTTTTTGAGTGCATTGATAGCATTCACATGAAGTAAATTTGATAAGTATTATGATGAATCGATGGTTTTCAGAATTGGTATCTCTATTGTATGGAATTTTATTTCTGATCACACATTATTTGTTTGGTTATATATACTTTCTTTCCTATAAGGCACTTAGAGGAACCAGCGTTGATGAGACATATATGGGGTTTTACCAGGTTTTGATTCCTTATAGGAATTGAGTTACAACTACTAATATTTTCTAGAGAAAATTTTACAAAATAGTACCCCAATTAAAAGTCATTCATCACTTTAGTACATCAATTTCAAAAACTATCGCATTGGTACTCCAAAAAATTAAAATCCGAACCACTTTTAGTACATACCCTAACGGCATCAAACATTTATTTTTCTAGAGATATTTTTGTCTCTCCATATCTTAACCCAATATTGTTTGTTCTTCTACTCAACAACTATCATTTTTTAGTCTGGAAACTAAAAAAAAGAAAAAATCATTCTTTGTTTCTTCTTCCTCTCCTTTCTCCACCCAACCAAACCCAGTTTTTGTTTTTTTTGTTTATCGTATTCTTTTTCTTCCATTGGCTCTATCTAGCTTTCTTTTCTTGGTATTCTGCAATTATTGTAAATTGCACAATTGAGAATCAAGCTTGGGAATTTCTTCATCTATGTTGCAATACTGTAATTTGGTATTTCTTGCTCCAATTCTTTTCAGTCGCTCCAATTCTGCAATTTGGTATGTATTGCTCCAATTTTGGTGATAGCCAACCTCGAAAAGTTAAATTAAACACCAAAATTTCATGTTCAACAGGCAATAGCTTCTTGGGACGCAAATCAAGAGGCAAGAGCGTCTTGTTCTTGTACACTTCTCTCACAGCTTTCTGCTTCTGTGAGATGATAGTCAACACCTGAACAATCTCGAGCCTCACAACATTGATCTTGGAAAAGGATCATGGAAAACTAGAAATTAATTTTTTCTTGAAAAAAACGTTTTTTTTTTTTTTTTTTTTTTTTTTTTTCTGATAGAAGAAAGAAAATTACCGATAGAAGAAAGAAAATTACAAGACAAACCCTCTAAAACAACCTAATTGTAACATATCAAAATGAAAAGCAGGAAGAACTGAAGGAGGAAGGTAATCATTCCAACTAGCAACAGCAATTCGATGTCTAAGATTTGCAAAAGTATCTGCAACGAAGTTAGCTCCTCTCCAAATATGGGTGAATTGAATGTGCTGAAAATGACTCGCTAGAAATCTGATATCATTCACCAGAGTACGTACAAGCTAGGGAGTTAAGATTTTCCTATTGATATGGTCAATAAACAGTTTAGAGTCACTTTCAACCAAAATCTTCGAGCCTCCATGCATTAAAGCCTCTTGTAAACTAACTCTCAAGGCTAGAATAGGAAGACTAGCTCATATGAGCTAATCGCGCGTTTAGCTAATATGAGCTAGCCTTCCTGCACACGCCTTTGCTTTACACACATTGCTAGACGACCCCATACTAGTGCTAGGGTAGTACTTATTAAACCACACTAGTGCACACGCCTTTGTGTTTAGCTATTATTAAAATCTCCATATGAGCTAGTCTACCCTTTCACACATACAATGTGTGGTGGCCATCTAGTACTATTTATTAAGAGATTATGTGTTGTTGGCCAAAATTAAAAATTTTACAGAAATTACCCTAAAAGATTAAATTTTTATGAGGATTAATTAAATTATAAGGACAATTATGATAATTTAAAAATATATTTTTATTAAGATAAATACATACAAAAAAGACCCCAAAACTCATTTTTAAGAGCATCATGTAAGGTTCTTTCATTAAAGGAGTCTATTTTTTTTTTTTTTTTTTTGAAGTGGGCCTGGTGCGGCTGCCCTCAAGCCTTGATTAATGAAATTGCAGAATACAAGGGGGGGACGTAGAGCCTGAACCCCAAATTACAATAAGCATAGAGAGAACATCCTAGAATAAAACCCGGATTCTCCACAAAATCTATGTATTCTAACAAGCACCAATTAGCAAAGAGTGCACGAATGGCTACTCTATTTGCTTTAACATAGCGGTGACATACCGGAAAGAGAACTCTATTACGAAGAAGCATAATTACCTGCTTTAGCACAGCTTTCCCACTATGTTGCCGCACGGAAATAAATCCGGCGACACTCAATTTCATCCTGCCACTAGGAGGTTGCACCCATTTGATCAAGCAAATAGCTCGCCGCCTCGCTAGGCCAGACAAGGCACACTGAGTGTGCATACCGGGACAAAGCCCACGTCGCCCTACCCAAAAGTGAGAGGGACTTATTGCTGACATAAAGCCACGTCGTACTAAAGGTAAATAACATAAAACCAAAGCAGTAAAAACAATTAGGTCAAGGGTGAAAGCCCAGACCAACAAAGCTTGGTCAAGGGTCAAAGCCCAAACCCAAAGATCATCAGGCCCAAGCTTGAGTAAACGGTAGCAGAGCCTAACACATCGCACCCATCCTACCGGCGCCGTACCACCACCAGCCACGTCGTCGTCCCCTACCGCCCGCCGACTCGCCACACCGCCCTTCCTCATGTCGGAACCAAAGCACCCAAACCAGATCAGGATCAATCGATCCGATCTCAACCCAGTGGATCTTGGCACTGGTCCCAGACGATTGTCATCATCCGGCGACCTCTGAGCTCGTGTCAACTCCTCGAACCACCGAGCAGATCCTCTGTGCTCCTCCCAAGGCCAAGACGACAACGGCTCCGCCATCCTGCCATCTTCCCACCTCTGCCCTTCTCCGTCAAACCATATAGGCTCTCCGGTGTGCAACGCCAGCGCTCCGCAACCTCTACTCCAACTGGACCACCCTTCACCGAACACAAGGTCCCATCTGTCCCGTCCGACGACAACGCTGGGAGGGCGCGCCGCCGGACAGGGAGAACTCCCACTCGGCGTTTCTCTTTTCTTCAGCTAGGGTTTTTTTTTAAAGGAGTCTATTAGATTGTTTTGGATTTTAAAAGCTATGGGTATTCAATTACGATTTAAGAAAAGTCTTTTAAAATCTTGTGGTATTCGATTAAGTTTTTGAATTTTTTTTTTCTAAATTTAGTGGTATTCAAAATCCCAACGAATTTCAAGGATTTTATTAGATGTTGGATTGTGGAGGATTCTAGAGTGCTTGGTATAAATACTAAATCCTATCAAAAATCCACTCTTTAGACGCAAGATTGTGACGTCTTTCTTTTTCTCTCTCATTCTGAAGATGAAAGGACCTCAAACAATAGAAGATAAACAGACGACGAACTAACCTTGACATGACGAGAAGTGACCTCAACCTTTCTCTATTCTCTTCTAACCAAGGTGATTTCTCATATTTGTATAATCAAAATTCTCTATTCATTATTTATCTACATAAAATCGACGTAGGTTTGATGAGTTCATACTATGATGAATTGATGGTTTTCAAAATTGGTATCTCTACTGTATGGAATTTTGTTTCTGATTGCACATTATTTGTTTGGTTATATATACATTCTCTCCCGTAGGGCACTTGGAGGAACGGGCGTTGATGTGACATATACAGGATTCCTTATAGGAATTGAGTTGCAATTGCTAATATTTTCTATAATGCTTTATCAGAGGAGTAGTGCTTATGGATGCATGAATGGCTCCATTTGTTAGTTAGGAAATCAAATATGGAATGTGAAATAGTTTCCCATTCCATTAATTTGTCGTGTTTGGTTAAGTTATAAGTATGAAAAAGAAAGTAAAATAAATGAGTTGACTGGAGTTCAATTCTATAAAAGAGGCGGAATAGAAATACCATCTAGGGTGTGGTATTTCAATTCCTTCACTCAATGGAATTGAAAATTTACTTGTTTAGCCCTTATAAAATCTGGTCAATTAATAATTCTTATCTCCTCTCATTCATTTTTCTCATGACTCTTGCTATAATAGATCTCTACAAATTTAAAATTCAATCCAAAAATTTGTTGATGGAATTCAACTTTGAACTCTATCCTTTGTTCCAAAGCTTGTCTCTTAGATTCATATTTTTTTTTTTAAAAAATCTTCCATATTTAATTTGATTGGGCATTATTGGAAAATTATTAACAAATTAATTCTCTCAAACCATTTCCTAATCTCAAGTCTTGAATTCTTCCAAACACCACAAATGGAAATGCTAAATCAATTCCATTCCATCCTTGAAAAGAAAATTAGTACAATTCTTTTTCCCACTGTAACATTCTGATCAACCAAACAGAGCCAATGAGTTTCTATTCTAGGAATTATCAATCTCTCACACTATTTTTGCAGGGTGATAAGGCCAAATAGAAAATCAACTAAAGAGGTATCCCATTTTCTCCATATGAGCTAATAAGTAAAACCTTACAAGTGAAGGCGCATGCAGGAACGCTAGCTCATCTGAGCTAATCGCGCGTTTAGCTAATATGAGCTAGCCTTCCTGCACGCGCCTTTACTATACTACATTACTAGACGACCCCCACACTAGTACCAGGGTAATACTTATTAAACAACACTAGTGCATGCGCCTTTGCGTTTAGCTATTATTAAAATATCCATATGAGCTACTCTACCCTTTCACAAACGTAATGTGTGGAGGCCGTTTAGTACTATTATTAAGAGAATACGTGTTGTTTGCCAAAAGTAAAAATTTTGACAAAAATAACCCTAAAAAATTAAAATATTTTGAGAATTAATTAAATTATAAGGACATTATGACAATTTAAAAAAAAAATATTTTTATTAAGATAAATACATACAAAAAAAGATCCCACAACCCATTTTTAAGAGCATCATGTGAGGTTCATTCATTAAAGGAGTCTATTAGATTGTTTTGGATCTTAAAAGTCTATGGGTATTCAATTAAGATTTAAGAAAAGTCAATTAAAATCTTGTAGCATTCGATTAAGTTTTTCTAAATTTAGTGGTATTCAAAATCCCAACGACATTCAAGGATTTTATTGGATGTTGGATTGTGGAGGATTCTAGAGTACTTGGTATAAATACCAAGCTCTATCAAAAATCCACTCTTTAGACGTGAGATTGTAACGTCTTTCTTTTTCTCTCTCATTCTAAAGATGAAAAGAGCTCAAACAGTAGAAGATAAACTAACGACGAACTAAGACATGATGCGAAGTGACATCAACCTTTCTCTATTCTCTACACCAAGGTGATTTCTCATCTTTGTATAATCAAAATTCTCTATTCGTTTTTGACCTACATAAGTGGACCATCCAGATCAAACCCCATCAAAGCCATCATGTCTTACTTCATCGACACCACCAACTACCACGACATCCATTGTTACTGATAAGATAGTTCAAACCATCTAAAGCGAGGGCCGCTTAAAGCACAGACTCCGTAAGAGCCATAACTGTAATAAAATGTATAATCTAAATATCGTGCCTAAGTTGCTTCTTAAAAAAACATACCACATCCGGACATACCGTCTAAATTTGTAATAGCAGGAGGTGACTGTGGCCATTTACAATATCACAATTCACAAAGACATTTTAGGGTAGAGAAGCATGATAAAACTGGATGTGTCTTTCTTTTATTGATTCATTGCTTGTTCAAATTGGAGTTCAAGTGAGAAAAGAAGTAAAACTAAAAAGTAGGGCTCGATTCGGTTCTGAAAATGCAAAAATTCACCGGAACCGGAACCGGAACCGACATCTGATTATCGGTTCGGGTTTTCTGTTTTTTGGATCAAGAACCGATCTAGAACCGAACCGACCATGCTCGGGTCGGTTCCTCGGTTTTTCGGTTCCAATCTCAGTTCGGTTCCATTCTCAGTTTCTCGGTTCCAAACTCGGATCGGTTCCAAAATCGGTTCCTCAGTTTTTCCATATAGAAACACTGCTTTTCAGCCGTTTCTAGTTTCCAGTTTTAAGTTTTCCTGATTTCCATACATACATACAAATGATTCAATATATCACAATCTATTCACTCATTCAAACTCAAAACAGTATCTACAATCTACATATTCAACAATCAACATCAACATAGCAAATTATCAATTTCCTGCAAACTCCCAAACTGTCAAAGCATGAAAGTGATGAAAGCATTAAACTATCAAACAATCAAAACTCTCAAACTGTCAAACACAAACACTGAAGCACTTTCCAGCAATACAACTACAAACTCAAAGTCTGCAAACTGCAGAACTGCAATAAATTCAATAATACACATTCCCAGCAATTAAACTGCAAACTCAAAGTCTCACATGCAGCAAATAAAAATAAACAATAAATTGAATCATTGAGTGAATTGAATCATTTTTTCTGCTTTTTCTTCTTGGTTGTAGGGGCTGAAGCCGAAGCCTCAGAACTCTTGGTTGCTCTGCCACTTGGTGCAGATGCAGATGCAGATGCAGCAGCAATAGTGTTGTTGCCCTTCTTATCATTCTCTCTAGCCTTTTTTTCATGGTCTGAACAATGTCAAAACTCAAAACAGTAAATCACATAGATTTTAAAACTAGTGCGAGCAATCTCCTGCAAACTTATCAACAAGAAAAGACTATAAACAAAGTTACTTTTGATGTATTGCATACCTCTCCAGGATGTATTATAGTTTTATACTTCTTTACAAAAGGAGAGCGTGCTTCTTCATTGAACTGCAAAGATCAAACAAAATTGGCAGTCAACAAATGAGTAAAGTTCACAGGGTATAAGTTCAGGTAAATAACCAAAAAGGCATCAGTGAAAAGAAACATATTGATTATCATAATGATATTACCTGTGATATGTGCTCTGCAGCTGCAACCCTAGGTTTGACAACTTCACAGTTTGCAATGACAAGGGTATTTGGAACACTTCCATCGGTCTGACAAAAGTACAGGGGGAAGCAAAAACCAAGGGGATTTAAACAATCACAGCAAAAATATAAAAGAGGATGATACAACAATACAAACAAAACAAGACAGCGGCATGACATATGTGTAATGTGCTAACAAGTACTGAAAATCAGCCTTTATGGAACATAATGATACATTGAATGATTGAATATATATATATATATATATATATATATATATATATATATGACATGAATCGAGTTAGTTTCGGAACACTGATTTTCACAATCAGATATATCAGACTGACAGTTACCGAATCAGTTCACACTACGTCACTAACCGCCATCCAAAATCTAACAACTCAATAAGCAAGGTATAAACATGGCAATCGTGAAACAAAATTCCAAAAAAATGTAAAAATTCCCCCTTCCGATCAAATAACAAAACAGAGTTTAGATGCTCAAAGAGGAAACCAACATTACCTGTTCGGAAAGATAAAGACGCTGACAGTTCTTATAAGTAGCTTGGTCTAGCTGCGGTCCCCATCTATGAAAACAAAAACACTAAATGGATCAGCTTCCACATCAAAATATCAAATGGAAATCGTCAAATCGAACCCATTTCAACTATACCCATTCAAAATCGAACCCATTTCCCACAAGATTAAATGGAAATCAAGTTATGAAACTCATTTCTAACTACCCAATCAGCATCATTAGTTCATTACCTTAATTAAAATCAACATCAAGATCAAAACTCAAATGGAAATCGTCAAATCGAACCCATTTCAACTATACCCATTCAAAATCGAACCCATTATCAGAGGGAGAGAGAGATAGTGAGATACCTGGAGCCTGAAGGCGGAGCTCGGAGACCGGAGAGGTGGACTGGCGGAGACGGGTTGCTGGTTGCAACTGTGTTCGCTGAACTACACTCAGCTGTGTTCGCATCGAAGGAGACTGAGAGAGTGAGACTTTGAGGGAGGATTTGCAATCGAGACGAGGACGAGCAACTGGGAGGCTGGAGACGCGCCGATCCTTATCTAGAGTTTACTGAATAAATCGGAACCTATCGGATTTTGGTTAGGGAAAAGAGGATAGTGGAGACTGAGAGAGTGTTTCTAGGATGGAGACTGAGAGAGTGAGAGTTTGAGGGAAGAGTCGAACTGTCGAAGAGATAACATTTTAGGGTTTTGATCGAACGGATAGGGGATTATGAGATAAGATGGAAGGCTCTGATCGCATTTGGAAGGGCCTGATCACATGAGAAATGGTCTATTTTACAGAAATAAGCTCACCACTATTGTCCACTTATACACTGACATCTGTATATCGGTTCCAAGGATGTTTTAAAAACAAGGACCGGAACCGAACCGAGAATATGTCTCCAAGAACCGAACCGAAAAAAATGTGTATACATATGTCGTAGAACCGAACCGAACCGAGACTTTCGGTGCGGTTCCTTCGGTTTTACGGTTCCAAATCCCAGTCCTACTAAAAAGTGAGCATCGAGTATAGGCCATTTTTATTTTTATTTTCAAAAAACAAAAATCTACTTGGAAACACAGAAACCAGCTTTTTTTTTTTTTTTGAGAATTTAAGAGAATGGTATCACTTGAGCCAGGAACAAATCGCAATTTCCCGCACCTTCTTGAACCAAACCAGAAGCAACGATGCAAAAGAAGCAAACTTTCGATCTCTTACTCAAAACCCAATGTGGTCATCTTTGCGCAGAATCTCAAATATGAAATGTCTCTTCTCCTCAGCCCAATCGCTATCACTATCACCCAAACCCATCTCTAACACTCACCACACTCCTTCTCCTCCTCTCTCCTCGGTAAGCCTCTCTCTCTCTCTCTCACACACTCTCCCCTATTCCATTTTCTCTCTAACCCACAACTCGTAAATTTCTAGGCTTTTCTCCAACCCACAACTCGGTGCCCTGCAATTCGTTCGCTTTGGTTCAAGCCCAGAATTGCAGAGGGAGTACGAGCACTGCACACCATGCAAAACCCAGAAGCTATTTCGTACCTGACGCAGAGCCAAGCTGCTGAGATCGATGAGATTCTCATGGGTCCTCTGGGATTCAGTGTGGACCAGTTAATGGTTAGTTTTTGGAGATGGGTTTTGTTAATGGAGAATTATTGATAATGGGTTCGTTTCTGATTTGGGTTTTGCTTAATTTGTAGGAATTGGCTGGTTTGAGCGTGGCCACTTCAATAGCAGAGGTAAAGCTTTGTTTTTTCTTCTATCTGTGTATTGAGACGAATTGCTCTTGCATCAACACATTGCTTTTGGATATTGCTGTGCTACTTATTTGCATTGTTTCGGGTGTTCTTGTTTTTGATTCATGATCGTGTGTTGCGAACTATAATCATAACTTGCACATTGTGTTTTCCTACTTAGTAATCTAAAAATGTGTTCTAATTTGTCGTTGTAAATGGGGTATGGTGGATGTAGTATTCTGTTGAGGGATGAATGAGAATATGCTATTACACTATGAATTGCGAGAATTTAGTTGGAATGAGGAGCTGTACTCGGGTGAGATGATGCTTTATGCTTGTTTTTCAATTTATCTGACAGGTTTATAAACCGAGCGAGTATAATCGTGTCCTCGCGATTTGTGGTCCTGGAAACAATGGTGGTGATGGTCTTGTGGCTGCTCGTCACCTGCATCACTTTGGGTATAAGCCGTTTGTTTGTTATCCAAAGCGTACTGCTAAGCCTCTTTATACTGGTCTGGTCACTCAAGTAAGGAATAGAATTTAACTTGAAATTCTTTAGTGCTCTGTTTTACTATACGCATATATATGGGGCTGGTGGATTTTTCAGTGGAGGCCTATATATATTGAAAGATATTCTTATCCAGTGCAGTAATTTTGCAGCTGGAATCACTGTCAGTCCCTTTCATATCTGTGGAAGATCTGCCTTTGGACTTGTCAAAGGACTTTGACATTGTTGTAGATGCAATGTTTGGGTTTTCATTCCGTGGTAACTACTACTTCTCTTCATTTCTAGTTAATCTTTTCCTTTTTCCCATGTATATTGTCAAAGGACGTTGATACAAGTACTCTTATTCTCCTTGAACCGTAGTCCATGTGTATACAAAGTGTGAACATGAAAAAATTATACTTTACGGTCTTGTAGAAATTTTTAAACAACTGAACAATGGATGCATTGCTCCGGTATACTTGTGCATCAGAATAATTTCTGCACTGCTATTTCTCCAATATACTGTGATTTTTGTCATAGCAAACCATCAACTTTGCCAGTTTGCCCAACTAGATGGGAATTCAGAAAAGTCCTTTTAGTAAGTCTAACTATATCATTATATGGCCTTTGAGCCTGTAGCTTGTGCCCAATATTAATCCATTTTTCTGGTCCTTGTTTATGTGTTAATCAGTTTCATATCATCTCGTTTTCCTGTTTGAATCATTGGTTGGGATAAATATTAGGTACTTTTGGATGCATTCACATTGGCCTTATTGAACAAAGAAAAAAAAAGAATGTTCCTCAGAACTCCCACTTCTTCAGTCTATTCATGTTGAAATGCATATATTGCCATTATAACTTAGTTGGAATGTAGTGCAGGAGATGGTTCTGGTGTTTTTGACAGAGGTCCACACTTATAGTTAGTGAAAAGACTGCTTCCCTCATGGTGAAGTCCATTGGAATTTTGTTAGTTATCCTAGATTTTGTGGTCTTATATAATTCATAGAATTAAGTTTTTCTTAGATAAGCCATAAGCCTTCAAAAAAATTCAACTAAACAAATGATTTATAGATTTCTTCTCCTTTTATTTATGCAGACCCTGGCACCTAACACTTGATAAAATCTTATCCACATTAGAGGTTCTTCACTGTTGATTATTCTGATTGTTATTTAAATGGATTATATCTAACTGCAATAATGTGGGATGCTTCAGGTGATCCAAGGCCCCCTTTTGATAATCTAATCCAAAAGCTTAATTGTATCAATAATTATGATCAAACACGCCAAAAGTCCTCTGCTGTTGTCTCCATAGATATCCCATCTGGGTGGCAGGTTGAAGGAGATGGTGGTCCAGAAGGCATTAAGCCTGATATGTTGGTATGTTCTTGAAGAACAACTCAATGTGGGGTTTATTACACATGATTTGTACTTTTATACTTGATTTAAAGATATACGTAATATATATATTATATATGTAAATGTAATAAGACATCTCATTGATGAAAACTTGGTACTTTCTAGGTTTCTCTGACTGCTCCAAAGTTGTGTGCGAAGAACTTTTGTGGTCCACACCATTTTCTGGGTGGTAGATTTGTCCCACCATCTATTGCTGATAAATATAAGCTTCGTCTTCCCCCATATCCAGGCACTTCTATGTGTGTACGAATGGGAAAGCCTCCTCAAGTTGAAATATCTGCTCTAAGAGAGAACTATATTTCTCCTGAGTTTCTTGAGGAACAGGTGGAGGCTGACCCCTTTGATCAGGTGCGGATCTAGTTAAACTATGTGGCTGGTTCTGATTGTGCCACCCTTAGTTGAAACAGCTGTCCATCGTATATTAGTAACCTTCAATTTTTCTTCTAGTTCCGCAAATGGTTTGACGATGTAGTGGCTTCTGGCTTAAGGGAACCAAATGCAATGGCCTTATCAACTGCTTGCAAGAATGGAAAACCGTAATTTCTATTTCCTCTGTTACTCTCTATTTTATTGTTTGTAAGCTATGTTTGGCAGACTCTTCATATATGTTAGACATCAACACCAAGGATTGTGTACCTCTCTGCAATTTCACCTAGAGAACATGCTCATTTATCATTTTGGATGTTAATATGAATTTTTTTTTTTTTGGTTCAAATGTACATGGAACCTGTTGACCTCTTACTAGTTTACTTGACATTATTTGTTTCTTCTACAGCTCATCGCGAATGGTATTGCTGAAAGGATTTGATAAGAACGGTTTTGTCTGGTTAGTGGCAGTCTATTATTGCTGTGGCAGTGTACATACATCAAGATTCTAACTATAGATGCTTGTTATATTGTTACTTACATGCTATTGAATTTGTGCAGGTATACCAATTATGAAAGTCGAAAGGCACAAGAGTTGTTTGAAAATCCTCATGCATCTCTTCTTTTCTACTGGGATGGTCTGAATCGGCAGGTAAACCATTTTTCTCTTTAAGAGTAATTATTAGAATGTTTGGTCTACAGTGATTGTAGGCATAGGTTACACATGCTGATATCAGAAAACTGGATTACGCAGATCATTGTTGTGCGTATCATACCTTATCAAAGTAGAATCAGACTTACTTTCTAAAATACTCATCAGTGCACCCCTGGAAGCACTTGATCTTGAAAAATGTGTGCCATATCCGTCTTTGGCAATATCCCTTTTTTTTTTTTTTTTTTTTTGAGATTTGAAATTGTGGCCTCCACCCCATGGTTGTAGTAGTGTGTGGCTGCATGTGTTATAGAGTTTAATGTTGTTTGCACCTTCTTAAATATTATGGTACTAGAAGTCAGTCATTGCAGAATGCAGTGCAGGAGTATCCAGGCTGTGCTTGGAGGATTATATACCGCTAATGATGTGTTGTACTGAGAGAGATGGGTAATAGTCTACATTTTAGATACGTAAATGGATGACATGAAATTTACTGGCTTCCTAATGTTTAGAAGCCTTGGAAATTCAAATGTAGTCAAAAACTGAAATTACAGTGCCTGATAATTGGATTGAAGTGATATGTTTGCATGGTTTACATCAGACATGAGTTTGTCGGTTACAAATTTTTCTTTCTAGGTAAAACTCATATAGCATATGAAGTCATATAATCATGCCACCTATACCAACTTAAAACAGCACTGACTTTCATTTTTTTTGATGATGGTAGTGTAGCTTCCTTTCTTTTTACACTGCTGTTTGTAAGAGCGAATGAAATTTGTTTTTGTAATGATCTATAAAACATGTGGCAAAGTATAGGATTTCACGCCGGACTTACAGTTTGGATGTAACTTCTGTTCTGGAAGAAAACATTTAGATGTGGGATAATCTTGCATGATGAAGATCATATCTTAATAGTATCTATGATTTATAGGTGAGAGTGGAAGGATCTGTGCAGAAGGTTTCTGATGAGGAATCTGACCAGTACTTCCATAGCCGTCCTCGAGGAAGTCAGATTGGAGCAATAGTTAGCAAGCAGGTTTGTTTGTTGTTGCATAAATTTTGAAGGCATGAAATATTCCTTTTCTAGAATCAGTGAAAACTAAATGTTATTACACTGATGTTATTTGATCACTAAAAGAAATAGATAACTTCTTTCACCGTGACTTGTTTAATTATGTGTTGCATTTGTTTTCTTATTTTATGAAAGAAAAATTTAGTGCAACTGCAATGTCAAAGATAAAATAGTTATATGTTTGTAATTTCAACATATCTGGGAATGTGTAATGTATGGATGTATAAATATAAGACAAGGGTTACAATGTCAATGTGAAGAACAGGGTATTAGTGAGTGGTTCGGTGGGTAAATGTAACATTGCAGAAGCATCTGCAGTTATTTAAATTCATCATTTTTACTATTATGCCATATTTTGGTGTTCTGTTTTACTGATACTATTAATTTCCTCAAAGGAATATGAATAACTCGTATCTTGTTCCTTCAGAGCACAATAGTTCCTGGAAGGCATGTTCTCTATGACCAATATAAAGAACTAGAAGAAAAATTCGCAGATGGGTAAGCAGTTACTATATCTAATGGCTTTATTTACAAATTACAATGTAATTGTCCTTGGCCCAATCCTCTATCAATCATCTTAATGACATGGATTATTGATGTAACTGTTTGCAATGTATCTACCTTTCTCTTAGCAACCATACCATAAAATGGAATTCTATGTAATTCCAGTTATTTGTTTCTGTCTGCAGAAGTTTAATTCCTAAACCAAAGAACTGGGGAGGATACAGACTTAAGCCAGAGATGTTTGAGTTTTGGCAAGGTCAAAAATCTCGCTTGCATGACAGGTGGTTCCTATCCCATTTATAAAGGGTGATTCTTAAATCCTTTTCTTTTGCTATATTATCTACTGATGTGGCCCATAATGGGATGAATTGAAAAGATCTGATTCTGTGACTTGGATATGCAACTTCATATAGTGATTATTTGACACTGCCTTGGATATGAACTGTAACTCAGATATCACTTGGGTTTGGGTTTGGGTGGGTTGGAATTGGATCCAGAACTAGTTGATGATTTGAGTCGACTGTAGCAGTCCTTTATTAAACTGTGAATTTCAAATTAATATCCTTGCTGTGTGTACAAAAATCAATAATAAACAACATGTGTTTCTGAAAGGTTGCTTTTTGAGTGAGATGGCTCATTTTTGTGGTAGTCTTGAGTAGAAATCAAATTCGGCCAAAAAGAAAAATCAAGAAATCTTATCATAACATAATCTGTTCCATATTGTTGGGAATTGCATATATGATCAAAATGTCAGCTTAATGAAAAGATAAGAAGAAAATAACATGTTTATCGGTAAGTCTTACTGTACAGTATATTTTTGGTGATAGGCTGCGATATTCTCCTCGGGAGATCAATGGACAACAAGTATGGAAAATTGAGCGGTTGGCTCCTTGATAATAATTTCAGCACCTTCATTTTGAAGTTCATCCTTCAGGTTATTATGTAATTTTTACTCATAGTTACTGGTCCTATTATTTTATTTATTTTTCTCTTTGGCATGCATGTGTAATGTAATGGTAGCTAAGGTCATGATTATGTCTGTTTCTGGTGGGTTCTGAAGTACAGCATAAGTCCCATCAAACACTTGCATATATTAAACACGAAATTGTGGTTGGGAGATTTAGCAGATTGCAGGTGATATCTTGCCACTTCTATTGCCCAATCGTCCTTATTGTTCAAATCTTTGTTCTAAGTTCTAGTATACTACATTTCCAGAGAGTGGAACATTTTGAATACCAACTGTACAAGACGGTCTGAATTAGGTACTGTGAATGGTGCAGACATTTTTTTTTTTTCTACTGGTAAAGTTTGAAGTCTGCCAAGATTGTGATAGACAATGTCCTTGCCTCCTGAATTAGTTAGTGTCAAAACTCCTGCTCTTGCATTCTTTACTAGCAAAGAAACTGCTTCAATCCACACTGTCTTTTGAAAAAGATCCTTTTTTTTTTGGAGTTGAGACATAGAGATTCATTGATGAACTGACTGTAGCATTACTCTTTTCTTGTTATCCTTCCTTGCCACAAGGGATAGTCAAGAAGGTTGAGATGAGGTAGCCATCATTGAACACAGCCCCCTTCCTGCGGGTTCAGCTGCAGTTCTGTGGGAGGTCAAACTGTGACAGTTTGTCACATGCAAAATGGCAATTGCTTTTGAATTTTGATAGGGGATCAAAAAGTTTTACTGTGGTATTTCAATTTCATAATTGACTAACAAGTATTTGTCTTTTAGGTCACCAGAAGTAATATTCTCATAATATTGGAGTCTGAATCTTTCTGACTACATTTAGTGCACAATAAATATTAAAATTCATATATGGGATCATTAAAAATTTAAACCAAAAGAAAGGAGAAATTCTTTTTGCTCTCTTTAGAGTATTTAAAGCCACTCTTGAATCTTAACTTTTGGAGGTTTATTTAATGCATGCTTCTTCTCAATAGCTTTGATAACCAAATTTACATGTTTTGATCATGCTTTATTAAAGTTAGAGACTCATTCTGCAGACTTTTGTCGGTACATGGTAGTCTGTGAAATGGTAGACAATGGGATTATATATGTATTAATTTTAAGATCTGTGACCAAAGATTAATTGAAAAGAAGAGAAACAATTGAAGTAATTGAACTGCAGTCCTTCCTCTTTAAAATGCTTATTATGGCATCCTCTCTCTCTATTTTGTAGGTTCTTTAGTCCATGCTTCTTCCCTATATGAATATATATTGCTTAGATTTGTGGATAGTATCATAATAGTTTGATTATGGTTCATGACCAAACCTGGGCTCCACCATGAAAACCAAAAACTGGAATTTCTTCTCAAGGATCTTTTGACCAGCTGAAACTGAAAGCTGACACAACTTTATTATTGAAAGGCCAATTCGATGCAGAGTGACCACACCACTCACTTTCTTTTTAGAGTTATGATTTTGTGGATTTTTTCTCTTTTCTTTTTCCCCTTGTTGTTCTCTATATGTTGTATAAATGGAAGAGTCAGTAATTCAAAGGGATTGTGACTGTGCCATGTTGAACATCACTCATATGAGAATTCAGATAGATCCCAAAGAACTAGAGAAAATATTAAAATTTCTAGAATAAGAAATGATTAGAAGATTCCTTCCCTTTCTGTTTCATATCATGCATCTGGAAAGGCTTGGGCCTCTTTTACTCATTATTCCACAAGTGGGTAATGCTGTTTGATCAAACCCATTCGCTGAAAGCATTTTGTATTTCAGAAATACTATTTGGAGACCATTGACCCCCTGGAGAAATGTTACTGTTAAAGACACTCAGAGCAGCCATTTTGGTTGACTGCTTTGTGCCAGTGGCCACAATTCTTTCTTGGTTGATGAGTGACACAAGCCATTGGAATTTCTAATTGCTAAGGATGAATATATGGATAAACTTTTCTTTTCATATCTGTTTTGGGAGTATTTTTGATAGTGCTCAAGAGCCTTTTAGATAATCAACAACATATTTTTGTGCTTTTGAGATTTCTTTTCATGGATTTCTCTTATATCTCAGTTATGCAGAATCAAATTTAAGGCCTTATTCGACATTTTTGTGCATCACTATTTGTTGTTTTTGGGTTTATAGTTATAGGGTTATAGTACACGCTTGCTTTGACTGTTTCCTATCAACTTTATAGTGAACTTACTGAGATATTATGTCACAGTAATTTGAGAATGCAAAACTTGGATTCTGCCTGCTACCAGAAATGGGAAACATTACTTCAATGAAAATGTGTAGTAGGAATGGTTTTGATGATTAATGTTTGGAAATATGGTTGAATTCAGATGGATGGTGCCCAATAGCTTAAATCATGATTGTGGATGGTGTGCATTCTTGAGTTTTCAATGGAGGTGAAACTTTTCCTTTCAATGCCTTTTGAATGTACAAAACAAAACATCCAAAGTGGGGTTCAATCTTATCTCCAATACAAAATTATGGTGCCCCTCAACAAACACAAAACAAAAGATATTGAAGAGGAGGGGGGAGGACCCCCACATATATACACAATTTAGAATATGAGAGACAACAAGAGGCACTTGTGAGCAAATGAGAGTGGCCCCTCTTACTTTTTCCATGTATTATGACCCATTTAGATTAGCACTAAAGGAATTTTATCGGTTAACCATATGACTTCCCTGACCTTTTTAATTTAGTTTCTGAGATGGCGCATCTAGCCTTGAATTAATAAAGAAAACTAATTATATGTTTTAGAGAGAGAGAGAATTCGGGAGAATATTAAGATATTTTCATTGATAATAAGGGTCTCTATTTATAAGGATTACAAGTATAATATCTTAAGAGAGAGAAGAAGGAGAAGAAGGGTCGTGCACGACGGCAAGACTAACAGCAAACTAGCTTCACCAAACCTCCATCTATTGGAGAAAGAGATTCAACTCTTAATTATCAATGTTAACCAAGCCAAAGAATATACCATGGAACTTGTAAATTGCTACCATGCGCACTACCAACTCTTAATTATCAATGTTAACCAAGCCAAAGAATAATAAGGGATCATCAACGGGTCAGGCCGAACTTTTGACAAAAATTTCAAGCCCAAGCTCTGCCCATGGCCTAGACAATGTCGGCTTGGGCTAGGATTTTATTCATTTTTTATTTATTATACAACTCATTTTGTTCTGCAAATCTTTTGATTCGAGAATCTAACTTTGCAAAGTTATTAAACAATATTGTATAATATATTGAACAATGGTTAAATTGTTTTAGATATTAAACAATATAGGGTCCGTCTAGAGGGATCTAATTTTTGACCACTTTAAAGGATCGATTAATAGACCAACTTTTTGATCACATATCGACATCTCCACCATTTAGTTTGTAGGTCTATATGAGTAGATTAATTCTGTAAATTTTCAGCCAAATTGATAATCATTAAGGCTTTCATAAATGTGATTTACAATGATAAGCATGAACGGTTCAGGTTGGACAGATTTGGTTCGTTTATTGATTTATTCTAGTTCGATTCCTTAACTGTCATCTATTTGGTTGAAAATTTGCAGAAGTGATCTATTCATGGAGTCCTAAGAACTAAACGGTCAAGATGCCGATATGTGATCGAAAAGTGGGTCCCACAAAAGATCTCTTAAAATGATAAGTAAATAAAATAAAATAAAAAGGATTCTTTAGTCGAAGGGCCTTGTTAAACAATACTAGCAGGGCCCACCCACTATGTGTGTGGAGAGAAGTTAAAGGTAGTGGAAAAACTTTTCATACAACTACCACATTTTCTGCTTTTTTTTATTCTTTTATTTTTTATTTTACAATTTACTATATTATCCTTATTGATTAATTATATTTTATAGTTTTTTAATATATAAATGTTAAATTGGTAAAAATTTCAATTTTGGAGAGCAAGCTCTCCTCTCTTAATAATAGTATAGATACTGAGAGAAAATATTGTAGGAATAATATAAAAAAAAAACAATATATTAACTATTAAATGGTCCTTCAGGCATGGCTTATAAGGGCGGGTCGGGTGGCCCTTATTGGGCATTAATCTAGCTGGGCTTCAAGTCGGGTCTAGGCTTTAAACCCTCCGCCCTAGCCATACCTTATACCCAAGCGAGCCAGGCCGAAACATGCTTTTCTTCAATGGGTCAGGCGGGCATTTTTGCGGGTGCTGGGCCCACGGGTCAAATGATGATACCCTATTATGCACAACCACATAGAAATAAGAGGTCAACAGCGAACCCAACACCAAACTCTCTTCAACAGTATCGTGTCACTTCTTTTGGTAAGAAACCCGCACTGCATCTTGTGATTTGATTTTTTAGTTCATAAATATTATAAGTTGTTTTAAGTTTTCCATTATTTGAAGTTGATTTGTATTCATTATTTTGGTTACACATTTAACATTTAGTATCAAATAGTAGTTCAGGTAATCACCTATTATTAGATTTAAATTCAATGGTTGAGATCTAAACACTTCAAATACTTTCATTTAATTTCAACCCTTAGATTTAAATATAATAATAGGTGATCACAAATCATCGGTGACCAAATGAACTCTCTAAGATCAAATACTCTACTAGTTATTTTTGTGCTTGGATGCATAGCCCTTACATGAAAACAACACAAGGGATGAGAGCTACATATTCATATGTTTATCATTGTTCAGTGACGCGTGATGGTCTTGAAATTTGAATGCACATGAAAGTGATCAAGTCTTTGTAATATATATTCGTAGAATCTCCATAGCCGTGACTCAAGAAGACAGAAATTAGGTTTACGTCAAAACTTGTGATTGGTGTTGCCCACAGATTGAAAGAGATCAATCGGTTACGCATCTTTTCCTTTCACTTTGGAGTTTGGAAATATTGGCTTAATTAGATCGACCTCTCTAGCATCATGCCATGTTTGGCCACTGTCTTTCATCCTTTTGCTAATTTATATATTATACATGGGGATGTCCCACGTTTCAATATAGCCAAACCTAATCTTCATCCCGCCTTTGTTTATTATGAATTACACCTTTTATTTATATTTTTCGTTCAAAATATTTAAATCATCTCAAATGTCGGCAGCTCAGTGTTAATTAATAATGCTAGATGACTCCTTTAATAAGTTCAATGTTAAAAATTGTCATTATATTTATCAATTAATCACCCCATGATCGGATCTAAACTTAGAAATGAGACGTGCATAGACTTCAAATTCCATTACTATATATCTATACGCTATGAAGCTTCACATCGTCTGTCGGTATGTTAAAATTGTTTTATATGTGCTCATTTGCTTAAAAAGGGTATCCAACTAATGAGAGTATTAACAACTCATTGTCAAGCATGTGTAGTGTCTAAACCCTAAACACATGTTACATATTGCCTTATTCAAGTTCAGTTTAATCTAGTTAACTAAGTTTTATAATAAAATTATTTTATAGATGATGTTGTGTTGAAGTCGAGTCATGTCAAAATACCATACATCTATGGAAATCTGAATCTAAACTCTTAACTCATTTATCAAACGGGTTACCTGACCCAATCCGGTTAACCCATATAGTAAAATAGTTATGCTGATAATCTGATATAGATGACAATTGATCAATTTCAAATATACAAAAGAGTTTGCTTGACTCATTTAACCATTTTACATTATAAAATGCTTGACATATGATTTCACAAGAATTAGTACTAGATAGTTTTGTACATGATTTACACTACAAGGAGGAAAAAGGAGAATATTACAAGTATATAAACTAGAGTTGTGTCATAAAAAAAATTAAATAAAATAAAACTAGAGTTGTTAATTTTAACACGGCCCAATAACACGACTCGAAACTTGCATGAAATAAAACGGGTTAAACCCACACTTTTAAAAAGCAGGTTATTCGCATGTGAACCCGCCAAGACCCGTTTAATAAACGGTTCATTTGCATGTCAACCCGCGCCACTAACACGAAATGAACTTACGTAACACGTTTATTAAAATGATCGAGTTAGATTGTATGTAATTCACATACAAGACCTACTAAAAATAAGTAATTTTTTTTTAATATTTACGAATTTAATGTCTTAAATGGGTCAAGTAGTGAAGTTATACACTATTATTTCAAGATTTCATGCATGTTTTTCAACTAAATATCTAAAATGGGTCAAGTTATATAGTTTAAATGGGTCCTCGAATTCAACCCGATACAACCTATTTATTGAACGGGTACAGGTCATCGCGGGTCACTCGTTTAATAAACAGGTTGGGATTGAGTTTGTATTTATGACCCAATTATTATATAGGTTGAGTTTGAGTTTGTTGTGACCCTAGTTAGTTAATAACTAACAAACTTTTTTAAAAAAAAAAAACACCCTTTTTTTGAATTATTTCTAAAGGTTCAAAAAAATTCACCTTTTTTTTTTAAGTCAGCCGAACTACACGTATTGCCGAAGCCAAAATTATAAATAAAAAAATATTTTTTATTTTAATTTTTTAATAAAAAAAGTATAAGAATAATTGTTAATTATATTTTTATAATTAAAAGGTTACTCAAGTATGGATCCTCATTTTTTTTTCCTTCAAAATTTATGTTTTAGATGTCATATTAACTACATATAAAAGCAAGAGAATTACATATGATTACTAGAAATGACATATATTCATATTTGTATATCCGCATTTTTATGTCCGTATTTTTCATTACATTCCGTTTTAAACACGTACGTATCGAATTTTATAATGTAACATTTCCGTATTTATGGCCGAATTTTTTGGAGTATTTATTACTAAAAATTACCGAATTATTCACGTACGTATTTTTTATGTTTAATTCCCGTCCCGAATATTACTATGACTGTGACACGTTTAAGATCTTGACACGACATGATTTGGACCCGACCTGCCCATTGACAGCTCTGAAACACTTGACATGTCTTGAATAAACGGGTCATTTGTGAGTTGAATGGTTGACTCTACCCACTCATTTATTAATCGTGTTTTGGTGGATTGACCCGTAATTAAAAATATGTAATTTGCGGGTCAATCACCAAAACATGTTTAATACATGGGTCAATATAGGGTCAACACATCCTACTTCATGCGGATTTTGAGTCATGTTATCGAGTAATGTCATAACTGACAGCCCTATTCACATATATAATATTAATTTAGGAGAGTTTTATGCAAAAAAATCCTAATAAGATCTTTTAGAGAGTAATATATAACATACATATTAGGAGATTGAACCCTTGACCTATCCTAATCCTAACTCAAAGACTAGATTCTCCATCCTCACTACTTAATTATCAATTTTAGGACTTAATTACTCGAATAATAACCTACTTTACTCGAATGTAGTCCTTATTACCTCAATATTGACTTTTTTCTAGTTACTATATTAGTCGAGGTGGTAACATAAATCCTCAAGTTGGCAAATATTACATAGAATAGAACATCTATGAGAAATGTTAACATACCATGGTCTTATCCAACCTCAAAGATCCTCTGTAACATGACCAATTTATGAGTAATACTTTTGATGTTTAAATAGATAAAATATGTGTTCAGTTTATAACTTCATATATTCCTTCTGAAAATTCTTGTATGCACCGACGGTGCAAGTGACTCAACACTTATAAAATGATCTCAACCCTTGATATTTATAATCAACCTTTTATTTAAGGGAAATTTTTTTAAATAGTACATGAATTTTAGGCCACTGATAATTAAGGTTCCTCAATTTAGACAAATAACATTTCGGTACTTGGACTAACAAATCTGACAAACTTTTGGTACACGCCATCAATAACTCCGTTAGTTGGCATGCCACCTGGCATATTTTCAAGGGTAAAGTTGTCTCTTGACTATCCACCTTTAGAAAGTCAATTTTTTTTTAATAAAAAGGAAAAGAAAATTGGTGGTGTGATCTTGATCGTAGATCCACCTTTGGAAAGTCTTTTTTTTTTTTTTTTTTAAATAAAAGAGAAATTTTATTCACACACTTCTAAATATTAAATACACATCCCTTAATAAACTGTAGTAAAAGGACAGAGGAGCAACAGAATGCGCAACACGCGCGGAGAGAAAAAGAAAAAGCAAAGTGAGCCCTCTCCCGGTCGAACTCCGCCGGCGCTCCGGCCGCTGCATTCCGGTCCGGGAGAGGATGGTGGTTCCGGCAAGCAGCGTGGTCCAATGGCAGCGATACGGTCCAGGATCCAAGAGAGGGTGGTCAAGCTCGGAGAGGGCAGATCGATCTACATCTGTTCTGGTATCGGGGGCGAGAACAGGCAAGGAGCAACGCTGGGGTACTGGCCAGCGGTGGGCTCTGACGTCGCCACTGCGGTCGGGATCTGGGTCGTGGCTGGATCTACGTTCTCATGGCGGAGACGAGCCCAGAGAGGTTCTGCTTCGCTTGGGGCTCCGATCTCAGTCTTTGGCTGGGCTTTGGGGCAATCTTCGTCAGGGCGCAGCGTTGCAGCGACGTAGGGTTGAGGCGCGGCGGACTGGGTGGCGTAGGGATGCGCGGCGGAGACCGCGAGGTGCATGGTGGCGGTGTTGTGTTGGCGGAGGGCGCTAGCAGCAAACTTGGTGGAGTGCGGCGCTGGTTTCTGGTGGGAAGGGGAGGTTGGGCCGAGCCTTGGTGTTTGGGCCTTGCTGCTTGGACAGGCTTTTGTGTTCAGTTGTTTTTGTTGTAGTTAGTTTGAGTTGTTTACTTTTAGTAGTTTGTGGCTTTATGCCGGTAATAAGTCCTTACCGAGTTGTGGTAGGGCGACGTGGGCTTGGTCCCGGACTGCACCTTGTGTGTGCCTGGTCTGCCCTAGGTAGGCGGCGAGTTCCTTGCTTTTGTAAATGGTCGTAGCTTTCTAGTGGCAGTAATGTATCTGCTCTAGGTAGGCGGCGAGTTCCTTGCTTGGTCAAATGGTCGTTGCCTCCTAGTGGCAGAGTGAAATTGAGTGCCACTGGATTTAATTTCCAGTGGCAACATGATGGGAAAGCTGTGCGTATGGAAATTATGCTAAGCTGTAATCGAATTGCAGACCAAGTTATCTTTTCGTCGTGTCACCGCTGTGTGACTTATGTCAAAGCAAATAGAGATGCCAGTAGAGCGCTCTTTGCTAGTTGGTGCTTTGTTGAATACAGTTGTTTAGTAGAGACTCATGATAGTATTTCAGGATGTTCTCTAGTTGCGTATTGTAATAAGGGGTTTTGGTTCATTGTCCCCCCCTTGTATTCGACAGTTTCATTAATGAAGGCTTGAGGGCAGCCGCACCACTCTTTATTCAAAATAAAAAATAAAAAATACACATCCCTTTTTTCATATATCCAACATCAAATTTTATGAGTACATTAAATTAGTAAAAGAGACATTAAAAATTATTGCTGGAAACTATATTCCTTCTAGAAGCTGCAAACTTAGAACCCTGGATATATGGCCTTCTTCCTCAATGGTGTCTCCAAGCTCCATTCTCGTCTTGGCCAACAATCTAGTCTCCGAGATTCTGTCATATGGGTTCTAACGCAAACCTCTTCCGATCTTGATCTTCATTCTCAGTTGTTGAAGGGATTGGTTCCAGAACAACAAGAACGTCTGAAGAAACTGAAGGTAGAACATGGCAAAGTACAATTGGGCACTATCACTGTTGATATGGTGATTGATGGAATGAGTGGAATGACGGGGTTGCTGTGGAAACCACTTTACTTAATTCAGATGAGGGCATTCACTTAGGGGTTTGTTAATTCCAGAATGCCAATTAACATGTCAAAGTCTCAACAGAATTGTGAATAAAAGCTCTTAGTTGTGTTTCGACAAAAAAATAAAAAATAAAAAATAAAATACAATGATCGAGGAGCATTCATGGTTCCAAATATAATTGGAAATGGCGTAATAACTAATGATATTGGTATTTCTCAATCCTCAATTAAGGTGTTAGTTCTCCATCTTTGACATTTAATCTATTTGTTCTTATTGAGTTTTGTTTTTGGGGAAATGCTCATACACCCCTAAAATACCAATATACTTCCCATACACCCCACAAACTTATTTTTATTCCCTTTCACACAAAACTTTTTCCTTTTTCTTTTCACCTACCCATCTCACCTATTTTTATACCATTAGTACCCCTTTTCCCTTTCTTTCTTTGACCTTTGCTATTTTACTATTACTATGAATAGTGGTAAAGTTTGTCAGTTATTTTTATGACGGAGCGTGGTGGGTCCATATCTTGAAGTTATTTGTTTAGATAGCAATTACAGTTAAAATTCATCCTCTATATTTGAAGGTAAACAGTTAATTTTCACTATTCATAATTTCTATCCTTTCTAGATTTAATTGCTATTTGCAAAATAACTAGCAAAGAGTTTGCTGAAGAAAGAGAAAAGTTGAGAAAATTAAAAGATTATAGATCAAGGCTTAAAAAAGAAACTCCCAATTACTGGGATATTATCTTCATAGTTCAAAAGAGAATTTATAAAGTTGAGAAAAATATTAGAGATCTGAAAGACACTCTTGAAGAGGAACAAAAATCTCTTGATTATTTGAGTATCGGTTAGATCCGGAATCTACTGGTATCAGAGCTTGCTGAAAAAGCTCAAAAGGGAATCCCCAATGGGGAAAATGTCTGAATTGATATTAGAGAAGTTGAATTCTCTATTAAAATCTTCGGATGAGAAACATCAGAATCTGATAAAAGAATTATCTAGATGTCAAGATCATCTAGAAAAAGTACAAGATATAATCTCCCAATTAGAAAAATTGGAGTACAAAATAGATTATGTCAAAGAACTTCCTAAAAGGAAGAAGAACAGCTAACAAGTGTTGACAAAAAAATCAGTGAACAACAAGAAATGCTGGATTCTATGACAAATTTACTGAAGGATAAGAAAAAGCCTCCAGTTAAATCCAAGAAATCTAATAGATTTAAACCCTTAGAAAAGCCTGAGAAGAATCCTACTCCAAGCATGATTTTTCTAGAACCTTCTACTAGCCTGGCTAGTATCAGGTATGAAAAACCAAAGCACTTGGTAGCAAGAGATGTCAAGATGATGAGCATCTTTGGAAAAAAGAAAGGAGTACAACTCCTAAATGCTGAAGAATTTGAATACAATGAAATAGAACAAGAGGTAAAAAACTCTGCAATTCCAAAATTAGATTTCAAACAAATCTATAAAAGAGGAAAGTTTGAATTGATGGACAACCATCATTTCAAATTATTGAAATTTACAACTCCTTCCGCAACAGGAGAAACAAATCTTTTAATGATCACTCCTCAAGATGTTGCCAGAGCAAAGACAAAAATTATCAATTTATGCATATTGGAGCAGTCCAAGTATGCATAAAATTACTTGCCCGAGAAGGCATAAACTGTTCAGTTCTATGTGTCTTACAAAACAATAGACTAACAAATTTTCAAGCCAGTCTGTTGGGAACACTTGAAGCATCTTTATGCAATCAAGTGACATATTTCAACTGTTTCCCAAACTTCTCAACAAGCTTGAAAGATGTTGCTCACTGTCTGAGACTGAGAGTCAAGACAGATGGCATAACCATGAAAAAAAATATGCAAGAACTTGTAATAGTATACAAAATATACTATAAACTGATGAGTACCACAGTAGAACCTAAGTCAAGGATATCAAATATCTCAAGTCTTACTACTGGATTTCTCACCAGTCAGAAGAACCATTCACAACAAATTCACAAAGTTACATGGAATGAAGTAACTTTCCCTATTGAATGAAAATTATCTGGTCTAAAGAAACCACCAGAAAGTGCTAAAGCAGCAATCTATGAAAGTAGAAAGACTGGAGATATCAGTCCAAAAATTTGATGATCACAAAAAAAGTGATATCGGTCCTAAGAATATCAGGATAAACAAAAATTTCAGAAGATGCAACAGTACTAGAGAAGCAAGTACTACTAGCACCAAATTTGTTGTAGAAGAACCAACAAATCCTATCACTGAAGAAAAACTAGAAGCTGATCTAAATAGACCAGTAAATATGCTTAGAGCAAAAAAGCTCTATGAACTCTATGATGAAGCAGAATCTTGCAAAAATACTAAACGATTAGAACAACTAATCGAATAAATGAAAATTTTCAAAATAGGAAAGGTAAGAAAAGTCCTTCCTTATCAAGATATAGAAATGGAAGACGGAGAAAGCTCCAATTCCAAAACTTCATCATCAGAGAAAAGGGAAAACTGAAACTCTTTATACCGAAAGCTCCTACATGCAAAAAACAAGAAAGAAATTCTCAAAGATTTGTCCCAGAGGACAATATGCCTAGGGTGCCAATCACAAATTATGGTATATGGCTAAATCTAGACAAAGCTCTAGATAAAAGAAAAGCTATTGACCAATGGGTAGATAGCCTCATGATGGCTGCTGCTCTCACCCTTGGAAAATTTGAAGCATCAGATCTTCAAGTATATTTTGAAACTACCCTCACTGGAGTAGCTAAGAAATATTACTTGTCTTTCAAAGAAATTGCCAGAGGAAGAGACTGGTTAGGAGAAATAAAAAACTCGAAATCACCATATGATTTTGCAGTACCCCTGTACGATCAATTCTGTGGAGATCTCTCAAACCTAAGTGAAAAGGCCAAAGAAGTGGCCAAATCCAATATCTATGCTCTCAAAATCTGTGACATGAGATATTTTGAGGAATATCTAAATGAATTCCAAGAATACTACTGTACAATAGTTGAACTAGAAAACGCTGATCTAGTGAACCTGTTACACATGAAACTTCCTGAACTCTGGAGAACAGCTGTAAGAGAAAGCATAGTTGAAAAACCAATTGAAAGATTTTCAGTTGGAAGAATTGCCAACAGAATCAGGCAATTACTAAAAGAATAATGCAAAGCAAATCTTAGAGCCAAAATGGCCAAGAAATAACTTAAAGGAGTTGAAAACTTTTGTTATGGAATATTTGGATATGCCTACCAACTAGGGATGTCATGAATCCAAGTTCCATAAGAAAAAAAAAAAAATATTACTCAAAACGGTTCAGAAAGAATGAAAGCAAAAGGGATTGGAAGTTTAAGAAAAGCTCCAACTTCAAGAAACCAGAAGGAGATCCAAAAAAGAAATTCTTCAAGAAAAAGAAGAATCACTAAAATAACCATTAGAATAAACCTTAAAAGAAAGCGTGTAGATGCTAGTTGTGTAAACCTGAAGGGCATTATGCCAATGAATGTCCAGAAAAAAATAAAAGATCTACAAAAACTCTATTTGAAGAATACGAGCCTATAGTAGAAACAACAAATATGAAAGGCTATGAAATAGCTTATTCTAATGAAGAAGATGATGACAGGTCAGTATACTCTGCCTGGTCTGAAGAAGAATCCTCATCTGACTTTGAAATAAAATACTTAGAATCTAGACAGATGAATGTTCTTAAAATCCAAAACTGGGAAGAAAGTAAGACAAAAAAAATAATGTCTTCATATCAGGTTAACCCTGGTACATTCATTTGTGACTACTGCCTATGTCATGAAAAGGATGGACTTCCTATGTTTTGTGAAGAGTCAAAAAAGACTTACCACAAAGAATGCTTCATGGCTGAAGCAAGAAGAAAAACAAAGAATGGTCTTATCAGCCAATTAGTAGAACAAGAATATGAAGAATATTTTTGTGAAAAGAAAGATTCAGAAGTTCTAGATCTAGCATCAACTGTTCTTTCATCTCAAAAAGAAGAAAAAATAGAGGAACAAGTAGATGAAAACATAGAACTTGTTGAACTAGAAAACAGTCCAAAAGAATGCAAACCATTCATACCACAAGAACAAGCTCAAGAAAACGAGCTTCAACAATAAAAAATCATCTCTATTAGTAAATATAGCAACTACATGGAGATTGGATTGAAATTCCCTGATCAGAGAAAGTATCATCTACATGAATTTGTAGATAATGGATCAGGATTTACAGTGGCAAAAAGATTTGCAATTCCAAAAGAACTCTAGAAAAAAGATAATAAAAGAATTGCTACTGGTGTCCAATTTGATGGAAGCCATTTAACCATGAAAACGGTAGCTAGAGATGTTCACATCACCATTGGTGGAGGAACATTTATCATCAATACTCTTTGGCAATCAGAAGGCCAAGGGTCAGATTTCTTGTTGGGAAATGATTTCCTTCTCCAACAGAGATTTGTTCAAGATGAAGAAGCTATGGGCTTCAGAAAAGGAGACAGAATGTTTTGGGCCGATAGACTTACCCAAGCAAAAAGTGTAGTAGGTCTAAACTTTACTACTCAATATCAGAGATCGCAACAAAATAGTGGTGATTATAAGTCCTATAAGCCCAGATTTGAACATGTGCTTCAAATTAAGCAACAAAAAGAATTGCTTATCAAAGATTCTTCTGAAGAAGAAGAAGAAGAAGAAGGAACTAGCAGAGATGAAGAAGCTAGTTTCATCCATGAGCATAATCTCAAGCACATTCAAAATAAGCTCGAGTCTAAAAAAATTCCTACTCTTGATAAAATCAAGAAAATGCTCGAACATAATATAGATGTCGACCCTAAGAAATTTTGGGAAAAAGACCCAGTGGTCTGTGAATTAAGATTACATGATATGAATGCTATATGTCATGTCAAAGCCATTCCTCAGTATAAAGAGGAAGATAAAAAAGAATTCAGAAAAGACATAGAAGATCTCCTGAACAAGAGATTAATTTGACCCTCTACTAGCCTTCATCATGCTCTAGCTTTCTACGTGAGAAACCATGCAGAAAATGTCAGAGAAAAAGCTAGAATGGTGATTGATTACAGAGATGTCAATAAGAAGACCGTTAAAGACGGTTATCAAATAGCTCAAGCAAGAGTCTTGATCAATCAGCTTAAAGGAGCTAAAGTCTTTTCAAAATTCCATGCAAAGTCAGGTTTTTGGCAAGTCAAGATGCATCCAGATAGTGTTCTTCTCACTGCATTTGGAACACCGCAAGGTCATTACGAATGGTTAGTAATGTCATTTGGCCTAAAACAAGCCCCTTCAATCTTCCAGAGAAAGATGGATGACATCTTCAAACATGTTGCTGAATTCTGTGTCGTCTACATTGATGACATCCTCGTCTTCTCCAAAAACAGAGAAGAACACATAAAACACCTTCACGAGGTTGTTAAGTTGATAATTCAGCATGGAATCATCGTAGGAGAAAAGAAAGTCTTTTTTATCCTAGATGAAGTTGATTTTCTTGGTATAAACATCAAGAATGGAGTAATAAAACTCTAACCTCACATCCTCGAGAAAATCTGGAAATTTCCAGACAGAATTCCTGACGCTAAAAGTCTAGAGAGATTTTTAGGAGTCATCAACTATGGAAGAGATTTCATTCCCAAAATCTCAGGATTAACAGCAATGTTATCTCCTAAAACAAGTTCCAAAAGAAAATGGAACTTCACAGAAGATGATGAAAAAATTGTGAAGCAGATAAAATCCCTCTGCAAGAATCTCCCTCCTCTACAACAACCAGACGAGAATGATGAAATCATACTCCAAACTGATGCTAGTGATAATTACTGGTCCGGTGTTGTTCTGACAAAAACGCCTGGAACTAACATTGAAAAGATCTGTAAATTTTGTAGTGGCAAGTTCAGCCCTACAGAACAAAATTATCTCACAGGAGAAAAAGAAATCTTGGCTGTCAAGAAAACAATTTTAAATTCTCCAGCTTTTTTAGGAAAACCCTTTACTGTACTCACCGATTGTGCTAGAGTAAAGAATTTTAAAAATTTTAAACTTGATAAGGATGCTGATAGAGGAAGATTTGCAAATTGGCAATTATTAACCAATATGATTATAATGTTGAATTAATTGCAGGAAACAAGAATTATCTTCTAGATGCCCTAACCAGAGAAATGACAATGTTCAGCCGAAGAGAAGGCGATGAAGGTCGCAATCTTAGAAATAGAAGAACAGGAAAAGAACTGAAAATGCTGAGGAATCCAAAGAAAAAATCCTCAAAAGATTTTTGCTAGGTCCAAAAGGACTAGCCTCAACTGATCAATCCCAGAGTAAAGGATTGGCTAGCCTGTCTCAAACGGCAGATGGTAAAGGCTCATCAAGACTGTTTAAGGCTGTTGCTTTGCCAAAAAGCAAAATAGCTCCATCTGGAGTTATAAATGTCTTTAATTATGAATTAAAAACTTTTGAAGAACCTGTGTTTAGAACTGGCAGGAGATTAGCATACTATCAGAAAGCTATTTTAGATAACATTTTATATGCTTTTTAGGAAAGAAACACTGGACTCATGTTCCCAGCTTTGTTTGCTCTAGCTGAAGAACTCCATGAAAATGCCAGACCACAGTTTGAAGAATTTTATGAAAATACACAGCAGAGTGCTGTTCAGAATGAAAAAATTCAGTATCTTGAAGATCCTGAAAGTGTTAAAGTTCCTGTTTTAGCACTAAAAGAATCAGATTGGTTCGACTTCCATAACCTTATTGGAAGTCATAATTCTGACTCATGTCTTCCCCCAACTCTCTTCATTGTCCTTGGACCTTATGTTGGAAGATATATGGTCAATGTTCAGAGTGAACATCCTCAAGAACACAAGCTGTGGCTTGTTGAAAATGGTTTCGTCCATAACCTCTGGACTAAAACCAATGATGATCTCAAAAGACTACCACCCATCATTGTCAACACAGTCAAGAATGTTAGAAAAAAATGACTGCATCCTTAGGTTAAAGTTCAGATCCACTCCTCCAGAATAGATTCAAAAGAAAAATAGTGAAGTTGAGTATATTTCTCCATATCATTATGTGAGAATTATCCGAGGAAAATATCTTCAGCCTGCATGTGTAGGATATAATGGCCAACCTAATTCTAACATTACTTGGATGAAAGCTATGTCTCTGGAATACATCAAAAAGATCATCGAAGAAGACACTGAAAATACATTCCTGGCAGCAGGAGAAAAAGTCATAATCACTGCCTATGATTACCTTGAAGTTGTTAGCAGTGACCTTTTTCTATCTCTTAAGAGAAAAGAAATCGACTCCACGTTAGCCTGTTTACAGTGGATCGAAAAGCTTGAAAATGACGACCACTACAAAATATATGCAGATACAGATGTAGAGGAAAATGGAACTAAAGCCAGGATGGAAAGCAACTCTTTTGTCCTTGGCCATAATTCTGAAACAGATGAAAACATATGAAGCAGTAGGTGTAGAAAGGACCGAAAACAACTTTGGCTTTTTCCAAAAGATGCTTTTGCTATTCAAAAAGATGAAGGTGAAAAACATTTCACCCTAAAAGAATCTGCTTTCCGTCAATCGACCTCACTCATCCGGAGCACTCACGAGAGCAGAAAATAATTGAGTTGTGCTGTACATTTTGATGTTTTGAATTCTAGTTTGAGTTCCGCTCCCTATATAAGGAGCTTTAGTTTCAGTTTGTAAGGCATTAGAAAATTGAGCAGAAGAGTATTCTCTCAAGAAGTAAGAAAGCCATAGTAGCAGTGTGCTCTTTCCTTCCTATCTAGTGTGGAGTGGTGTGCTTTCTTTTTCAAGTAAGTACTATAATCATACTCATGGATAGCTAAACAGCTTTTAGCTGTTTACCTAAGAATGAGGCTCTGAATTCTTAGGTTGTAATTATGTTTAAATAAATAATTTCAGATTGCTCATCCACCTGGTCAATATTTCAATATTTCAATATTTCAAGTTTATGTTAATTTATGTTATGATGATTTCTGCCTATATCCTGTACCAGCTTTAAGATTAGATTTTCTGTTTCTAAGAAAGTTTTTCCTATGCTTAGGATAGAAACAAGCAGCAGTGATTCCGCTTGTTAAAGTAACCGTTAAGCAGGGAGCCGTTAGGTAAAAAACTTGGGCATGTTGAAGACTAGTTTTGTTTTTCTCAGAAGTTTGAAAAAGGCTTTCTAAGAAATAGTAAAGTTCAAACCTAAAAGTCAGCATATGACACACTAGGCACTACTCTATAAAGGACTACCCTTATGAGTCTTTTCCTTTAAGATCTGTGTAAATTGGCACAATACAAACTTGTTTGTGCAAGTGGGCAAAATACTGAGTGTTTCTGGGCATACGGGAAAAAACCCTTCGTTTTTCTTTTCGAGTTAAGATGGTATAAAGAAATGGGATGCGTATTTACTGAATTGGTATGGTGTATTGTGAATGAGGAAAGTTTAGGAAGTTTAGGGTTGTGTTTCTAGTAAAATGTTAAAATAAAAAAGTGATTAGGTGGTGTATTAAGCAAGAGATGTGTATCTAGTATTTAGCAATGCGTGAATAAAATTTCTCTAAATAAAAAAGAAAAGAAAATTTCTTGGGGTTGTTCCATTGCACGAACCGAACCTTTGTGGGTGGCAGAAGCACTTGTCGTCTAAAAGCACGACTTGAATTTCTGCTTCTTCTTTTGGGTCTTCTCGAGACCGCATTGGAGATTCAAAGACTTAACCTTTTCCCTTATTTATCTCCAATTTCAGCCAAGCTATCAATTTTATTTTATGGGTCGGGAAACCATGGATCGAAGTTGCAAACTTTGAGAGAGAGAGAGGGAGAGGGAGAGAGAGGGAGAGAGAGAAAAATTAGGTTCAGATGCATCGGTATTCGGGGCAAGGAAGTTTCCTGTGGCAGCCGGTGCAGGGTGCGGTTCGGGTTCTCAGATCCTGTAGTGGTCTGCCAGTGATTGAGACGCGGGGCACGACCTGGAGAGGTTGGGGCGGCTGACGGCGACCTAGCTTGGAGGAATGGCAGCTACAATTTGTTTGGGCTTCTGGGCCTCTCTTTGCCTTGTCGTTCAAAGGCGCGTCCTCGAGCTCCATTCGTCTTCTTCTTCTTTGAACTGTCACAGAGCCGACCTAACCTTGAGGCTGTAGTAGTGGGGAATCGAAGGCGACCGGTGAGGGAAGAAACTAAGGAGGGGGCAAACGGAGAGAGAGTAGGTGAAGGCAGAGAGAAGGAGCGAGGAATGATGATGGATTAAAGGGAGAGAGAGAAATGATCTCCTCTGATCAATTAGTCAATTGCTTAGAATTTGCATTTTTCTGTGAACAATTGCTTTACATGTGCCAAATTCATGTAATTGTTGATCGATCTTGATCGGATCATTAAGTAAGAGTCTTGAATTAGTGATTTGTTGTTGAAATTTTGGTGTGAATTTGCTTGATCAGGAGTTCCATGGACGGAGGATGAGCACAAGCTATTTCTGCTTGGATTGCAGGAAGCAGGGAAAGGAGATTGGAGCTGAGATTTGATCATGAGAGAGAGAGAGAGAGAGAGAGAGAGAGAGTGTGTGTGAAAATACCATACTACCCTTTGAAAAATGAATAATGACAATATGCCATAAGGTTAACAGTGTTATTAACGGCAGGTACAATAATTGGGTCGGGTTTGTTAGTCATGTTATTTGTCTAAATTGAGGAACCTTAATTATCAGTGGCCTAAGGTTCATGTACTGTTTGAATTTTTTTTTTTTTTTTTTTTTTTTAACAAACAAAAAGTGTATTTAATGTAATCAACCGTCCATTTATATTGGTGCAATTGCAAGTCGAGGTACTCTGAATTCTCCCATCTTCCTTTAGCTAATTCTTTTTTTCTTAGCAAACCTTCGGCTAATCCCTTGAAACTATAGAAAACTACATCGATAAAACGACGATGATGAATACTAAAAGTATTGCTGGGAAAGAGTGCAAACTATAGAAAATAAAAGTATGCTTAAAGCCTTAAATTATAGGGAAAATTAAACTAATCAATTAGTTAATTAATTAAGTGATGTATTGCAAGATGAAAGAGTATACTTTAGTGGTTGACCTCGTGCTTAGTTCAGCCATGAATGTGCTTAACAGACAAAAGCTATCAGAAAACCCAAACCCTTTTCATTTTTGGCTTCACCGACTTGGTTTCTTTCCTATTTTCCACCACCATCAGCACCACCACAACACCACCACTACTACCGCCATTGGTTGGTTCAGTTTGTTGTTTGTATTGTAGCTTCTGCTCTCTGCCTTCGACCATTTGTTTAATAACAACAACAGTCATATATTATTGTTAATAGATGCATGATTATACTCCATTAGCCTTTCATATTTTAATGGGCATACTTCATAATTTATAGATAGCAAATGTATCCCCGGCAAGTCCTCATGCCGGACACGTGACCCATATACTCAATGATCACATTGGATGACCCAATAATATTGAAACACCGATCATTTCACTAAATTTTACATACTGATGCCGTTAGTTTCAATTTTGTTTAGTATCTAAATTGATTTATTTAAAGTGTCGATTATGAGAAATATTGAACACATTTTGCTCCCAATTTTAATTTGGTAGTGATATGCCCGATCTAAACCGTAATTGCAACCCTCCTCCTATGATGCACCAAACTGCCATTATGATACTGATAAATCAATAGATGGATTTTGGTTGCGGTTTAAAAAGTTTAATTATTCAGCAAAGCTCTAATTTTATAATTTATATAGATAAAAAATCAACATGAAGAATGTAATGACTCTCTGAGAGTGTTGATAACATTCCTCATACATTATTAAAATCTTCTCAAATTGGTTTATGAAATTAAAATTTTCAGAGCATGTGGTTGTAATGTTACATAGATGTTCTAATAGAAACAAATGAAGTTAGGTGATTCGAATAAAAGAAACAATGCTGGCTTAATTGAATTTTGATGGAGAAGACAATTTAACTAACTAATTTGTCTAGTGGAATGAGTGTATATATTGTTTTTTCTTTTTTTTTTAAAGGAGTATATATATTGGTAGAGAGGCTCTCTAAATTGGATAACTTTTTTTTTTTTGAAAGAGATGCCACCTAATAACTTCACCTATACAAATAATGTAGCACTATGCCATATCCTAAACTACATAATAATGAAAAACGGGTTCTTGCCCAAAAGCACCAAAATGAGCCAAACTTTTCTCACTTACCCCAGCAACAGATTTTTGTTCCCACATACACAATTTCACACAAAATAACTATTTTACCCTCAACTCAATTAAATAATTACAACCACTGCCACTCAATATCAATCTCTCTCTAGTCCCGATATCTCTCTCCCTCCCTTCCTACTGACCTCCGGCTCCGGCGCACAAGCCAGGCCGTCTACGGCTCCGGCGCTTGACCCAGGCAGTCTACCTCTCTCCTCCAGACTCAGGCCGCCGACCACGGCGTCGTCACCAGAGGAATCGACCTCGACGACTCGGTCCAGATCGGAGTCGACCTCGACGACTGGCTGGTCCTAATCCAAATCGGAAGAATGCTGAACCTGAAGGAAGTGAATCGGAGATTGGGGATGTTGACCAGGCTCCTTCGCCTCCTCCAGCCACCACTTCTTCGCGGATCACAGCGCCGAATTCGAAGTCGACGACTTCTCCGCCAACGATGACGGCGGTTCCACTCCCAAGTCCTCCTCCGCCGCGGCGATTCATCGAACACCTCGAGCTACAGGTCCACTGGTAGCCTCCGGGAGCTCGATCTCATCCCCTCCGATGCGGTGATTGACCTCCTCAACATCACAGAGCAGATGATCGCCGCCGGGTACTTGAGGGAGTGCATCCAGGAGCGTAAATCAATTCTCTGGGTGCCCAAATCACTCTTTCGTTTTTGATTTTAGGATCAGACTGTTATTGGATTTTAAAGCTTATTCATTTCTGGATAGATTGGATTTGACAGAGTTTTGAATTAGGATTCGATTTTGGACATTTGGTTTTTGTTATTGAATGTTGGTTAAAAAAAAAAAAAAGTTCAGAAGCATGATTTTTTTGTTATTGGCTTAAAAAGAAAGTTCTATTGGAGCAATAGAGGTATATTAAATGTCTATTAGGGGGCAATAGACGTCTATTGGGGGGCAATAGATATTTTCAATCGATATTATCTCCTCTCTTTTTTTCTTTAATCAACATTTTATTTGTCTAAATTTAAGGAAATTAGTTCCAATTCTGGCGACCGAAAGTTCTATTGGAGGGTAATAGACGTCTATTGGGGGGCAATAGACGTCTATTGAGGGCAATAGACCAAAAGTTCTATTGGGGGGCAATAGAGGTCTATTGGGGGGCAATACATGGTTGATAGACGTCTATTGGAAGGCAATAGAGGTCTATTGGGGTAATAAACATTTCCGGTGAGGTTTTCTAAAGGTCCGATATGCGGCGGCCGGTGACCGGAATCCGGCGAAAGTTGGCCGGAATCCGGCGAAAGTTGGCCGGAATCCGGCGAAAATTAGCCGGAATCCGGTGACCGGATTCCGGCGGCCGGTGACGGGCTCCGGCGAAAGTCTCCTATGGCTTCTCTCTCTTCCATTTTCTCTCTCTCTCTAAGTAACAAAGGGGTGAGGGGTAAAATGGTATTAAAAAAAAATTAAAAACAAAAAAAAAAATCTTAATGGGGTATTAGGGAAGAGTCCCTTAGAGTGTATTGGGTAAGAGGGAATTAAAAAAACTTAATGGGGTAAGTGGGAAAAAAATCCCTAAAAATGGGATAAATGGACAAAATCCCAATGAAAAACTATAACTCAGAACTAAAAACCTCATACGTCCCTTCGACAATCGATATATGATGAGTTTAGTTAAATTAAGTCAATAATTATTTTACTATATTATAAAATCCGAATTATGTGGGCCCTCAGCAATTATTACTTATTAGTTAACTCCACTGTGTGTGCTTAGCAAAACGCTAAACTGTAGTAATGCATGTGCTAAGCAAATGGCAAATGGGGGTTGTGTGCTTATTCACCCAGGACCATTTAATTTGGTAAAGTTTTAATCAAATAAAATGATGGGATGATGTATGCAGTAGGTGAAATAGATCTCTCACAAGGGCATCGGACGGCTTGGATTGATCGATGTGTCGCTCTTTCGTCCTTGTGTTGAGTCCCCATCACTTCTTTTTTTTTTTTTGGTTTTCTCTCTTTTTTTTTTTTCCTCACTTGTTTCTCTGGGGACAAAGGACGGTTGCTGAAAAAGAAAAATTAAAAAGCAAACTTAGGAGAATGATAGAATCAAAAAGCAAAGGCTATCATTCTTTCATTCTTCGGCAAAGGTCATCCTCCAAGGGACTATTCCATCCCACCACCATATGCAGTGTGGATAAGCCAATATAAGCAAGTACGGAAAAACTCAATCTTCTTTTATCATATCATTCGTATATATTGAACAAACACGCACACAAGCACATTTTTATCCTATACTTATCCGACTTTGGATCACCTTTCATGACTTCGAAATAGGATCCCTACTAATATCTATAAAGTTGATTTTTTTCGCTTACATATGTGAGTTTAGAAGTTTCATCAGAAACGTTGATGGTCAGTTTAACACATAAAAGCTGGTCACTCATCTAAATGAAACTGGTTTTTCATCAACTAAAGGGCTCTACCACCATATGAAGCTAGTCCACCACCACATTTGGAAATCGGCACAAAATCAATACCAAAAACTCGGCAGGGGCTTCAGACTCCATGATTCAAATAGCTGGAAAAGAAGGTAACGTCACGCTTTTGCTTCCCTCAACTTCTTTTTTCTTTTCTTTTCTTTTCTCATATATGTTTGCTTCTCTTTGTCCTTTAATCACTTGTTCAAATGCGCAGTCAGATCCCACTTTGCTGAGAGAAGTCAGCTTTTACCATCTAGCATTCTAGCTAGATAGATGGAATACCAACAAAGAAGGCAGATGGATTTTTTTTTCTCTCCTAATAATGAGATAGAGATGGACAGAGAGATGGTGAGTCATTGGATTTGGCTGCTTTATAACGCAATCACGGGGGTGTGACAAATCATCAGAACAAAGGCCCTACTCCTAACCATAAACAGGTCGGATCAACATCAATAATGCAACTCAAAAGCAAGTAGAACCGTCAAAAAAATAAAACACAGTTCTACCGATAGTTTTATAGTGCTCAGTCAGGAGTATTAACGAGGTTTACTCATATCGTTCTATGGCAGAGAAGGAAGGTTCTCCTGTAAGGTATGTACTTGTATAAACACTTTCCAAAACATCATTAATGGAAATCTCACTGTCAATTGATCATTCCACATTTAAGCAACAAAATAAATAAATCAATGGTACAACATGGTCCATGCAAATTTCGGCATTTATTACCCATCTCACATTTGCATTTGCTAACAATAACAATAATAAATTCAACAGTCAGGTGCTACAACAACACATCTGAAACTGAAAGAAACAAACACTTGGGACAAGAGAGATAGAGAAACATAGAGATGTATCAGTCTAAGGCACTTAGATCTCACCAGTTACAGCTTAAAAACTAAAACTACCATTTGAATGAAAATAAACAGACTAAGCTCTCTTCCCTTTACTTCTCTACTGGCGGCACAGGCGAGGGATGTGGAAATTTTCACCTTTCAGATTGTCCACTTCAGATTTGCTCAAGAAGAGATAAACAGTATGGTTTGCTTGAGAACGTGAAAATTTCATGATCAGCTCGAAAACCCTCCCTTCGCCTCTGGCAGCCGTTGTTTATGATCAAATGAATATGGAACAAAAACAAACATGAAATTTAGAAGTGTACCAATACAAACATTCGATGATGGTAATCCAATACCTCGCAGACATTAATCCTCAGCATCAGCACCCCATCCTCCAAAGAACTCGGAAGAACCAAAGAAGAAGAAATGTGGTCTGCAATGCTTATCTGATGGCCTTCGCAACTGTGGCATCTGACTGCCATTGCAAAAGCTAAGCTCAATAAAGACCAGAAGTTGTTTACTCATCTTTGTTCATCTGGCGATGCAGGAACCACCTAGCGGGTTATATAAAAGTCACCCGCAGGATACTTCCCGCCAGTAAAATGTGTCTCACTTGCTCCAATGCCGCCATAAGAATAGTTGAAACAACTTCTAACAACTTGCAATTGCAAAGTCTACAGGATATCAACAAACTTTGGAATATCATCCCTTTGCCCATCAAGGGATCGGTACATGTATAGTATATCAACATATTCACCCGTTTCCACCTGTTGTTGATCACTCTTAATCACTTCCACAACCAGGCGGGGCAGTGCTCGAGCAATATCTCGACAACCTTGCCGAGTTAACAAGCATGATGACATCCAAAGGAATCTCATGTTGTAATAGTGATGCAAGCCAGAGCGTAATGCTGAATCCCCAAATGGGCTGTCCCGGATTTCAAGCTTCTGCAATTTAGGGCAGCCCTCAAGCACATATTGTAGAGCCATGTCACTGTCACCAGCAAAGGCAACTGAGAGAGTTCGAACCAATTTTCCATATTGCCCAATATAACTGAAAGCTTGATCAGTCAGTAAACCAGACACAGCGAGGCGGGTGAGCTTCTTGCAATTCATAACTATTGCTCCAAAACCTTCATCCATGGACTCACCAGTAACATGGTCAGGCCGGTGGCGCCCCATTATACACAGACGAAACACCACAAGATCTGGGCAGTTCCTTGACATGGCTTTCACAGCTTCATTCGTCATACGTTGGCAGAAATATAATATAGATTGCAGTTTCCTACAGCCCTCAGAAATGGCTTGGAAACCAATCTCAGACACAGGACCCTCAATATCTTCACGAGGGTCGACTGGGAAGACCCGAAGCTCACGCAGTTCCTTGCAAGTTGCAGCCACTGCCTTAAGGCCTTCATCACATACTGAATCGAGTACCTGCATTTAGATACCAAATGTAAGCTTCAAAGCTACATTTCCTTGCAGTTTTCACAAATAAGGAGACAGAACACATACCCAGAAAGTCTGGAGCTTGTGGCAGTTTCGTATGACTGGTTTAAGTTGTTCTGCACTGATATTTGCATAGCTGAAATTCAGATTGGTCAGATTAGCACAGACGGGGTAAATTGCAGGCAACTGATCCACAAATATCTCCTTGAACCCAGATAGACAGACTATGGATTTGCAAGCAGCAAAAGCAGAGACACAATCCAGTTCTTGATCCCCCTGAGCATTGCCCTCCGATGAACTGAATGAGCCCGTTCCTAGGTGAGTGAGCTGTGGAGCTCGAACCATCAAGTGGTGTAGCTGCCCAATTGAAACATAGCGGTTCAACCTAAGTTTCTTCAAGGAAGGTGACCTAATCACCAGCCTCTCCAATGCCTCGAAATTTACGTGGCATTCTACGCAATCAAACATCAGAGACTCCAGACAGGTCTGGCTCTCAGGAAAACAACATATCCAATCCACATCGTCGTCGATAACCTCAGATTCAATCAAATCAAGCACCCTAAGCTGCCTGCAAAACACACACATTATTAACCTCATGAGCGGATTTCCCCCATTGCAATTTCACATTATCCTAGGGCCCTCAATAGACATTCACCCCGAAACGGAGGGAGCATTAATTTCGAGCTTCAAATACTTAATCAGGAGAAAAAAGTCATTAACTTCCAAACAAACCACCAAAACCATAATAGATCTAAAAAACACCAAATCAGATCCAATTAAAGCATCACCTTTAAACTGCAGACCTAATACACATTTCATGGATCTAATCAGCCATTGCTTAAACTAAACAAGACGCCAAATGATTTTGAATCCGAGCCAAATTAAGAAACTATAATTTGGATAAAAAAAATAGTAGTAGTAGTAGTGATTAAGGAAATAGCAAACTACCTGCACTTACTGGCGACCACAGCGAGGCCACTGGTCCCAAATCCATCACAGCAAACCAGAACGAGCTCCTTGAACCCGGGGAACGACTCGGCCAGCAGAGCCAGATCGTCGTCGGTGACGGACATGCGCTTGAGATAGACTTTCTCGAGCCAAGGGTAAGCCTTGGCCATGGCGGAGACCCAGGGCCCGAAGTGGGCGCCCCAATGGGCCGGCATGAGGTTGAAGTCGGCGAACCTGGGCTTCCCCTTGATGGACACGGCCCGGACCCGGCTGAACCGGTCCGTGGCCCGGCGGGGCGAGACGGCGTAGCAGTTGCCGATGAAGAGCTCGGATCGGGTGAGGGCCTCGGCGCGGTACCATGACTTGCAGACCAATGAGGCGGCGTTGCGGTCTTGGCGGGCGGTGAGGAAGCAGAGCACGTTTTCTAGAACGTTCTCGAGGACTTGGTCCGGGTAAGGGATGATGTAGTCGGTGCTGCTGCTGCTGCTGCTGCTGGGGCAACCCGACCCGGAGCAGTTGCGGGCTTTGTTGGAGGAGATGGGATCCAACGGCGGAGATCGGTCGTCGTCTTCGGACATTTGGGACGATGAAGGGTCCTCTCCCATATCCCCCCCCAAACTAGTCTCTCTCTAGATTTTGATCTGGGTTTGGGTTTTGGTGATGAAATAGAAAAAAAAAAAAAACCCGGAATCAAAAATCGAATCTTTTGCTGCTGTTGCGTTGGGGGTTTTTTTTTTTAATTCAGATCATGACATGGGCTCTGAGCAGTGAATTGGATTTGGGGGGGGGGGGGAGGGTTTGATTAGAGAGAGAGGAGGAGGAGAAGGAGAGAGAGGTGGGTGATATGAGCTAGCTGAGTCTGAGGAGATGTGGGTTGGGATTATTTTAATTGGTTCACAGATGGGGGGGGGGGAGAGAGAGAGAGAGTGAACAGTAGGCTGTGCTGTCCGTGTCTCTCAGTGTCTCTGAGCATTGGGATTCTCCATGCTCTTCCCTTCTTACAAAACACTCTCTCTTTCTTTCAATCTGGCACTATCCAATGGCGCTCTCCACACCTTCTGCTCCATTATTTGGGGGTTTTTGCCTTTACAAAACTTGTCTTTTTCCTTTTCTTTTCTATTCCTTTTTTATTCTATATTATTTCCTTTTTATCGTTTTTACTATTTTGCAGTTACTTTTTTTTTTTTTTTTTTTTTCTGTTAGGCCTGTTAGCAGTTAAATTATTTTACTATTTTTTTCAAATGAGTGTATTATCATCACCAAATATGATAAGAGCTTGACTATTACACGCCAAAGTTTAGATCTTGGTCACAAGAGACATTATGCCCATGTTTGTCCGAAGACATGGTTTTATCTAGTTGAGGGATGAGTCCAATTGACTCATGGATGTAATTTCTAACTGAACTTTATATTTCTTGAGGTTATTATGTCCACTTACTATAGTTTGAAACTATATATGATAATTTAGGTGTAGAGATCAACCTTTTAGCAAGACTCGGTTTCAATCTCTTTCAACTTCGTCAGAACTTTGTCAAAATCGACAAATAGGCTCTTTTCGTCATTTACAACTACTAAAACTCATTTACAATTATTAGAACAAGCCACACAATCTTTAATAACTTCAATCATCTGTAGCATAAGATATATATACAACGCCACTCAAGCCATACTATTTTGTTGTGAAATTTTTTTTTTTTTTTTTGATATAGTGTTTTATGTAATATTCTTTTTTTTTTTTTACAGAAATTTATTTTGTCAAGAGTGGTATAAAAAACATGAATAATTTTACGTATATATTAATGTGAAATGTCTATTTAATATTAATGTATATTATTACAACAACAACAAAATAAAGTTAAAAAAAATTGTACACTATTTGTTGATAACATAATTCTCGTTGCAGATAATTTTCAATTTTTTTCTCAAAAATAATTTTTTGTTTTTTTTTTTTTACACATTCAGAGAATTTGAATGAATTATAGCGAGGTGTTTCTTCTAAAAGAAAAGTAAGTAGAGATATGACTATACGGGTTAAAAAGACGGGCCAATCCAGAAGGAGTAAACAGTTGTTTTTCATTGGACCATGTTTGAGCAAAAAGCTGACAAAGGCGAAACTAGCAGACTATATTTGGCGTCATATGCACGCGCACTATATTCGCGTCAGAGCAACTTCCCCCACTACCCTCTTTTTTCCTTTCTTTATCTTAGTTTTGTTTGCAGCACTAGTAAAAATGGTAACCAGTAAGACTTCTGTTATTTTTCTACTTTCTCTCTTCTCTTGGCAAAAACAAAAGTCTGAGTTGGCTTTCAACTTTTTAGGGTAGGGAATATGATTCATACCTGGAAAAATTTACGCTCCAGATGCAGTTACTTTTTAGTTAAATCTGGCAGCTTTATTGCTTTGTTGGTATCACCCCTTTTGGGTTAAGTCCAAGAGATACACTTCACGGTTCACAATTATATGCTTTTACTCTATCTGTGATAGTATTCTATGAACAAACTAGCTAGTTACTCATGTTTTTCTTTTTGGTCAAAATTATCTCTTTAGAGTAAAACTTAATGTAATTGGAAAATGTTTCCTCGTATGATAAAAGTGAATGGGGATGTTGCATTTTAATCCGATAGAAGAAATGACTCGGGTGAAGTTCAAAGTTACTCCTTTTGCCAGCGTTCCTCCTCGTGGCATTATAAGATTATGGTGATCTCTTTCTAGTTTTGTTAAGCTTTATTTATCAGGTTTCTCTATATTGTCTTGGAGTCTGATGTACGTGAGTGGAGTTACTCAAGAACTTATTGATACGAAGAAAATTTTGATGGGCACTAATTACTGAGGAGATTTGAGGACTACTACAACATTTCCAATGGTTTATTTTCTTGCAACTTTGTTCCAAGATCATGTTTCGTGTTTCACATAGAGTAATGTAATATGCTCTTGTTACTTCAATTGATACCACATGAGTCGACCAGTTTTCTCTGTGGCTGTTATCTTTTTTAATATAATCGGATTCACAAGAACTGTACAATAACAATAAATATGAAACTATGTGTGCAGAATGATTTTTGTACGTGTATCAATGTATTTATTTGACATGCATGCACATTCATACAAGCGTGTTGATACTTGATAGAAGCATATGCTTACAAAGCTAGTTCAGTTGATGAAACTAAACTCCCAAAATCCTAAATTCTAGGACCAATTCGTGTGTTCAAAATTTCTAAACCCGATTTCATCAATTTAACAAACAAAATAAAAGAAGTAAAACCACTTTTATATATAGAAAAATATTTTGCATCTCTTTGTTCATATATAACCTTTACACAATTTACACGATATTAGATTCACCAATATATCCTTTCTTATGTTATGATGTTGATATTACCACGAAAAGATCTCTTTGATGGGCCATCAAGAAATTGGATGTATTTGTACAAGAGCAGCGCGTTTGAAGATCAATGTTTATGATTATGTGAGGTTCAAACGCAATGTCAAATAATGCAAATTTTAGGCCATTCTGATAAGTTGGTTACTGGTTACAGTTGACAAATGGAGAAGAAACAAGTTTGTCATATTAGAAAGAAAATGATAGAAGTCATTGCATAATCTTGGCTCAATCTTTGTATTGAGAAAACTCATGTGCTAAGCAGCCAAATATGACTTCTGTACACTAATAGTGGTTAGGTTAACTACTAGCTAAAGCATAAATCTATGTTCGGATCAAGATGGATTGGATCAATATGGAGATAGTTTGAAGATTTAGTTGACAGTTGCACTTTCAATACAGAAGCCGGCAATGGAACATTTGATTTACAAGTTTATTTAAAGTATTCATCGTAATAAGTTTGAAAATACAATATGAGTAGTGTAATTTGTTGACTAAACGATTTTTCATTTGATTGATTTTCCTTCAATCATGATCTTTAACAAAGGATCTAGAAAACGAGTTGTCTGATACATAACGCTGCACTGCAAGGCTTATCAAATCACTTGATTTAAACCTAGGTATCATCCTTTTAAATTCAAATTGAAAGTTCATGTTAGTGTTTTTAGCATGTCTTGTTAAGAAAATTATACAATATGTTAACATATGACATTCATACAATTGCTACTTTTAGGATTTATTTACTCAAATGAGAACCTACTATAATTACCACCTCTAGAACTTAATTACTCAAATAAGAACCTACTTTACTCTAACAATGACCTTATTTATCTTATTGATGACTTTTTTCTAGTTACCTACTTTACTCTAACAAAGACCTTATTTACCATGATGAAGACTTTTTTCTAATTATCACACGAGTCTTTAAAATTGTAACACGAGTCCTCAAAATGGTAAATATTACATAGAATAATACATGTATGAGAAATGTTAACATACCATAGCTAAGCCTTTAACTGTCTTGTTATATCACTTATCATCTCATGTAGTTGTGATTTTAAGCTTAATTAAATTTGGACTTGGTCACTAAAGTTTTGTTCCTCTGGGCAGGCATTTAGGCAACACGAGAGCATCATCAATAGTTTTCCAGACCATATCTCACTCAAACGTTATGACAAAAAGATTGTTAAGAAGAAGAAGAAGAAACTATCATATGTCATTTCTGTGCCTCCTTAATTAGCCTTGAATGAATACCCATTTTCACCTGAAAACAGAGTTTAGAGACAGTTCTTTTTTTTGACAACTAAGTTTAGAGACAGTTCAGTACTACCATTCATCTTTCTCTCTCTTCAGCCTATGGCATCACAACTTGTAGATCCATAAAGGCTCCTCAAAGTGACAATACATTTACAACTATAACAAAATGTTGCAACTGCTTTTGTTGCAAGTGAGTTATGAACAGCTTGAGCTATAGTTTCACAAATGCTACAGACTAGTTTGGTTGGCGGATGAGAAGTTTGCAAACAAGAAACTAATTGCGACGTATATTTTAGTAATTGCAACGTTTCGAGAAAAGATGCCACAAAATGAAGAAGATTGTAACTCATTACCCCCTGAGAGACTGAATTCTTCTATTCTGCACAACAAACAGGGCCAATCAGTTCAATCAACCTACATGAACTTTTTTATTTTAATTTATTAAATTAATTTTGCATTTTAGGATATCTGTTTAAATAGGAGCCCATCATTTTTAGATCCAGAAATTCATAAAAAATTTTGCACCAAAAAAATCAAGGATAATGTTAATTGCTAAAGGACAGAGGAGGCAACTACTAAACAACCCATGTGGAGAAGGCACTCCAGCCCCTGCTGCAACAAGTTAAAAAGATTTAAAACAGACAAGTGACTTCACTGGAAAAAAAATGAAAAAGATAAAAGATCTTCAGATAATCAGATTTAGCTTAAAATCAGAATGTAAACATACCTAAAGCCTAGATGAAATTTTTTTACAAGCATGAACTTATAATTTGGAACCTATATAGTACATTCAAATGTTCCTAAAGTACAAATTGTAATAGTAGTACTGTACGAAACACATCCTACATAGGCCGGTGGGTTGGTTCATTAGATTTGTTAGTTTTTGTCACGAGTGTAATTTGAAAAAAAAAAATAGAGACGTTTTTTGAATTTTTGTACAAGACAATTGTCAGATAAAGTTAGTGGTTCGACTGACTTAGAGCGAACCGTTTTGAGTATATTATTAATATCCTTAGATTATGGTCGGTAGACGGATGTCCCAACATCCACAAAGATCCAAGACTTTCTCTACGAAGTATATCATCTAGGATAACATGTCTTCTCCACTTGCTAGTGTAGTACATCTTCTAGCATATGATCAAGCAGTTACCGCTATTTACTGGACTTGACGAAACCAACCAAGAAAGATCTCTGAAAATTATATTGAAATTGAAAACTGCAAGACAGCTGTTGCTAGTAGTGCTTATTTGCTATCTGTGGTCTTGGAATTAAGCATTGTATTGGCCAGTAATTCCAATAGATTTAGCTGGTTATCACAAATTCAAAAGTTGTTGTGGTAGAGTCGGACCAGAATGACATTAGCTTTGGGATGCACTTTTGGCAATAGGCTTTTTAGCTATGAATGAGCAGCCTATGCTAAGCTACAAGTAAAGGACAGCAACTAATATATGCTTGTTCTGAAAATTGGAGCAGGAGGACATAGATATTTTGTGCAATTGTGCTGTCAAGTTCAGGAAATGAAGAAGCAAGAAAGCAATAGCTTTGTGGTTCGGACTAATTCTTGTTTACCATCATTGCATTCTCTGTAACTATGCAACTCTCTTTTCTAATAATCAAATATTGAGTCATGAGAAAGATAGACATATGGTTGTGTTCAGAAAAATTGTTACAAAAGAAAAATCTAATTGGATTCGGCTCCACTAAGTATTGCTCAACGGCGTCGTCTGGATGTAGGAACCAACATTTCTGAGATGGGCCTGGGGATACTATTTGGGCCTGAAGTGGAGTTGGATATCGTAAAATGAATAATTGGACCAAAAACGAAAAAAAAAATTTGTTTCATTTTGGGCCATGAGAAGGTAGCCCAAGGGTTATAGTTTGGGCTGAAAGTCCAATATGATATGGGCTATTGAGTGCTGTGGACTCCAACTTTTACTGTTTTACTTTGGTAACTTCCGGATCCGCCTCCACAATAAAACTCCCATTTCTTTCCCTAAGCCTGGTTCGTCGGCCATTTGTCCACTCTGATCGTCCTTCTCGGAATCTCCGTCGTCGTTTTGATTAAGACAAAACCAAACGAATATGAGTGAGCAGCATCAGGTAGCCGGCGACACAAAGCCTCCTACTCACTCCCAAGACTACGCTCCTTACCCTAAGCTCGATCCAAACGACGTCGCTCCGCCTCCCCACTCCGAAACCTGGACCTCCGTCTCCATCGCCTCAGAAAAGTCCGAATCGCCGTCAGTCCCGTCAGCGCCGTCCGTCGCGAATCCCGAAGTACACCCCGAGGCTCGGGCACCGCCGATCCCCGCGGACAACGCCGCCACCACCATGCCGCTGGAGTCCAACCCTTACGTCACCAATCCGGCTCCGCCTCCTTCTTCGTCCGTCAAGAGTGAGTAACCGAGACTTGGTTTGAATTCTGTTAGAGTTTTGTTATGCATGTGTTAGGGTTTTGATTTTGGCGAAGGTGAATTTGGGAATGAAAATTGATGCAAGTCGCTTTGTATTTTGTGAGATTAGATACGGTGGATTCAGTGAAAGATGTTCTTGGAAAATGGGGAAAGAAGGCTGTGGAGACTACCAAGAAGGGTCAGGATCTTGCGGGCAACATGTGGCAACACTGTAAGCATTCGATTCCTGTAGAATATGTGCTGATTTTATAGTGTTTCTGATGTTTAGTATGCGATTGTTATCGACTTGTATGCGGAATGTAGTGGATTGACATTATCATATGCTCGGATGTTCTTTGTGGCAGGAGTAGGGGTTTTTCTTTTTTCTTTTCATACTTAAATTAGGATTCCCATGAAATGTGTATCTGAAACCTTCCTAGTATTTATCTTTATTTTTTCTTTTGGTCCGAATGGTTTGTGCATAGAAGGTTGATATTTGGTTGATAGTGCATTTTGCAGAGATGTAAGATGTATGCCTGAGTATTTCTCCTCCTTTGTTAAAGCCAAGTCGTGTGTACCTTAGTTGGCGAAGAAATGTCTATATACTTTTAGTTTGAGCCTATAGACTCAGGGTGGGGTAAAACCTGGATGTTTAGCTTTCTTAGTGCTTTTTCTTTCCCAAGTATTTTACAGATTACAAGTGTATACGTAACCCTCACAGAGTCTCTTCTAACTTTGAACTTTGATCTAAGTGATCGTTCTTTGAAACATGTTGTTTTTGGTAATGGGAGTAGAACCATTAATATTATAAACATGTGTGCATCTAATTGGATGTGGATCATACTCATCATAGAGTTATGGCTTTTGCCTCTGGATTTTCACTAAGTTTTGTGGCATTTTGATTGATCTGTAATTTCTGAGCATATGGTGATTTCTGGGATTAAAACCATTGCTGAATTTTATATTGGGTTTGTCTGAGCTATCTTTGTTTTAGAGAATAATGCATATAAGTTTCCCTGAACCAGTGAAAACAGGACCCAGTTTTGCTGATGCTGCTGTAGGAAGAATTGCTCAGAGCGCAAAAGTGATTGCTGAAGGTGGTTATGAGAAGATCTTTCAGAAAAATTTTGAGACAGTCCCTGACGAGCAACTTCTGAAGACATTTGCTTGCTATCTGTCCACATCTGCTGGCCCCGTAATGGGAGTTATATATTTGTCAACAGCAAAGCTTGCATTTTGCAGTGATGACCCCCTTTCATACAAGACTGGTGATCAGACTGCATGGAGCTATTATAAGGTATAGTGGATAATGTTGCTTGGCCATTGGTATTTTAACCAGCTTCCACTTTTCTTTGATTAGAGTCGCAACCTAGGGCCCAATAATACCTGTTAGTTGTGACACAAGGTAGAAGCTTTAGGGCTACTGTCTGGTTGATATAAGAGGGAAAATTCTCAATAGAAAAACTTCCAGCAATAGACGAACAAGGGGCATAGGACTGAAGTTGGAACAATCTTACTTAAGCTATATAGGCAAAGTGATCTAAGAGAAATTAATTTTTGGTTTTTGAATTATATAAATAAACCAAGATATAATATATTTATGGTAGGGTTAAGCAGCCATAGCATCCCGAGTTGGAACAATCTTACTTAACCTATACAGGCAAAGTGATCCAAGAGAAACTAACTTTTGGTTTTTGAAGTATATTAATAAGCCACAAAGGCTCATAACAAAGATATAATATATTTATAGTAGGTTAAGCAGCCATAATAGCATCCCAAGTTCACAACCTCTGATTTGTAGAATAACTATTAAATTTTATTCTTATAAAATACTTACAACAATTTCTTATGAGTTCGTATACAAAATTGCTTGAACGTGAAAAGAAACCAATAGACCAAATAAAAGATAGATAAACTACTATAACCCTAGAGTATTTAGCTACCTCTCAAGTTGGGTAACATGCCAAATAGTATTCAAAGCCTTGTAGATACCCCTGCATGAGCTTGCCAAATCTGGAGTGCAATTTGAATTTCTTCATATTTTCCACAGACAAGATTTGATATTGTAATATAGAGCAAGTTATGCCAACCTCTTTAGGCTAGTGAAAATAGAAGAGTCTTTGTAGTATCTGCATAGATTAATCTAACCTCTTGTTTCTGGTTTTATGTTGAATACCTTTTATTATTGGAGTTATGGACATATAGTTCATGATTTGGAGATGGCTTCTAGTACAGAATAAAAATTTCTATTCTGGTGAGCTTTTAGAATGGCTATAATGAATAATTGTTACACTTTTTTCTTTATTTGAAAAGCAATGAAAATATAAAAGTTATCTTCTTACAGTGAAAAGGGAGGTGATATGATTTCTGAGAATTAAGAGGGAGGTTTCTATATAACCTAAGCAGAGACACTGCAATTTACTCTATAATCTATAAGTTCTTGTTATGATCCTATACTAGTTTGCCTCCAATTCTGTATTTCTTTTATGGGTTTAATCAAGTTTTAAGCAGTAAAAACATAGACAATGAAGTAATGAACCTAGTTCTTAGTTTATGACCATATAAATGCAAACATTGAGTTCACCAGTTTTGATAGTTAATGACTGGAATGTCTAGTGGAACTCGATGCCTCTTCTGTGTATGATAGGCTGTAGGAAGTCCCTAACCAGCTAGTCAATTTCAAGGAAGTGTCAAACATTTTGAAGCAGTTGTCTAGTGTCCCCAGATGTTACACACAAGAAGGCAGAGTCAACACTTTGAGTTTATTTCCTTCTGTTAAAAAATAAAAAATAAAATCTTGTCATTTGACTAGGGGTTTTACTTGATCAAATCATGTTTCATTGGGTAATAAAATAGAAAGAATCTTTCACTTGGCAATCTAAATCCTTAGTCAGATAGCTCAACATTGAGACAGGTTGTATAAATAGTTAGTAGAAAGAAGTATGCTATTTTGAAGATGCAGACCTTGTATCACTTTTGTTCTCTGTATGATGACTTTCTCTTTGCTAAATCTTTGTTTGTTATTTCTTGACTGCTTTTGGTCAGGTGGTATTCTATTGTTTCCTTATTTTGTTTATCTACAAATGATGCAACTGATAATATACCATTTATGTTAAGAGATTTGTATACTTCAAAGTAAAGGGGAATGTGTGTGAAATCATTTGTGGAGTTGGTGTTAATGCTTGGCATCGAGATGGTAACACATTGAGCAATTTTGTTTTAAACTCGGGAGTGCATTTTGAATGTTTGGATATTATTAGTGCCCTGGTAATGAATGATTCTTTTAGCTGATATGAAGTAGAATATGGTGGATGCTTCATAGGCATTGGATGTATATTGAGACCTTTTTTCTTGAGATATCTGGCTGGGTGGATAATGATAATGATCGAGGTTTGTAAGTCTTCTCCTTGAGCAATGATGATAATGAAAAGCAATATGAATACAACAGAGGGGTCAGTGATCTGAATATCAGCGGATATTGCATATTGAAATGAGTGATCTTAGTAGAATATGGTGGATGCTTCATAGGCGTTGGATGTATATTGAGACCTTTTTTTCTTGAGATATCTGGCTGGGTGGATAATGATAATGATCGAGGTTTGTAAGTCTTCTCCTTGAGCAATGATGATAATGAAAAGCAATATGAATACAACAGAGGGGTCAGTGATCTGAATATCAGCAGATATTGCATATTGAAATGAGTGATCTTAGTAGGTGTAAAGGCATAAAAGAGTTTGATGGAAATATACTGTTGTATTGGAGTGATGTGTTTGAGATTGCCAGCTCTTTTGTTGTCACTAACTCTTCCAATTTTTCTGTCAGTTCAACCATGCACCTCTACATCTCATGTTATCTGTATTAGCATAAAGTTTTGGGATTGCCAGCTCTTTAATTGTCACAAATCTCTTCCAATTGTTTTCCCTGTCAGTTCAACCATGTACCTTTGCATGTACTCGTATTATCTGTATCATGCTTTTATTTATAATCTCAGAGATGTGATTTGTTGGAAACGTTAGTGTTTTTTCATATAAAGGGTTATAAACAGTAAAATTCAAAACTTGATATATTCACACTATACTACTTTTAGCATTTACTGCACTACGTTGATCGTCTTTGTATCCATTATCACGATAGTCTTACAAGATCCCTTCTCATATGTAGGTGGTTATTCCATTACATCAGCTAAAGGCAGTCAACCCATCAACGAGCAAAGTCAAAGCAGCTGAAAAATACATCCAGGTCATCTCTGTTGACAACCATGAGTTCTGGTTTATGAGCTTTGTAAACTATGATAGTGCTGTGAAACACCTTCAAGAAGCAGTGCAGCCCCACCCCCAGCCCCACAGCTTGTAATGAGTGTAAGGCTAAATCTTTGCTGTGTCACAGAAAAGTCCATAGATGAATACATGAGCATTAATGTCTATGTTCTATGTTGTTTTGAGTAGTGGAATTGCAATGTAATATGCTTGTTTTTAGAACCCCATATTTTCTTAAACATTTGGAATGAGGGAGGTTTACTCAAATTCATATATTTTGTTGTAAATGACATTTGTGATTATGTACATCATATTTCAGACTGTGACTTTTGTTACGAATGCAACTGGATGTTCCTGATTGTAGGGAGTTTCTATAGAAATAGTGAGGAGAGGACTTGTCCTGTGCGTAAGGAGTGCATGACAAGAATGCACAATCACTGTGTGCGCAAGGACTAAACAGACCAGGAGAAGAAAGTTGCAACCTCTGCTCTAGAAACCACCTGGTGTCCTGACTGGGTTTTGGCAATTGTTTGGCTCTGGTTTGGAGCCACTCTGTTAGAGGACCTCACACATTAAGTTAAAACTACAATGGGGATATCATCCCTGCCTACCCAATTCTGATGCTGAATCAAGTCCGATCTGGCTAATGCCTCTTCAATTTGGAAGGAGGAAAGTTGTGTAAATATGATGCCTCTTTTTGTTTTTGTTCTGAAATATGATGCCTCTAGGCCTCTAGTACCCCCATATTCTTTTGTCTGCAGCATAGCTGTTGCCTGTTGGTTTATTTACCCAAAAGAAAAGAAAGAAAAGAAAATGAGCGTCTAAACTCGGTGCTAGCGAAACAAAACCCTAGTATAAAGCCCAAGTAAGTATGGTGGCCAACCTTAAGATTTGGTCATTATAGATAAGGTTTTGCTTAAATATAGCAACTCTCAAAATTTCCAGGCCACTATACCCTGAAGGAAAAAGTAGAGACATGTTCAGCTCTTCAAGTTCAAAGTTCAATTTACATTGCCCAAGACCCAAGTCATCTAAAATGTGTGGCATATTCTCATTGTTTGATCACTGTATGTACCAGGTAACATGTCTGTTTACATTAATGTTCTCATATGAACAGCACCTTCATTGGTCGATTCAGATCGGGCGGTACTTATAGTTGGACGCTAGAGAAAAAAAAATTGATTCAGAGTCCTTGGGATCGGTAAGCTGCAAGAGAAACCGTGGATGCAGCGGCACGAGGTTTTTTATTTTTATTTTTTTGCAGTGAGGTTTATGCATTCTTTGCATTTTTGCATATGTCGATGTTTGAGATCTCGATCTTTATGTATGTTTACACCTGATATATTCCGAACACAAACACCGGAGGAATACGCCAAACCGGCCTACCTGGAACCCGTTGCAGGCTTACCAGGAACACCCCAGGGCCGTTGCGGGGGGCTAAACCCGGCCACCAGCTAAACACGGCATGGATATATATTCATCTTCCTGCAACGGGGAAACTAACTTTCCCAAATGGAAAACTAAGGGAACAAAACTCCAATATCCACTATATAAGGATCCACATGCTTCCAAATCGAGTAAGTTCAAAAACACTCGTTTGTACCGTTACTTTGTCTACATTCGGTACCATTATCATCGGTAGCTCCGGCATCGCAATAAACACAACAGGACGGTAAAAACAAGAGATGGCCCCAACACAAGGTTGAACAAAGCCAGGATAAGCGGGGACACCAATACGGCGAGAGCCAAGATTAACCGTAATTGGGACACACCATATACTCAACAATATACTGGTTTTAACCGTGATTGGGACACACCATATACTAAGCCTCCTCCAGCACCCTGGTATGAAGTATTTTCCGCTTTAACTGCCTCCTACGATGAAATTTGGAATAATCACTGGGACAGCATCCCACAGCCACTAAGGAGGAAGTTCAATAAGAACAAATAAAAGGAAGACACTGGTAAGTATTGCACTTACCATGAAGATGCTGGGCATAACACGAACGTATGCTATGCCTTCAAGAATGCCATTGAGCCCTTGATACAAAATGACAAACTACAGCAGTATAGAACCCCCGCTGCTGGAGCCAATGCCATTGAAGTCTACTACAAAATCTTGACTATACATGGCAGGGCCTCACAGGGCGAAGCCTATATATCGACATGCAAAACACCAATGCCCCCGCTGCTTCTGCCAAATTGCCTTGGCTCGTCAGCTAGAGCTTGGTCATATGAGCGTGTCGATATGATTTTCATTGAAATTGGTGAACTTTTGTAATCGATCAGAAATTTTGTATTTTGGATTTCGATTATGAAAATCCGACTGTTAGATCGTCATCGATTTTTCTTAAGATGTTAGAATAGTAGAGTTGGCGAAACCCTTGAAGTTTGAGTCAAATCTGATTTGATTTTGGATGTTAAACGAATTATTTGTGCAAACAAGGAGTTTCCGCGTTTCATTCTAAATTCGAATTTAACTTCTAATCCTTTGAATTGTTATTGTTTGGCTCCAAAACCGTCCTGGGTTGCAAACAGTCTCTTTTGTTGCTGTGATTGCGCGGGCGTGCCAACACCGTGGGGTGTAGTCGTCGGGGGAGTCCCTTGACCTGACTTCTTCTCAAGCGTTGTGGACGAGGAGAGCACCAACCTCGTCACAATTGGCTCTTTTCTATGCCTTTCGGAAAATGACTTCTTGCCTTACGGGTAAGGGTTTTGGTTGTGATCTCTTGCGTTCACCGAATCGATACTTAGTGTTGTAGACTAAGCAGAGCAACTGGGAAGTAGGAGAAAGCACAAGGTTTGCTAAAGCTTGACTTTAGCTTCGCTGGGTTGCGAGGGCGTTACCCTTGCTTCGCTGGGTTGCAACTAGGTTGCAGGTAGGTTTGCTCCGGAGAGGCTTTGGTAATCTGTATGATTAGTTGATTGAAGAGTTGTCCTTTTTCATCCTTGAAACCTGATATTTATACCTTAGGGTTTCGACTGTTCCTTGCCATAGAAGGATTATTGATTGAAGTTTCCTATTCAATCTCCGCTACTTGATTCAAATAAGGGCTCGTTTTCCTTATGGATCTCGGAATGGGTGAAGCTGTAATCCAAACCCAAGTAGGCTTATTTTTGGGCCGCAGGTATCGGCATGCTATGCTAAATTCCCTAAAGGGATATTGCCAAAAATACTTTTGGGCTCAAACAGTTATTTACAAACAAACATTGTGTATAGGACAACGTGTAGAGCTATCGCTTGACGAGGATCCCTACGCTTGGGATTAGCTGTACTGTAAGTGATTTTTTTTTTTTTTTTTAATATAAAGGCAAACGATTCTATTTTCGGATATAATTTTTGTATCAAGCATTCTTTAGCAATTTGAGTGGTGATATTTGATCTCACATATATTTGGTAATTTTCTTGTGTTTGAATTAAATTTGGTTTACTTGATATTTTTATGTGACTCGATAGTTAGTTGATATTATTAATTGAATTGCGATATTATGAAATCTAAAATATTTCGATATGAATCTTACATCGGATTTGGTTTATCAATTGATTAATGACTTGTGATTTCCTTGAACCCTTTGACTTGATTTATGATTTCGAGAATTGGTATGACTATTGAAATTGCTATGATTGATTTCAATATGAAATGTGTTGATCACTAAAGTTTCAGATATGGATTTTGGCTATGCTTTGAAATATCTGGATTGAAAAATGCTTTGGAATGTTGAGAATTATGTTAATGGAGTTATTATTGATATGTGAGTTAATATTTTAGTTGATATTTTTCGATTTATTGAAATTATGATTTATATTGTTTGAGACACTAGGAGAGAAGAGATGGGCTAGTGGTCTCATAGAAGTGTAGCACCAGGAGAGAGAGGATGTATCGGTAGCTATGTGGTTGATGATGAGTAGACACTAGGAGAGAGGGGATAGACTAGTGGTCTCTAGAAGAAGACACTAGAAGAGAGGAGATGTACCGTTGGGTGTGGTAGTAGTTGTGTCCTAGATTTGGTTGTCATAATTTAAGACTTGTATGATTGTGTGTGCATGGTTGTGTTAAACCCCATGGCCACCGTTGTGTGCTTGGGTAAGGAATTAGTCTCTAATCTCGTTTTTTAGAGCTGACAATTCTCGATAAAGGTGTTTTTTGTAACTTTGTTGAATAAAGCATTATTTTTATGCTAAAGTGAATTGCATGCATGGTCTTTATGAACATTTCAAATGGGAAAGTGTTAAATTGTGCTTAATTCCTTTATTTGTCCTCTCATTCTAAGAGCAAGTTCACCCGTGGGTCACCAGGTCACCTACTATTCACTGTTTTTATGAGTATTTTCACTCTCTGGGTCACGGGCACAGTGTATTTCGTGCCATGGGTGACCATGTGTCACCCTAGGTCACCTTCTGGGTCACCCTGGTGACCTGCAAGCTGACCTGGTGACCCAGGTCTTATTGGAAACTGTGCCCGTGACCCAGAGAGTGGAAATAAACACTAAAAAGTAGTGAATAGTAGGTGACCTGGTGACCCATCGGGTGAACTTGCTCTAATGTTCTCCAATACTTTTTCATGGGCCTTTCATTTTCAAATACCCAGCCTGCATAGTAGGAGTTCAGGCATAACACCAGCCGCTGCTATATCTTTGACTGTAGGTTACCTGTTTAACCTATGTGAATTTTATTTTTATTTCCTTCTGTTAGGTTGCTCTGTTAACCATGAGATATTTGTATTTAATTTGAGAGTTTGGATTTGTGTATTTCGAGATATGTTAAATTCAGTTATTCAGTTGACATTTGTGAGGTGGTTGGACTGACGTAATATATTGTGGAGTTGGATTTGCTTGTGGGGAGCATGTAGGCTTCCGGGAGTTGAGGTTGGATGTTGATTTTGGGAAGTGTATTTTAGGTTTCTACATGTTTTGGGTAGTTCATCTTTAAGGGTGATTCTACCAAATTTTCAGTAGTGTTATTCCTAAAATGAGCCACATAGGACCACCTCAGATTTCACCTTGAAATCAGGGAGGGGTCTTGTCACATAAGCCCAAAAATTCTCCACTATATCAAGATTCCTTCTTATTTGCAGGTGTTTTATCCATTACATCAAATTAAAGCGGTAAATTCCATTCCAAGCAGTTTTACGGCAGGTGCAAAAGACATCCATGGTCCACCTCATCTCTATTTACAACACTGATTGTTTGTTTCTGAACTTTGCACAATATGATAGTGCTCTGAAAACTTTTCAAGAAGCTATACCACGGGCACACTCCCAGCCCCTCGGCTTCTGATATGAGCGTAAGGCCAAACCTTTTCCTTGTTGGAGGAGACCGGTGTGATTTTCTTTCATGTATGGATTGCTGTGATTTATTTGCTATTATACTAAGCAGATTTTCTTTGTGATATTACTTTTCTGATATTAATACATTTTAGATGATGAAAGTTGCAACCAAAGCCATATTTGTTGTAAATGACAAATTGTGATATATAAAGCACTAAACCACTTAACTTTGTGCAACATGTGTGATTCTAGATAAAGCATACCATGTCTTCTTGCATCGGTGACTGCATGTGAGAATCTAAGACATCAATTTTAGAAGTGTTTATAGAAACCAGTTAGAAACTTTTAGGAGTTAAAACTTATGTGGAGTGGTAGCTGTCTGTTCCGGTAACTAACATTTGTGTCTAACCAAAACCAATATGGTTTCTTAAAAACAAATACAACACAGAAAGGAGAATGAACTAATCAGTTACTTAAATCTAATAAAGATCCCTAAAGGACAATAGGTACATTGTTAAACAGTTGTATTAGCTGTAATGTCATTTCCATTTGTAAGTTGTGATCAGCTCTTTAGAGCCCCACCTGTTTAGAATAAAGCAACAACATAAAGCTTTGATCGAACTTGACATCGATCATGTTTCCAACACGTTCAACACTCTTTTAGCTACGACAGTGGGATCAAAATGATTCTTCTTTTCCTTTTTTTGTTTTTTTCTTTCTACATGCATTTGTAATGTGTTAGAATAATGACTGTAAACAAGAAAATCTTTCTCAAACTCAAAGTTTAAAGCTAACTAGAATGCTAGCTGTTGCAAATGAGACGTTGCCCCATCGTAAAAAGAGACATGTACAACTTCTTAATCAAAACTTCTATTGTTTAAAATAAAAGGTGTTTAAAAATAAAAGGAGGTGATATTGACACTTTCTTTTGTGTTTCGAAAAACTACTCGCATTCCCTTGTGTGTTTAAGAAAATGGATTGGATCGGAGGTTGATAAGATTGAACTGCATGTAATTAAGCTAGATGAGTAAATGGCATTAATTAGAGTTTCATGATAGAAGAATATTAGCAGAATACCAGAATTCATGGGACCTGTGAAGGGGGTTTCAATTTTTTTTTTGTTAATTTTTTTTTTGTTAAAGAAATCTAAAAGATTTATATCGCTAATGTTTGAAAAAAAAAGAGCAAATTGTTAAAGGAAAAACACATTATGTGCCTTCGTCAGTACTTTGTCAAAATAACTGACGAAGAGAGAATTAAGGAATTAGCGATTACAGCTCAATCATCATTTACTGTCATTATTGTAATTGATATTTCCATTGTAATTCTCTCCCTATATAAAGGGATTATCTAATGAAATGAGTAGACCAATTTCCATTTTACTTGTACACGTTATCAGCACGCTCAGAGCCAATAGCCAAGAAAAAAAAAAATCAAAACCCTAGAAGAAAAAAGAAAAAAACTTTTTCTTCTTCTGCCAGCCCACACATGCCTCAATCTTCCTCCTCCTTTTTCCTCATCCTCGCCGCCGGCGCTCTCCATCGTCGCAGCACCCATCTGGGTTCTCCTTTTTCCTAAGATCGTTTTGTTTTCATGAAACCAAGTATGTTCTCTTTTATTTATTTAATTTCAAACTCTGGTAAATTAAATTTTTTTTTTTTTTTATAATTAGAACTTTTTGAGCATGTTTGGTTAGATAATATTGATCCTTTTAGCATGCCTTGTTATTTTATATATGTTTTATTATTCGTAGAAATTTGAGCATGCTATATTATTGCTGATTATTATGTGTAGCATATATTTTGTTATATATTTGTGAAATTTGAGCATGTCCTATAATTGATATTACTATCTTCTATAATGGTTTTTAATGTGGAATTCTAAAGCATGTTTTAGCAAGTTTTACTATTGCTTACTGCCCTATATAATTGTGATTTTTATATGCTATATATGTTTTATTCATTATTAAACATGCTATGGTTATTCCTTATTTAGTATGATATATATAAATTGAATTTTGCCCTAATAATGAAAATTCATGTGCATTATAAATACATAATTACAGTGATAAAGCATTTTCACATAGCATCGGAAAAAAAAAAAGTGACCATTACGAATCTTGATCTTAAAATCTAATTCCTATTCTTGGAAAAATAATTCACGTGGATGTCTTTATGGCTGCGTAATTTATATATTTTCTCTCTTGTTTATGTAGATGGCTGATCCAACTCGACCTGAATTTGGCATTTTGGACTCAGAATGACTTGAGTACCATCGTTGGGTTTTTGATGTGGAAACCGCCTTTGTGGCAAAAGACTATACTGCCACCATCACCGACCCCAAAGACGATGTACCGTCTAACAAGGTGAGAGCAAGTGCCTTAATATTTCTAAGGCGACATATTGATCCTAGCCTACGCTGGAATACCTTCAGTTGAAGACACCTAAAAAACTATGGGATGCCCTTAAGGGACATTTTTTTGAACATTCATGACACTTTGCTCCCAGAACTGACCGTTCAATGGAATGAAATTCTCTTGCTTGACTACAAAAGGGTCAATGACTTCAACAAGGACATGTTGCGCCTAAAGGCACGTCTTAATTTATGTGAAAGGGAACTCACAGAAGATGATATGATCCAGAAGACTCTTTCCACTTTTCCTACTTCAACACTTATACTAGCGAACCAGTATAGGCTGGAGTATGACAACAAAAGAATCACAACCTTCAATAAGCTGATCAACCTACTACAAGTGGCTGAGAGGCATAATGAGGTTCTTTTGAACAACAATGCCAGGCCGGTTGGGACAAAGAAAATTTCCGAGGCTAATTATGGCAAAGTGAAAGGTGGAAAGGACCCCAATGCAAAGGGGGTTAGACGTGCTGATCCCTACCCACGTGGCAACAATGCATCACGTGGAAAGGGACATGGGGGTCGTGGTATGGGCCGTGGAGGCCCTCCCAATGTATGGCACAGAGACGGTGGTGCTGGCCCTAGTGGTCATGGAAACAAGGTGCAAAAGGCACCTAAGAACCCTTCAGTCAAAAAGGAAAGAGTTGGCAAAGAACCATGCTATAGGTGTGGAGTTAGTGGGCATTGGTTCAAGAACTGCCAAGCAAGCAACAGAGTAGTAGCCACTTACAAGAGATATAGGGAGTCTAAAGAACAATAGGCTCACTATATGGAAGAAGAAGGCCATGACCCAGACGTCAACCTTACAATTGCAAACTTCAATGGCAACAAGGAACTTGCTCAGTCAATGGATGCTCTAGATTTTGACTGATCTGTTTTATTTTATTTTCCAAAGACAGTTGTGAAGGAATAATACCTCATTTTATTTTTAATTAGACTATTGCTTGGTCTTGAAGTTTAAATAATGGTTTGATGAATTAGATTTCTGAACCTTGATTTGATTATCGTTGGCTTATTAATAAATTTCAGATTTTATTCTGAAGCATTGAATTTATTCGATTTTATTTACTACACATATATACATGGTTCAAAATAGCACTATAAAGATGTAAAGCAATACATCTAGAAAAAAAAAATTTAGAATGAAAAGATTATCATTCTACCTAAATAGAAATACTCTAAAGAATATGAGATATATTTTCAAAATTTAGTTGTAGGAATGAATCAAGGAGAACTTGAGTGCTTAGTTGATAGTGGTGTTTGGCTCCAATTTTGCTGCAGCTGGTCAACAGTCTCTTTTCTGCGCGGGCGTGCCAGCACCGTTCGGGTGCGGTCGTCGGGGGTGTCCCTTGACCTGACTTCTTTCAAGCGATTGTAGACGTGGAGAGTACCAACCTCGTCGTGGGATTCTTTATGCCTCGTGGTGAGGACTTTTGCTGAGCTTCTTGAAAATCACAATCGATACTCGATGTTGTAGATCGAGCAGAGCGAGAACCACTGGGAAGTAGAGAGAACTTGCTAAAGCGTGACTTTAGCTTGGCTGGTTTGCGAGGGCGTTACCCTTGCTTGGCTGGTTTCGTAACCGTTGTGGTCGTGGTACTACAATCGGCTCCCGAGGAGACTAGGACCGAAGTACGTTGACAGAGGGTTTGGTGGCACTGAAAGTCGGCTTCTGAGAAGACTAGAACTAGGAGTGTGATCACCGGTAAGAGAAAGAAAGGAGAGGAGTTGCTCTAGAGAGAACTTAGATCATCTTAGAGATGTTTGTTGAATTGTGTTGTTGTCTGTTTTCTTGATACTTGTTGTAGCCTCTATATATAGGCTACCAAGCAACACTATTTGGCTTTAAACAACTCATAATGAGTTAGGTTTTAGCACTTAAACATTAATGGAATGTTAGGTTTGAATACTTAAACACTTAATGTAATTTGTTAGGTTTAAGTCATTTTCTGCTCCCTTATCCTTCAATTTTTATCTCCACTAAGAACTCAGATTCAACATTTGATTTCTTCATATGAAATGATCCACCATGAATGTAGATTATTGTGGTAAAATTTCAGAATTTATTTCCATGTGGTTGGGCCGGAAATGCTGCTGGACCTCTTACAGGTCCAGTTTTCCAGTTTTGCTTCTGCAGAAAATTGGATTGATTGTTTGAAGGCCTTCCACTCAAAAATAGCTCTGGTACTTTTCATAAGAAATGATCCTTGGGCTGTCTAGAATAGATCTGCAGAGTTTCAGCTCATTTAGAGTTCATTTGGTCAGGAGGCCGCTCATTCTGTTTAGCTCGGTTTCTCCTAGCCGAAGTAGGAAAATGTGCTATAGTTGACTTTTCATGCTTCCATAGTAGGCTTTATTTAGCCTCTAAATTTATATTTCGAACTTGTCGAAAATATATAGCTTGAGCCACTGACATTGGCTCAATTTCTCTAAGACGTGCCTTGTCAGGCCAAAATGCTCATTTTGGGTCCAAACATTGCCCCCAGACCTCGAAGTCAAAGGTCTTCGTCTTGACTGAAGAGGTCTTGAATCAACACTGCTCTTATAATGTTGTTGCTCCAAAAGCCACTGGTATTGGCTTGACTGATTCCATATAGGCCTCTAAATAGGCCATAAAGCTTGAATGCCACAATCTGGATTGCCTTTGTCATGAACTGACGCTTCCTTTGCCAACTTTATTGCCCCCCATGGATCTGATGTCTGGTATGCAGTGAATTGGCGAAACTTGGGCAGGTTGTAGGAGATCAGAACTTTAGCGTGCCCCCCATGCGAAGGAGACTGGTTTTGATCGCGAATGAGGATCCTTCTTTTCCTTGGTGGTAGCTTCGCCATGTGTATAGCAGCAAGTATCTGCCTTGATCACTGGCTTTCTGTTGATTTTTTCAAATGTAGGTGTTTGGAGCTGCTTTGCTGGCTAGATCAAGTTTGATCAAGGCCAAACGGTTGTGAGAAGATAATATTGAAAATGAAACAGTTACCCCCTCGAAAACCGTTCGGTTCTCCCACCCGCCAATAATCCATTCTTTTCCGAGATTTAGGGCAACTTTAATCACGCTTTTCTAACACTTAGTTTGACTCTTCTCTTCGACCGTCCATCCAAGGCTGGGGATTTGCCTGAAGTCCCTATAAATAGTTGTATTTTAGGCAGGGAATACTCACAACAAATCTTCTGAAATATTCAAGAAATGACCTTTCAGTCCTTGCTTCTCTTTCTCCTTCTTCACAAATCTTCCCCTCATGAAATGACCTTTAGCCTCTAAATTTTAGGCTTTATGGCGTAATCTTAAGCCTGGGTTAGGCCTTATGGCGTAATCTTAGGCAACCCTTTGTTTCAGCCTTCTGGAAATCTGGATGGAAAATGCCAGGCTTCAGATTGGTTTAGAAACGCGAGGGGGCTCCGAGTGTGGGATCCACGATCATGCGAGATCATTTTTTGAGAAAATCCCATACGTGGAGCGAAACGGGGAAATGGAGGAAGGCCACTTGTGGTTTGTCTTCCCTCCTCTGTTTCCTTCCTTCTGGACCCGGCCCGTGTTGTGCCCTCCAGATGGAAGGGGCTTTGGTTACCCCCTCTCTCTTCTTGATAGAATCTTGGAGGGATGAGAAGGGATGGACTCTTTGAAGGAATGGGTTCAAGCTACAGAATGGCTGTTCCCATACTTCACGTCCAACTAATGGTGGTTACCAAGGCTAAAGGGGGTGCAGAGACTCAAGCCGATATTCTGTTCCTTCACTCTCTGCCCCTCCTTGAGATAATGGCGCGGCTCAAGCCGACGTTGGGTTTCTTAGCAGCTTCCCTGTAAAGGGGGCGCGAGGGCTCCGTTCCTCTTCTTTTTCCTTCCTTGAAGTCTGCCCCTCCTTGGGATAATGGCTCGGCTCAACCTGACGTTGGATTCCATAGCTGCTTCCACTTGAGGAAAGATTCAAAAGATATCCGAAGATTCCTGTTTTGTATTTTAGCCACCTTTGGCTTTGTAATGAATGTACTACTTTTGGCCGCAAAGCCACTTTTTGAATACAATAATGTTTTCTTATCCTGATATTCAAATATCCGTGAGAAACCAATAATTGTGTCTCACAAGGCCCCGAATATAGGCCCCTATAGTTGTATATTGAAAATAATATAAACTTTTAAAATATGCTCTGCGTCAAAAACTCTTGGTTTTATATTCTTAATGGGTCTTTAACTTCGCATTAACTAGCTGTTGAAAACTCCACCGTGAGAAGATAATATTGAAAATGGAACAGTTACCTCCTCGAAAACCGTTCGGTTCCCCCACGCGCCAATAATCCATTCTTTTCCGAGGTTTAGGGCATTAATCACTCGTTGAAAACAACAACGGTTGTGGAAAAATAATCTCGTGAATAGAACAGTTACTTCCTCGAAAACCGTTCGGTTCCCCCACGCGCCAATAATCCCTTCTTAATTATTCATCATCACCGCTCTTCAATTCTCGCATTCTCTCAACCCATCACCAATGGAACCACAAACCCAGCAACCAACCGAGGATGGAGGAAGCAACAAAGCAGCCGGGAGTAGTGCTAACATGTTTTGTAGGCGGAGCAGTACCAGGTGGACTCCCACTACAGATCAGATAAGAATCATCAAGGAGCTTTACTACAACAAGGGAGTTAGGTCCCCAAATGCAGAGCAAGTTCAGAGGATCTATCTCCAGCTGAAACGGTACGGAAAGATCAAGTGCAAGAACGTCTTTTACTGGTTTGCGAACTACAAGGCTTGGGAGAAGCAGAGGAAGAGGTCCACTTCGGATGTTCATGTGCCCATGCAAAGATTAGGGCCTGTTGGTAATGGTACCAATTGGAAACCTGAGGATCAGTATATTAACTTCGGATCTTCTGCATCTGCTTCTGCTTCTTCAGCTGGTGTGATTGCTTTTAACGGGCAAATGGGGAACTATAGTGGTTATGGATCCATGAACATGGAGATTGAAACCCTTCCTCTGTTCCCCATGCACGGTGAAGACATTTTTGGCAACATGAAGACTACTTCCGATGGAGGTGGCGGTCACGGTGGTGGCTCTCACACTTCCCTTGAGCTCAGCCTTTCCTGCGAGGGCAAAGCTGGAAAAAGTTTTCGGAGCCGCTGACTCGGCTTAGTAGCTTCGCGAGTGTAGGAACAATTAGAATTGCCCCCTAAGAGTTGTATTTATGACTTTTTTTTTTTTTTAGGCTAAATGGGCTTAGTATTGTATAGTGTTGCCTCCCTAGTGTTGCTAGGCATAGCGAAGAAATGATTATGGGCCTCAAAAACAGGCCTTCATGAATGGGCTTTGCGAGTGTAGGAACACTAGAATTGTCCCCCATGTCTTATGCGAATAAACTGTCTACGACTCCTCCGAGTCCTAGACATTGGGAGAGTATTTCTTCAAGTATCTCCCATTGATAGGGTTATGATGGACATCTCCATCCATGTCCTTGAGATGAAAAGCTCATTTCTCTAAGATTTTATAAATGAAAAGCTCCAGATATTTCTTTGCTAACCACTTCTAATGTTGTGACTTGATCATAGACCTCTTTCTCCACTAAGTACGAAGATAACTTGTCGTACAAGGAGTGGAAGGTCTCTACCCCTTCCTCTGGAAGGTCGTAATCCATTAATTATCCATTGCGTGGGGCACAGCATGGCCGGGCCTCGCTAGGTCTTCTTTTGCGAGCGTGAGCCCCCACTGTGCCAACTCAGAAGCCGTCACCCCTGTGGGGCGGCCATTGTTGTCTATGTTACTGACTTGCAATGGAGTAATTGGCTCAAAATAGTACATGGCATCTACGTAATTCGCGGAAACAGGGAAAGGGCGAGGGTCTGCTTTAATTATCTCAGCCTTATCTGTCACCCTGTTCCACATGATCAGCTCTTGGTGGAGTGTTGACGGAACACAATAGCTCCGATGAATCCAATCTCTTCCCAGGATGGCACTGTAGGTCGCGTAACAATCCGTAACGAAGAACGCATAAACGCCTTCCGCAGGACCCACCTTGATTTTTAGGAACAGTAAACCTAACGTCTTGGTTACTGTGCCCGCGAAGTTCTTCAATGTGAGAGAGATAGACTAGATCTTCTCCTTCTTGATTCCCAAAAGCTGCATGGTCCTTGTAGTAATGACATTCACAGCCGCGCCGGTATCAACCATTATCTTGCTGACCTTAGTCCCATTAATTTCCACTGTGATATACAAAGCTCGCATGTGTTGCACCATGGCGGGCGTGGGTCTTGTGAAGCTCATGAAGAAACCCTTGCTGTTAGCATCTTCAGTCTTAAGGAACACTGCTTTTTCCACCGGTGTTGTTGCGGCTGAAGTGATCTACAACTGCTGTTCTCCAATCGCGTCAGTTTCTACGCATTCCTGCGCAGCGACTGGTAAGGCATACTGGAGGTGACCTTCGCTGGACTTTCAACCCGGTCGGTACCATAATGGTTTGCTGGAGGTGGATCGTGGTGCACGTATTCAACTCCGTCGCTGTCATATTGGGAAAACAGGCTATGATCAACAAAGGCCCCTTCATTGATTTTCAAAGTCCTGGTCCCTTGCGTGACTGATGACGCGGCGTTGTTCTTCCCACCCGTTGCCAGAGTAGTCTCTTTACCTCTGACTGATGCGGCAGTAGCGGATGTGGCTGAACTGCCGCCGCTTGCTTTTTCTCGAGCATTTGGTGGTATGTACTTGCCAGATATGGGGGACTGACCTAGAGAGCCTAGAATGGCGCTAGGATCTCCCAGTGTTTTATGTAGAACCTCTCTGGCCTGATCGAGGTCAGCCTTCTGCATGGCCACCTGGGTCGCGACGTTGGATCCTTCTTTGCGAATCGTCGCGACTTCTGAAACGATGTGTTTGCTTGCAACCAACAGCTCTTCGTGGTTCTTCTGCATTTTTTGGTTCATGCCATTCAATTGCCCTTGTGTTTGTTGTGCCCCTAGCTCAAGCCGTCGACGGTCCTCCGCAAGGGCCTTTTCCATCTTCTCATGGTATGCAGCAGAATTCTGTTGAAGGATATTAAGCCGCTCTTCTATGGTCGCATTTTCTGGAACGAGAATAGGCACAAAGTCAATAGTTGTAACTGCGCTCGCGGCTACCTGGGTGATGCTAGTGATAGGAGCATTTTAATGCGACGTTTTAACTGCATTTCCCTACATTTTCTGCGTTATTTCCTTAATAAAACTCTGTTTGGGAAAGTTTCCATTCTTCGATTGGGAAAGTTCCTATTTGTAGAAAGTTTCTATTTTGTAGTTTCTATTTTTCATTTTTGGAAAGTTTCCATTTTCAGTTTAGGAAAGTTTTTATTTTTCTTACTAGTTTCTATTTTCAGGACCTCGGAGCTAAAAAGTGGAAATGAACTCATAAATGGAAAGAGGAGCTTGCGAACATTAAGGGGAGCAAAAATGAGAAACAATGAGCCACATAAATGAGTAGAAATGAAGAAAAGAAGTTTTCCTGCTTCAACCAGGAAACCCTGCGAAAAGGAGGAAAGCTTACCAATGAAGTTTCCAACGTTACTATGAAAAAGAAATGGAAAAATAAAGTGTTATGACGTTGGAAGGTGACAAGGCTTGAAGTTGAAGCAACAAGGCCCAAGAACTCTCAAGACTTATTGGATTTTCAGCAAAATGGATCAAAGGCCCACAAAGCCCATGCAATTAGGGTTTGTGACGCAATGAAGAACCCTAGAGAGAGTTTGCCGTGAAATCCCAAGAGATAAATAAGGGAAGTGGCGTGAGAATCAAGAAGAACCTAGAAGATTTCGGCAAGAGATTTTCTAGGGCAATTTTAATGGAAAGATAAACCCTAGAAAACCTTTTGCCGTCCAAGCCAAGAGGAAAAGAAGGATTTGCCGTGTGAATCAAAGAGAAAATAAAAGATTTCGGCAAAGAGATATTCTCTAGAGAGTTTTAAGGAAAGAAAATATGTGTGGAGACCAAGAAAAGCTCGAAAGGTGTCTAGATTCATCCCTAGAATTCCTAAAGGAAGTTTGGCCGAAATAAAAGAGAAAAAAAATCAGAATATTTGCAAGGGAATTTCGGCCAAGATTATTAGGGAATTAAAATGGAGTTTTGTGATTGGTTGGACCACCTCATAGGGCTTATGTGGCAAGCAAGCATTGGAGGAAATTATGTGGAGTTATCATGTTAATTCCGTGGAAAATAAAGGAGTGCACGGCTTGGAGACCAAGTTGGCCGTGCTCCTATATATACTCCCCCTTTCTCAACGTCAAGGAGCCCAATCTTTACGTTTTACAACTTAGAAAAATCAGAAAATCCCTCTAGCATAGCCGTGAGTTCCTCCATCCTCTAGAGCAAGCCACGAGTTCAAGCAAGGCCAAGGAAGAGAAGAAGAAGCCGTGACCATTCCTCCACCATCCACCTTTGAAGCTTGCTTTCGAGATTCAAGGATTCCATCGTTATTCATCCATCTTCATCTTCCATCCACGGTGTAATTCAATCTCTACTTTGTAACATTTGTTTTGAATTTCGTTGGTTTTGTTCTAGTTGACATATATGTTTGAATGAATATTAATTTCTGGAATTTTTATGATTAATTGAGAATTTTCAGATTCATATTATTGTTCTTCGAGAGTTGCTTATGTGGGTTTGTTTAATTAAATTTGCGTTATAGATATCTTTTGTATTTTAATCTTATGTGGTTGCAAACACTTAGGGTTTCGATATGAATGGTGCTAGGTTTAAGAACATGAAATCGACTTTTCGTTTTGTGTAAACTTGAATCAAAGTAGTAAAGGTTTTGAGCAAAGATCGAATTTAATTAACGAGGATTGCAATTAGGTGGACTTTTCCATACTAAGTTGTACACTTGAGTTGATAGCCTTTCTCTATGTCTAATGCGTTAAACGTGTCATGATTGACTAGCTTTCTAGGGCTTGATTACATGTTTAATAGGATTGATCTAGGTGCTTTCGCTTAGGTTAATTAGCATTAAAAAGTAAAATATGGGAAATCATTTGCTTTCGAATGTTTCACATGATCAACTCCTTTCTCATGACTTAGATGAACAATATTAGGGTTTGAATCAATTTTAATCATAAGTTTCGGTTTTGATCTTTGTTCTCTCATTCCATTTGTGTTTTTATGTTTTTGTGTTTTATTTGTTTTCTTAACTTAGTTTAATTTTTGAAAACCAAAACCAAAAATCCCCCCTAATTTCGTAAATAATGTTTATACTTGTGAATATCTTTGTGAATATTATACTTTGTTTTAATTTTAATTGTTTAATTGTTTGACAATGACAGGTGTACCCTCAATCCCCGGAATAGAACGATCCCTATTTGCTTATACTACTAACGATATTTTCAGGGTTAAATTATGCGCTTGCTCAAAGCGTGTCAGCTAGACGTATCGTCAGCCTGATTAGGCTGGGCGGTGGGAACTTTCTCGCCTTCAGTAGTAGGATGTTGATTTCCTCCTCGTTCAGTTGACATCTCTGTCGATGGAGGGTGGGGAGAAAATCTTTGGATTACTTGTTCTTCAGAAAGACCACGACAGTCTGCACGCGAGTGCGGTCTGTAACTGGAGGTCTTATGTTTCGGGCAGTTAACGTAAACCTTTTGATAAGGGTTTGCACTTGACTTCCCAATGGCTTCTGGAAGTCTGAATTGAAAGTAGCTGAATTCAATAAGACACTGTGAATCAAGGTTTAGACGTGCGGCCCAAGTATAGTCGCCTAGACACAAACTTTCTTTCAAATCCTTTGGGCAACCTTACTGAAATGGCCAGGTGGGGGAGGGCGAACAAAAGACGCAGAATCCATTTTGGCATGAACTACTCCCACATAGTGGTTTAGGCCCATTTGTACGCACTTCTGGATTCAATAACCTGTTATGAACGTTGTCCTCTTTCTAGACACCATTTCACATAGGCTATACTTACTAAGATGAGAAAGATCATAAGTGTGAAGACAGTTCAACAAGTGTTAATAAAAACCGCCCTTAACCTTAAGGGACCTGAACTAGGCACCAATAAGGAGTTTAGGTCAATATCAACAAAATAGACTTCACCTATTCCGTTATGATTCACAACCCCTTACTAACCTCAACTTCTTAATAATGGTGTGATTTACAGCTCACAGTAGGTCCCACTGGGCGTGCCAAAATGTTTGGCTCCAATTTTGCTGCAGTTGGTAAACAGTCTATTTTCTGCGCGGGCGTGCCAGCACCGTTCGGGTGCGGTCGTCGGGGGTGTCCATTGACCTGATTTCTTTCAAGCGATTGTAGACGAGGAGAGCACCAACCTCGTCGTGGGATTCTTTATGCCTCGTGGTGAGGACTTTTGCTGAGCTTCTTGAAAATCACAATCGATACTCGATGTTGTAGATCGAGCAGAGCGAGAACCACTGGGAAGTAGAGAGAACTGGCTAAAGCGTGACTTTAGCTTGGCTGGTTTGCGAGGGCGTTACCCTTGCTTGGCTGGTTTCGTAACCGTTGTGGTCGTGGTACTACAATCGACTCCCGAGGAGACTAGGACCGAAGTACGTTGACAGAGGGTTTGGTGGCACTGAAAGTCGGCTTCTGAGAAGACTAGGACTAGGAGTGTGATCACTTGGGCTGTCTAGAATAGATCTGCAGAGTTTCAGCTCATTTAGAGTTCATTTGGTTAGGCGGCCGCTCCTTCTGTTTAGCTCGGTTTCTCCTAGCCGAAGTAGGAAAATGTGTTATAGTTGACTTTTCATGCTTCCATAGTAGGCTTTATTTAGCCTCTAAATATATATTTCGAACTTGTCGACAATATATAGCTTGAGCCACTGACATTGGCTCAATTTCTCCAAGACGTGCCTTGTCAGGCCAAAATGCTCATTTTGGGTCCAAACAAGTGGGACTACCCACACCATATTGAGGAATAGGCAATTATTCATTAAATTAATAGCCTATAATTCCTCTGTGACTACGATGATTGGATCGTCACAAGTAATAAAAGGGCGAGTAATTGCCAAATTTTTGCTGCCTAGCGGCACAATGTTTAAAGTCACAGATGCTCTATATGCACCAAGAGCTAATCGAACCTTGTTAATTTTCAAAGATATTCGTGCCAACGGTTATCATATAGAAACCCATTGTGAGAATGAAACTGAATACCTTTACATTACCTCTAATGAATGTGGAAGGAAACGCATTTTAGAGAAACTAATGAGTCAATCTAGTGGACTGTACCACACTACTATTCAGATAATTGAATGGATTAAATTGCGTTTAGTCCCTGTACTATGACCCTTTTTTCGTTTCAGTCCCTGACATTCTCAATTAATCTGAAAAGTCCCTAACGTCAAAATTTCCGTCTGATTAGTCCCTCCCGCGTCAAATTAGGAGTTGACCTTAGGTGAAATGTCCAATATACCCCTCTGTTATTTCTTTTTCCTTTTTAATTTCTTTTTCTCCTTTTTTTTCTTTTTCCTTTTTAATTTCTTTTTTTCCTTTTTTTTTTCTTTTTCCTTTTTAATTTCTTTTTTTTCCTTTTTTCTTTTTTCTTTTTCATTTTTAATGACCATCGTATCCTGCTGCATCGGTAGCGCCACGTCGGCGAACCAATCCAGATCGACCTGAAACCCCAATTCTTGTTCTCCACGTTGGCGGCCCTCTTTTTTTTTTTTTTTTTCCTTTTTCCTTTTTAATTTCTTTTTTCCTTTTTCTTTTCTTTTTTCTTTTTTCTTTTTCCTTTTTCCTTTTTCCTTTTTAATGACCATCGTATCCTACTGCATCGGTAGCGCCACGTCGGCGAACCAATCCAGATCGACCCGAAACCCCAATTATTGTTCTCCACGCCGGCGGCCATTTTTCTTTACCATCACTATTCTTCTTCTTCACTTCTGGTTTTGGTCAACTTGGCCATCAAAAACCATCATTTCAACCAGACCCAAAATCCAAATCAGCATTTTGAGCAAGACCCAAAAACCTCAGGGTCTGAAAAAATGGTAGTTTTCAGTGAAAAGTTTCCAAATTGAGGCTTGATGTGGAGAGAGAAAGTGAGATTTGAGTGGGAGAGAGAGAAGTAGGCTGTGAAAACAAGAGGGGAGTGGTTTAGCGGCGAATTTCCAAGTTGATTGGGATCTGCTTGTGTTTGGGAGATGGCGTCGGCGACGATGGAGGCGAGGGCGGATCCTAACAGAGGGAGATGGCTTCAGAGAAGGTGAAGAAGTGATCGATCAGCTCCTAGCCTCTTGCTTTTGCTCGATGTCCATCTTTGCACCGCCAAGCTAGGTCTTTGCTGGGTTTGGTTTCAATTTGGGGAGAGAAACAGATGGATTGTGGAGTTTGATCGGAATGAGATTGGTGGGTTGAGGGTAGGCAAAACGAAAAGAAAAAAAAAGGAAAAAAAGAAATTAAAAAGGAACAAGAAAAAAAGAAGAAAAAGCAAAAAAGAAATTAAAAAGGAAAAAAAAAAAAGGAACAAGAAAAAAAGAAGAAAAAGAAAAAAAGAAATTAAAAAGAAAAAAGAGAAAAAGAAATTAAAAAGGAAAAAGAAAAAAAAAAGAGAAAAAGAAATTAAAAAGGAAAAAGAAATAACAGAGGGGTATATTGGACATTTCACCTAAGATCAACTCCTAATTTAACGCGAGAGGGACCAATCAGACGGAAATTTTGACGTTAGGGACTTTTCAGATTAATTGAGAATGTCAGGGACTGAAACGAAAAAAGGGTCATAGTACATGGACTAAACATAATTTAATCCTAATTGAATCCTATGCCGTCACAAACAATGAAATGTGGGACACTGACTCATATAGGCTTTGGCATGACCGCCTAGGGCATCTTGGTCGTGACATCATGATTCGTACTTTAAAGAACTCACACGGACATCCTTCTTTCGAGTGAAAAATAAAATGGGACAAAAATCTGCCACACTACAATGTGTGGGTCATAGTATTGCTCAACTGTAGCTATTGCCTTCTGAAGTACAAGAAGCACTACCTCCATCCCACTATGCCTCATTGACTATTTCAAAGGCACGTCACTCGCTTTGCAAAGCCTGCCCTTTAGCAAAAACAGGATCGAGACTTTCCTATGCTAAAGATAGAATACAAAACATTCCATTCTTACAAAGGATACATGGAGATATCTGTGGACCTATTCATCTAGAATGCGAACCATTCAAGTACTTTATGGTTATGGTGGATGCTTCGACACGCTGGTCACATGTCACTTTATTGTCCACAAAAAATGCTGCATTTGCAAAACTCCTAGCACAGATTATACGTTTAAGGGCTTACCACCTTGATCACCTAATCAAGTCTATAAGGCTTGATAATGCTGGAGAGTTTATATCAAAAGCATTTGATGATTATTGCATGTCTATTGGGATCGATGTAGAGCATCCTATACCCCATGTGCATACACAAAATGGTCTCGCAGAAGCCACCATCAAAAGGCTACAGATGGTGGCTATGGCACTGGTTTTGTGCACCAACCTGCCTATATCTGCTTGGGGTTATGCATTATTGCATGCAGCTTTACTTATTCGTTTTAGACCCACTGCTAGCCAACCATTTTATGCATGCCAGTTGGTAACTGGATATGAGCCTGACATTTCACAATTACGCATATTTGGTTGTGCAGTATATGTGCCTATAGCGCCCCCACATCGCACAAAAATGGGTCCTAGGAGACGATGTTGGATACGAATCGCCAACCATTATTCCCTATTTGGAACCCTTGACAGGCGATCTTTTTACCGCTAGATTTGTGGATTGTCACTTTGATGAAACAGTCTTCCCGTCATTAGAGGGAGATAGGAAAAAGGTTTTCCAAGGGAACGACGGGAATTGTCGTGGTTTGTCCCCACTCTGTCTCATTTTGATCCCCGCAATAATCTTCATAACGTAGCAGATTCTATGCCTAATGTGTTTACTGATATCGCAAAAGTGACAAGATCACATATACTAGCTGCAAATGTGCCTGCAAGGTTAGAAGTCCCCAACAAGGGGCACGGCGCCGCAGATAGAGGCGCTACAACCACACTTAGTGGAGGTGTGTTTGAGGCCGTGGCTCCCCAAAGGAAAAGGGGGAGGCCACTTGGTTTGACTGACACTTACCCAAGGAAGAAGAGGGCGAGTAAGTCACAAACTGATCCATTAATCATCAATGTAGAGAATCCCTCTCATGAGATTGTTTTTTATTATAGTTATGTCCATGAATCAATACTAGAGGACGCTTCGATGTTTGAAATGATTCCAGAGAACAAAGAAATCTCAATGGATTATGAGAGTGTGTATGAGTTGATGAAAAGATCTTCCATACACATTGATGATGTATTTGCATACACTATTGCTCAAGAAATCATAGAGCACGATGATATCAAACCGCGCTATGTTGCAGAATGTCAACAAAGAGCAGATTGGCCTAAATGGAAAGAACCAATCCAGGCAGAACTAGATTATCTAGCAAAGAGACAGGCATTTGGTCCGATAGTGCTAACCCCACCATGTGTAAAGCTTGTAGGACATAAATGGGTATTTGTCGGAAAGCGTAATGAGAAGAATGAAGTCCTAAGGTATAAGGCTCGCCTTGTGAAGCAAGGTTTCTCACAACGCCCTAGAATTGACTACGAGGAGACATACTCTCCCGTAATGGACTTTATAACGTCCCGCTATTTAGTTAGCTTTGTAGTTTCCGAAGAACTGGAAATACAACTCATGGATGTGGTTACTGCATATCTCTATGGGGATCTTGATTCAGAGATATATATGAAAGTGCATGATGGCCTTACATTACCCAAATCAAGTGACTCTAAACCACGGAGTACGTTTGCAATTAGGTTGACACGCTCACTTTACGGATTGAAACAGTCCGGCCCGATGTGGTATACCCGTCTAAGTGACTACTTGATTGGGAAGGGATATAAGAACGATGAATTATGCCCCTGCGTATTAATAAAGAGAACAAGTTCCAGATTTGTAATTGTAGCTGTATATGTCGATGATATGAACATAATAGGTACTCTTGATGAAATAAGAGAAACCGCGAGCTACTTGAAATCCGAATTTGAGATGAAGGATCTTGGGAAAACTCGATTCTATCTAGGCCTTGAACTAGAACATCAAGTTTGTGGAATACTAATCCACCAGTCTGCGTATGTCCAAAAGATGCTCAGGCGATTAACATGGACAAAGCGCATCCTGCTAGCGCTCCCATGATCGGTTAAAGTTTGTATGCAAGGAAAGATCCATTTTGTCCAAAGGAAGATGACGAAAAGGTGTTGGGAGCTGAAATTCCCTATCTAAGTGCAATATGCGCATTATTGTACTTAGCCCAATGCACTCGACCAGGCATTGGATTCTCAGTGAACTTGTTAGCTAGATTTAGCTCAGCGCCAACGCAGCTTCACTGGAAAGGTATCAAGAATATTTTCCGATACCTAAAAGGAACCATTGACTTGGGACTGTTATTTCCCCTCAGAGAGACAAGAGGGGACGCCGATGGAACTGCAATCCCCAAAGGAAATGTTGATGGCGAAAACGCCACTCACTACACCGAAACCCCAAATAATGTTTTGGTTGGTTTTGCTGATGCTGGGTACTTCTCTGACCCACACAAAGGTCGTTCCCAAACTGGTTATGTATTTACCATTGGCAACATGGCGATATCTTGGAGATCAACCAAGCAAACCCTTGTGGCTACCTCCTCTAACCACTCTGAGATCATTGTTCTACATGAGGCGATTCGTGAGTGTATATGGTTAAGATCTATCATTACACATATTCGAGGGACTAGTGGTTTGAGTTCTACCACTAAAGAGCCTACTTACATTTATGAAGATAATGCAGCTTGCATCGAACATATGAAGCTAGGTTATATCAAGGGTGCACATATAGCCAAAGTTTTTCTACAATCAGCAACAACAAGCTCTGCTCAAGATTCAAGTGAATCAAGTAAGCTCTGAGGAGAATGTGGCAGATTTGATTACCAAATCATTGCCTAAGGCCATATTTGAGAGACATCTGAAAAACATAAGAATGCGAAGACTTTCCAAGCTCCCTTGACTAATGTAAGGATCAGGGGGAGTCTAACACACACATGTCATCATCAAATGTAATAGGTGCGTTGTGCTCTTTTCCTTAGACCAAGGTGTTTTTTTTCTTTCCCACAGGGTTTTTGTTTTTACTTGGCAAGTTTTTTAGTGAGGCAACAATTCATGCACCATTTCGTCTTTGACTTGGCACAAGAGGGAGTGTTAAAGGAAAAACACATTATGTGCCTTCGTTAAAGTAACTGACGAAGAAGGAATTAAGGAATTAGCGATTATAGCTCAATCATCATTTACTGTCATTATTGTAATTGATATTTCCATTGTAATTATCTCCCTATATAAAGAGACTATTTAATGAAATGAGTAGGCCAATTCCCATTTTACTCTTACTCAAATTTCATTTTACCTCCTTGATTTTTATACCATACATCATTTATATATACCACTGTACTTCTAAATTCATCATGAATGCCCTGTACTTACTATAACGCTAAACCTCGTTTAAAATAGAGTTCAGAGGAGTATATGTACAGACCATGGCAAAAAAAAAAAAAAAAATGTAAGCCGCTAGAAGTAGCGAGAGACGAGTAGCAAATGGTTTTTTTTTTTTTTTTTGGCAGTGGAGAGTAGTAAATGGTTTGAGAGGAAGAAGGAGGAGAAATATGGAGAGAAAGGAATTGGGGTCAAGTCGAACTTGAAACAGAAGATATATATATAAAACAGAAAGGGAAACAAACAAAAGGAAAAGGAGAGGCTCGATACCTCAGATCAGAGAAAAACCCCAAGCAAAAGCATCTAAGGTGGACGAGGATGAATCTCACCGACTCTCAAAAGAAAAGGAGAAAACCTGATGCAGAGGGTTTCAATAGCCCCAATTTGTGAAGTGCGTTAAAGCCACATTATTTGATATTTGATCAAAACTTTTGGGATATGTAGTCTTCTATTTAACAGAGATTGATGCATATGAATCACGAAAACATCATCATGATTTGTTTTCTAAAGTCTCGATACTTAATAAGTTAATATATATATATATATATATATATATATATATACTTTTTTTCTAAATCTAGGTACGTATATATGAGTTGAGTTTAACTAGCGCAGTACAGCCCAGATTTCCATCTCCTAATAAAAACATGGACATTCTACCGATATGCTTGAAATAATTTGCGGACCTAGCTAAGCTGTTGAGATGTATCTAAAGATTATCATATAATAATATTAAATTAATGTATCTGCGCAGTGTCATATATATCTCATTTACAGTGCACTTGTCCCTCTAAATAGTGGAAGGCCGAATTCTCAAGAGGACGGAGGTATTCTGAATCGATTATATAGTCTAATTATGCATGTGTACGTACGCGTCAAAAAATTAGGCATATATACACTTATGTTCTGGTCTTCACTAAACAATTTTAAACAAGAAATTGTTCAATTTGGGGTTGTGATAAGTAAGGGCTTAAAAATTAAACTAACCGGACTGGTTTATCCATAAGATGTCTAGGTTACTCTCTCTGAGAGGTGGGTGGAAGTCGTGGCCTCCTGGCGGCGGTTCTGCGAATTGGGTTAGAGGAGATGGGGTTTCCTTCTCGTCTAGTCGTTGGGGGATTGAGGATGGTGGGGTTCCCCGTAGTCGGATTCTCAAAATTCAAGGCAATGAAGGTTTGGTTCGTCGGGTCGCGGAGTGGAGCACTGGGGGGAGGTCTGCCTCCTCGGGCTTTCGTTTTGTGCCAGGCGGCTGGGCGGTGACGATGGCTGGTGATTGGGCGTCGTACAAGGAGGATTGCGCGGCCAGGCTAACAGATGCAGCGTTGATCCGTGCTGGAGCAGGATTGGCTGCTGCTGGGAGAGGCGACTATGGCGACGACCTGCGGTGGATGACCTCCCCGTCCGGCGTCGTCGACTGGAGGCGGTCTGGTGTGCTGCCGTACTTGATTTGGGTGCAGACTGGTTTGCAGATCCGGATTTGGGATCCGGGTCGGACCCAGCTTTGGATCTGGTGCTGGGTTTGGATCCGGATCATTGGTCGGATCTGGTTTTGGGCTTGGTACTGGGCCTGGATGTGGGCTTTGAGGTTGATGTTTATTTGGTTTTTAGCTTTTTTCATAGGTCCCTTTGGTGGAAGATTGATCTCTGTTTGGCGTACTTTTTACGTGGAAGATGTTTGGATGGTCACATCACCAGTTATATTGTTAGAAGATTGCCCTTTAGTGGTCGATCACACTATCGATAACTTAGGTGGAAGATTGTTCTCTTTTCGACGTAAGATGTACGAGGAATCTGCTTGGTCGGTCATACCACCGGTTGCTTTGATAGAAGATTGCCCTTTTATGGTCGGTCATACTATTAGTAACTTTTCACATAGCACGGTTTACACCCGCTGCGTCCTCAGATGCATTTTTGCATCCCATCGTATCTTTGCTAGGTTTTATGTTCATTGTTTTATCTTCATACTTTTCATTTATATTGTAGTTTCTACATTTGTCTTTTGTAATCTTTCTTATTATTAATGGAGTTGACATTTATTCTCAAAAAAAAAAAAAAAAAGTAAGGGCTTATATATACACACAATTTTTTTTGTTTCTAAATTTCACTTTACTTTCTCTATTTTTACATCATAAAACATTTAAGTCCCTATATTTTCTAATTTTATCCAATTTTTAGTTGTTTTGTCAACAAGGGGAGAGTCCAATGTACATTAGTCGACCAACTATGGGCTATTTGAAAATCTATGAGTTTTACCTGAGTATGAAAAGCCATGTGCACTTTTTGGCTCTCAAGTAGACTTTCTAAATGACTCTATTACAACATTTAGTTTTTAGATCTCAATACATATAGAGAGGAGGAGAGAGATATTTAGTTTTTAGAAATATTCATCGAAATCTATCAATGTATGAGATTCTTTTCTTATTATAACGTGTTAAATAACAAAAAGCATTGTCCGTGGCTTGATATTGTATTAATATTGTCCCTACTTAACCACTTATTAAGTAATAGATTTTAACTCAAAAGGTCTTAGTGTAATTAGGAATAAGTCATATACTAACAAGTTACCTTGACCCAAAGCACTAAAATTGGCCAAAATTATCTCACTTACCTCAGCAACAGATTTTTATTATCACTAACTCAATTTAAAGTGAAATGGCAATTTTGTCCTGAATCTAATTAATAAATTACAGCACGCTACTCTCTCTATCCTCCCATCTCTACACTGATCTCTCTCTCCTCTCTCTCTCTGTCTGCCATGGCGCGCGGCTCCGGAACTAGAGGACGAAGCCTACCACCGCCGAACCTTCACTTCGCCCAGACCCTGTCGACTGATCACTGCGCCCAGACCCTGTCGACTGATCACTGCGCCCAGATCCCGATTGGATCAGAACACGATCCCCGATCTCCGGCCGGTCCAGGCGCCTCCTGCATCCAGCTTTGCTGCGTTCAGACCATGGGACCCTCCAGACCAAAAATCGACTTCACTGCCGGACGACCCTATAGCCAGCAATGAGTCCGACATTGATAGGAGCAGTTGACTCAAACTCTGGCTGAAATCGAGGTGACGGAGAGAGTGGCGGAGGTAAGTGAAAATTCATCAGTCCAATAGTGGCAGTTGTAATTTTGATTTGCTGACGTAATTGATGATGTTATCATATACAGGCGGAATGTGTTTGAAGTTGGGGGACAAGGAGAAGAAGGAGAAAGAGAAGCTGCAACCGGCGCAGCGAAGGGAGAAGAAGACGACGTGGGTGCCCAAATCTTTTTTTTTTTTGGTAAAATGGTGGCAGAAGGCCCAGAAGGAAAGAAAAATGAAAAAAAAAAAAAAGTTCTATTGGGAGGTAATAGACGTTTTGAATTGATGTAATCTCCTCATTTTTTTTTCTTTAATCAAATTTTGATTTGTCTAATTTTAGAGAGATTAGTTCCTATTCCGGTGACCGAAAGTTCTATTGGGAGGCAATAAAGGTGTATTGGGGGGCAATAGAGGTTTATTCGGGGACAATAAAGGTCTATTTGGGGTCAATAAACCTTTCCGGCAACCTATGAAATCTCCGACGACCTCTTTGGGGACCTCCGACAAGGTTTTTAGAGAAGTCAGGTGGGTGGCACCGGTTAGGGCTGGGCATAACCGAATCACATACGGTTTTCCAACAGTTTCGAACCGAAAAAATCGGTTCGGTTTCCGAACCGAAAAAATCAGTTCGGTTTCCGAACCGAATTAAGAAAGGAAAAAACCCTTATTTTCCGAACCGAAACCGACTGTATGCGGGTCGGAATCGGTGTTGAACTTGTTTCCGACCGGTTGAACTTGTTTCCTAATATATATTAAAAATATATAATTTATATTATGTGTCAATATTTGATTGGTTTTATTTTTTCTTTCAGTACACCTTACCTCACTGAATCTATTCATCTAAAAGAAAACCTAATACCCGATACCGATCTCACTCATTTCAGATCTCACTTTCTCTCGAGTCACTTTCTCTCAACACAGGCGATCTGCCGATCTCAGTCTCTACGAACGAACACCACGGCGTCTCTCTCAGCCATCTCCGGCGTCTCTCTCAACCATCTCCGACGTCTCCCTCTTCTCCGACATCTCTCTCTTCTCCGGGCTCCGGTATGTGATGCATGTTTGTCTAATTGGGAATTTAGATTTAGGGTTTTCTAGTTTTCTGCTTTGATTTCTGATATTGTTTGTGGGTTTTACAACTTTTGTTTCTATCTCTCAACACAGGCGATCTCATTCTCTACGAACAATAACCACGGATCTCCATCTCCGGCGTCTCTCTCAGCCATCTTCGACGTCTCCCTCTTCTCCGACGTCTCTCTCTTCTCCGGGCTCCGGTATGTGATGCATGTTTGTCTAATTGGGAATTTAGATTTAGGGTTTTCTAGTTTTCTGCTTTGATTTCTGATATTGTTTGTGGGTTTTACAACTTTGGTTTCTATCTTTGTGTGTTGGTGTTTGTGGGTTTTGTTTTTTTATTGTTGTGGCCTTGTGGGCTCAGATTATGAAATTAACTAATTAAGGTCACGAACTTGATTTGTTTTTTATTGTTGTTTGCTCAGATTATGAAGTGGTTTGCAATAACTGCAAGTTTATTGTTTGTTATGAACGTCAGTTTTCTAATGAATAAGCTTGTATTGAAGTATCTTCAGAAGATATTTGCAGATATCTGGTCGTGCAGAATCTAGCAGTTCTGTCTTAGATTTTCTCGTTGTGATTCTGTTGTTTCGATTGCTCACCCAATTTGGTATGAAGAATTATGTTTGGGTTGCCTGATATGGACTGTTATGTCTTCATATATACAAAGATTCTCTTAGAACTAGACAATACCCATCTCCAGTTTGCGTTGATACGCAACCACTGTTGGTCCTTGAAACCCATATGTTTCTAGGACTTGGTGGATTGAAATTAATAGTGGGGGCAACTATTCTGTTTTCGGGTGCTTTGGTTACTAGATTGGAGGTTGTTTGTAAGTTGGTCTGAATGTGCCGAAGTTATAATTTCCTTCAGATTGGAAAAGCTTGAATCAGGTAAAAGTTTGTTTAATTTCAGTCATTATATGTATTTGACTATTTGCATATATTTTTTAGTTTTATTTTGTCTAATACATGTTCTTTTATCTGTTTTCTTTTTCTTGAACTAGAATCAGGGGTTACTCAGGTGGCATCTGAGGAATGAACTGCTTGTGATGATGGCATGATGAGTTGAGCTAGCTCCTGAAGGCCTATTTTTTATGGCAGCAATGTTTTTTTTTTTCCCTACAATGCTAGCTATTCGGTTTGTAATAACTTAACTTATTTAGTTTCATTGCTTTGAACTTACTTGAGAGACTAATGTTGGACACTTGAACTGCTTAGTGATGTCTAAAATTTTAGGTTTGATAATTTGCAGGTTTGATTCGTTTGAATTGCTTAGATTTGGGTCCAAGTCTTTTGCAGGTTTGAATTTTGAAATGGTTATCATTTGCTGCATGTTTGTCTGTGATGGTGATGCATTTGCAGGTTTGAAATGTTGATAACATAATATGATGATTGATGCATTTGCAGATGTGCTGAGTTATGATGTTATCATGTTATGAGTTATGGTTGAAATTTTAGGTTATCATCCATTCATGCTTAGATTTTGAATGTTTTGTGCTTGGATTTTGAATCATGTTTGTAATGTTAGTGTGCTTAGATTTTGCAAGTGCTTGGATTTTGTGATGCTTCTTTAGTTCTTTTCACGTTTGTGAAAGACTGAAAGTGAAAATAGACTGAAAAAGTCATTATGTGCTGAAAATTGACTATAATATGCCTAGAAATAATATTTCACATTGGGCTTGAAAATGAAAATTTGGGCCCATAATAAAACCGAAACCGACCCGCCCCGATTCCAGAATTCGGCCCAACCGAATTTTCGGCCCAGCTAGCAACAAAATGGTGTTCGGTGTCAAAAATGGTATTTCCGATTGTAGTCGGTTCGACTTCGGTTTGGGCCTGAAACCGACCCGGCCCGACTATGCCCAGGCCTAGCACCGGTGACCGGATTCCCGCGACCGTTGGCCGGATTCCGGCAACCGGTGACTGGACTCCGGCGAAGTCTCCTATAGTTTCTCTCTTTTTCATTTCTCTCTCTCTCTCTCTCTCTCTATGTAAGAAAGGGATGAAGGTAAAATAGTCTAAAAAAAAATTAATGAGGTAAGTAGGATAAATGGACAAAATCTCATATTATAATTTTCACATTCCTTATGTGAGATCTCCACCTTCAGCCATGATGTGCTTCTCCGCTGATGAATAAGGACCATCATCCATATTATTGGCCCAACCAATAGCCGCGTTCTAGAATATTATTGGCCTTTCTTGATGGTTAATCCATGGTACATTGATTTCATCTTTGGGATTTGATTAAACTCTGTGGCAGAATTTTATCTATTGAAAGAATATTAGACTGAATCGCCCATGATCATTATTATGACTTTCGAAGTCAGGCAACACCCTGAATAACATCGTCTCTATTGCTAGTTCAGGATCACGGCTTTGTGCTGGTGGTTGAGCGGTCTGGTTCTTTGGTAAAGAAAGGCTACTGATGAATGTGTGGAGTTTTTTAGACCCATGGCCGGGTGGCTTATTTTTAGGTTTCCATCCCTTCCATGATAGTTTGGATGCAAGAGACTAATTAATGGGTTGTTTAAATTATCTTTTTTTTTTTTTTAAAGAAGGACTCACGACTTAATAGAACCAAATGTAGGTAATTACACAACATGACTTACCCGAGAGGGCCATGTCAATATTAAGTCATACAGGCTACCCTAAAGCATCCTAATGAAATTTCCATAAAAATAGGACCAAGAACCAAACATTAGACAATGTTAGGGCAGAAAAAGTCCCTAACTTATTCAACGAAACCTTGGACCTCCCTATGTTGAGGGGGCATCCCCAGGTTCCACAGTAACCACACTCATAGAAGTGTCTTCTTTAACAGCAACCACAGCATCCTCAGTCACCACTGTATATCCACTTCCATTTCCAAAACCCGTTTAGCAGAATGAAACAGACGTTTCTTACCTTTGTTCGTGGCTGCAGCCTCAAGCTTCCAAGGATTTGATATCTTTGATATTTGGCTTGTTCTTCACACTTAAAGGGCATCTAACTTTGCGCTTTCTGGGAGAGGAGATCAAAAGTTCTACAGTCTGTTGAGGGATTGCTCAGCCACAAACCCTAAATCTATAGAAGCAGTTTCAGGAATAGGCACCACAGCCTTAGCCTTCTTACTGTATGTTAGCAGCTCCATGGTGTTCGTAGACCTCTTCATGCCACTAGCCACCGCACGCTCCACCACAGGACAACGTGGAGGAGGAGAGATTGCTGGAAGAACCTCCTTAGGGCTATAATGTGTTAACTGCCTAGTTAGCTCCTCCGCCAAACTCCTGGAATAGAAAGCACAAAGCCGGAGGGAGCTTAGGGATTAATGACTAGTGGTAGCACCGCCGTACTGCAACCCACACATGGAAGCATATGTGCCCCCTTCGAACCCGACCTGAGTCCTCCAATCATCAAAGCTCTACTAAGGTTAGGGTTAGGGTTGGAATTAGAATAGCTCCCCTCCTCCTGCACCCCGGCTGCCACTTGGACACCGGACCTATCCGGCAAGCATGCACAACCCATTGTTGGGTGTTCTAACAAACCACAGACATGACAAAACCCATAAACCTTCTCATACCTGAAATTAACCATGGCGGAGACTCCTGAGCTTCCAGTTCCAAACTCAAACAACATCGGAGGCCATTGTTTCACCGACGTCGTTATGTCGTGAGAAATCTGAACCCTAGCCTTCACTCCTCGTCGGATGTTTGACTTATCCAGATGCAGCACCTTGCCCAACGATTCACCAATTATGGGCATCGCTTCAACAATCATCAAGATCGGAGGTAGCCCTAACACCTCTACCCAAACAGGTATCATCGAAATTGACACTACCGCTGCATCGCTACGTCCATCGTACGCTGCCAACGCAAACATGGTACGACCATAGAACCACAACCCCCTGAGCAAAATCTTGTTCCTCTCTTCCTCCTTGTTGAATCTCAAGATGAAACGCTCCCCTTGATTTCTGATCATGAGTCGTTGTTTTGGCCCCCAAACGTTAGCCATGGTGGCCATGAAAGGTTTAGGATCAATTGTTTTTCTTTTGGGAGAGAAGCCTCCCAATGGCATATGAATTGCTGTAGATCGCCGCCGTACCAGCTACTCCAAAGGAAACCAACCCATTGTCTGTGATAGCAAGTGCAACAGCCATACGAGTCGAGACATCCTCCACCATCGTTCACTTTCGACGGCTATTCCAAAACTAACGAAACTCTAAAGAGAACCCTAGAGTTGAGAGAGTTTTTCCGTGAAATTATTTTTTTGTTTTAATTTTCATAAGAGATTTGTTTTCAGTTTCGAATATAGGATATGGGGGGAAGCTAGGTAATTTATTTTGGGGTTCTTTGTTCTTCGAAGTAGGAGTGGGCATAACACACCGGAAATCCGGTTACCGAACCGTCCGAACCGGATTTTCCGGTTTGGTAACCGGACCGAACATAAACGGCGCCGTTTTGGAGTCAAACCGAATCGAACCGGTTGTTAACGGTTCGGAATCGGTTCCAGGTGTTGAATCGACCGAATGAAACCGCCTGAACCGAATTTTTTATTTTATTTATTTTTGAATTAATTTTAATACTTGTCTAATTATGATTGGTCAAAAACCAAGCCTATGTGAGCTTGCATGCACCCGATCTCTGCAGAAACCCTAATAGGGTAATACTCTCAGCCTCTGGCCGCACGAATTCATTTGCCATTTTGCCAAACTCTCTCGACCTCTCCGCCTCTCCCAACTCTCACGATCTCTCTTGACCTCTCCCAACTCTCTCAATCTCTCTTGACCTCTGAAAGATCTGCTTCTCTCTCGGCCGAGAACCTGCGAGGGTAAGCTCTCTAAATCTCTCTTGACCTCTGAAAGATCTGCTTCTCTAAAGCTCGGGTTTCGATATTCTTACTTAGGTTTTGGGGTTTCGATATTCTTACAGAGATGTGCAACTGAGCTTGAATTTGTAAAGCAGGAGAAAACCAAATCATCCGTTTGAGATTACAGAGTGCTAGCTGGAGGTTGAAGAGGAGTGAAAGTTAAGTGGGTAAGCTCCTGATACAATTTAATTTGGTTTGAAGTTTTTTTTCAATGAAAATTTCCAAGTGAGCATCAAGTTTGATTTTTGATTATTGCAAATGCTAACAAGACGACTCGTGTGGTTTGCCAGGTTTGGTGTGAGATGCAGAAACTGAATGCAGAGAGAAAGAGTCGTTTCGGTCGTGTGGGTGCATTTCGACAAGTGCAAGAACACAGATGGGAGTATCATGAAGCCAGCTCGTTCAAAGTGCAAGTACTGCCCCCAGACATACGCCAACGACACCAGAAGCAACGGCACATCAGCAATGAGGAACCATTTGCTCTACCAGTGCAGAAAGTGTCCCATTTATGTCGCCAACAAGAAGCAGAAGTTGCTGACCTTTGACAGCCCAGAAAATGGAGGTAATTTAATTGCTATGAGTTATGAAAAGCGTGTTTCTAGGCTAGCTTGTGCGAAAATGGTGGTTCGTGATGAACTGCCATTTTCTTTTGTTGAGAATGAAGGTTTTAAAGAATTCATGAAGGTGACTCAGCCTCTATTTAAGTCACCTTCTAGGAGAACAATAGCTAGGGATGTTTTGAAGTTATATGAGGCAGAGAGGGAGAGGATTAGGGGATTTCTTGTTGCTAATGAGCAGAGAGTGTCGCTGACTACGGATACTTGGACAAGTATTCAAAACATCAACTACATGGTGTTGACAGCGCACTTTATTGATTCAAAATGGAGGCTGCATAAGAGGATTTTGAATTTCTGTGTGATTCCAAATCACAAAGGGAAAACCATAGGAAATCTAGTTGAATCGTGTTTGATAAAGTGGGGGATTGAGAGGGTTTTTACTATAGTTGTGGACAATGCAAGTCCCAATCAGGTTGCTTTAGATTACATGAAGGAGAAGATAGGAAATTGGGACAAGTTGTTGTTGGGAGGTTCTTTTTCGCATTTGAGATGTTGCTGCTGTAACATCCCGTATCTTAATTCACCGGTTTACTAGTCATTTGGACAGTAAACGACAATTCGATTTACTTTTACTCTTTTTCGGTAACTTTAGTGGCCCTAAAAGTTGACTTTTTGATCGGGTCAAAATTTGAGAAAACTTCCTTCGTGAAAGTTGTGGAGGACGTTAAACCGAGCGCGTGCATATGTGGTTTGTAAAAATCGGAGCTCGTATGCGAAAGTTATAAGCGAAATTGTGAAAGTTACTGTTCACGGTAAGTTTCTATAAATATAGGAAGTTACTGTGGTAAGTTTCCAAATTTGGGAAACTTACCCGGCTCTTTCTCTCTCCTCTCTCCCGACCTCTCTCTTTTCCGGTTCGGCCATTTTCGTCCTCCCTTCGATTTTTCACTTTCCGGCCACCAGCCGGCGTGCAACCGGTCACCAGAGGAGCGCCCCCTCCCTCCCAACACGCTAGTAACCTTGGTTTTCGAAGATTTGGCCGGAAAAGCTCGGAATTGAACTAAGAAGATCACTGTAGCAGTTGGGGTTTTTCGGCGATTCCGACCACCTCCGGCCACCAAATCGGCGTCGAAGGGTGACGCACCGAGCGATTGCTCGACGAAGGAACTCGTATGCGTGATCACCTGAATAGTACTGTGAGTGGACTTTTATTTTTAAAGAATGATGCATGCATTTATTTTTCCCGAAATAATAATTCATTTATCATTTTATTATCGAGCATAATATTTTGCCTTGGATTATAATTTTGGCATTGTTTTTCCATATGAATTTCAGATACGAATCTATTATGCTCAGATTTGGATTTTATGATTTGTTTTCGGAATATGATTAAATTTTCGGAGATTAATTATAATTTATTTTCAATTATGATTCGGGAATGGATTTTGAGCCTTTGATAAGTATCTCCGATATATGGCTTTTATTTGAAATCATGATTTAAGTGATTTTCGACGAATTACTTTCCGAGGTGATTTCCGGAATTTATTAATATATTTTATTCGTCGATATTGAGATTTTTTGGAATATTTTTCGAAAATGGGATTTTTGATTGAATTATTTTATCGATTATTTCTCGCCTAATGGTTTATGAATTCTAGAATATTTTGGCGTGCGGGGCCACGTCATTGGAGTATATATTTTCTTGAGATTTTCCGAGTATGGATGGGATTCATACTCGTGTTTTTGTTGCGAGGTTGGGGAAGCCTTACTGATTTACTGGTTTTCGATTGTTTTTCCTCACCATACTCGGGTCGTTCGATTAGGTCTCCTCCTCACTTACTTTGTGTTTGTGAGTGGCAGTTGAGGTAGTTTATTCTCCTCCTCACGTGAGTGGTAGTCGAGGTTATTAGTTCTCCTCCTCACACAATCTATGTGTGGGTGGCAGTCGAGGGTAGGTAGAGCCTAAGGGGCTCCTTTACCCGTATGGTGATATCTCTTCCCCATATCCTATTATTACTTGACTAGCGGGGCCTAGTCCGATATCTCTTAATCAGCGGGGCTGGTATGTTTTCACGAGATTTTGAGTTTAAAGAAATGTGTTTTATAAACGTGGCATGCATCGAGGTTTTATAAATTTAAATAAGTGGGAAAGTATTTAAGTTTGTTTCATTTAAATCATCTTAATTATTTATTTTTGTCCACTCACACTAACGTGTTTTCAATACTTTCCCCTGGGCCCTTCGGTTTTAAATGCCCAGTTTGCAGGCGAAATTAGTTGAGGTCGGGCGTACATGGAGTCAAGGCATAGCCAACAGCATTGCTTCCGCGTACTCATTCTATTTCTGTTTTCTTTGTTACTTAGGGGATTAGTATTGCTCTGATAATCTATGAGATTAATATTGTTTTTGGGTTGAGACTGATATTTGTGAAATTGGAGTTGTGATTTGGGGAGCAGATGGCTCCAGGAGAATAAGGATGGATGATTTAGAAGTGTAAATGTTTTCCTACAGGTTTTGGGTAGCCTACTTTTAGGGGAAGTTCCGCCAAATTTTTGGTAGAATTTCTTCTAAAGTGGGCCCCGCAGGGCCACTTCGGATTTCGGGGTGAAATCCGGGGCGGGTCCTGTCAGCTGCCATATTCTAAACCTCATTGTGAGGGATGGAATGGAGGAGCTAGACTTATCCATTTATGGCATTAGAAATTCAGTGAAGTACATTAGATCTTCACCGGCAAGGCTAGATAAGTTTAGGAAGTGTGCAGCTCAAGAAAAGGTTGAGCATCAGGGAGGAATTGTTCCTTTAGATGTCTGCACCCGATGGAATTCAACATACTTTATGTTGGATATCGCTGTGAAGTATAAGAAGGCCTTTGCGAGGCTTGAGGATGAAGACCAGCAGTTTGAGAACTATTTCCAAGAGAGAGTGGGTGGAAATAAGAGAGAAGGGCCCCCTAGAGATGCTGATTGGGATAAGGCATCAAGGCTCGTCAAGTTCCTAAAGATTTTCTATGAAGCCACCCTGAAATTTAGTGCCACAAAGTTTGTAACTGCAAATGAGCCTTTGCTTTGGATGTGCACAATCGTGGGTGAGATGGAGAAGTGCTTGAGCAGTGATGATCCTTTATTAGTTACCATTGCAAGCTCGATGAAAAAAGAAGTTTAACAAGTATTGGCTGCATCTTACGGATTTAAACAAGATTCTGATCATTGCCGTGATTTTAGATCCAAGATACAAACTGTTGTATCTTGAGTTCTTCTTCCCGAAGTTGCAAGCAGATCAGACCTTACAAAGTCTCATGATTGATGAAGTGAGGGATGTATTGCGTAACCTGTATACAGAATATGAAGGTAAATGAGTTTTTTACTTTTTTTCGCTTTATAACCTTGCAGTTTTAATAATGATACACTAATCTCAACTATTTTTTTTATTTGTAGAATCTGATCCAGTGGCAGCAGCAGCTTCAAGGGATGTCACAATGCCAAAAATCGAGTCTACATCTGTGCAAGAGCAAGAGGATAGTCATGCAGCAAACCTGCACCAGTTCAAGCTTCTAAGGCAGAAGAAAGATGTCGTGGTGATCAAGAATGAGTTGGACAAGTATTTGTTGGAGGCTGCAGAAGACCCTTCCAATTCAAAATTCCATATTTTAGACTGGTGGAAGGAGAATGCTCCTAGATATCCTATTCTATCCAAAATAGCCAAGGATGTCTTTGCTGTACCGGCGTCAACTGTGGCTTCGGAGTCTGCCTTCAGCCTTGGAAAAAGAGTTGTGGATCCTTTCCGAGCATCACTCACACCTAAGATGGTTGAGGCTTTGGTCTGCTTGAGTGATTGACTAAAGGGAGGAGGCTTTAGTGCATACAAGGAGCCCACCAAAGATGAGATGGACCTGTACGCTGTGTTGGAAAAACTTGAAATTGGTAAGTTGAAAAACTGGAACAACTTTCAGATTTCTTGCATTTTGTTAAACATTGTTTCGAATTCTAACTTTCGATTTGATTTTCTGTTTTGTTGCTTTATGTTGGGATTGTTGAATACTTGAATACTTGGATAGATCCAGCTGAAGGGAATTCTGATGATGAAGATTGAAGAATGAAGGCTGAACCAATTTTCCGGCATGTTTTAGACTTATAGCTTGTAATTTCTTGCTGGTTTTATGTATGAAGTATGAACTCTGAAGTTGGTTGAACTGTGTATTGTGTTGAACTGCACTTTGCCTTGTTGGTTTTAATTTGATCAGTTTGAACTTTGAACTTTGCAGTTTGATACTTTCATGAAGTGTTGAACTGTTGATTGTTCACTTGCAGCTTGGATTTTATGATGAATGTTTTGAACTGCAGTTTCACTTGCAGTTTCAATTGCAGTGTTGAACTGAAGAATTGATGAATGTTTTTCATGAATGTATTGGGCCTGGTCTTTAGGGCCTCAAATGGTGATTAAAGGTCTGTTAATGGCCTAAAGAAATCGGTTACCGGACCGCACCGAACCGCATTTCGGTGTAAACCGAAAATGCGGCCCAGCCCTCTGAAAAACCGGTTGCGGTTCCGAAAATAGCCAAACCGAAAATACGGTGCGGATGCGGTTTGGGCCTCAAACCGGGCCGACCCGCACCGAGCCCAGGCCTACTTCGAAGACATTGTCTCTTGACTAGATTAGTATTAAAGGTCCTTAGTAGCCAAATGGTCAGTTTTTTTCATTGGTGTAGATTTCTTTTCTTGCAACTTGCTAGTGGTCATTACATTTTATCGCAACAACAAGTGTTAGTTAACTATACTATAAGCACCATAATCGAGTGCATTGACACGCAAAGCAGTTTCTGGGACAATGACATACATCATTAGTTTGTAGTCATATTTTTTTTTCATTTCCAAATAGAGAGCGTCATTGTTGCAATTGGAGATCCGATTGGTGTATTACGCCTTACAATTTCTCTTGCCTTAGTGTTAAATCATACTTGGATAACTGAAGAATCGAAATGTCAATTCTAGCGGTTGTAATCGTGACTAGTTTAAATATATTTTACTCTGTTTCTGAAAGGAAAAAGAGATTTGCCTGAAAATTTATTTAAAAAAAAAAAAAAAAAGAGGTATGCCTGAAAATGAGCATTCATACCATACAAAAATGAATATGTAACCATCAAGATGAGGTCGGTCTGTTTTGTTGACATAGCTCATTCTGTACTTATGATTCCCACCAGAATAAGAGGAAAGGCGGAGTGGGGATAAGTCGAAAGAAAAAACAGGATGAATGAGTACGGAGTAAGTACGTTTTTTTTAAACCATATTTTGCATTATTAAATACTTTTTTTGTTATGATAGATTTTTTAGATGTTTTTGAAATTAATTATCAACTGAACAAATTTAGAACAGAACCTCGAAACTATCAAAGTGGCCTAGTGGTTCTTGCCTAGTTGGGTGTGCTCCCCAACCTAGGTTTGAACCTCGAAGCTGTCAAAGTGGCCAGGCACTGTGCTGCATTGCACAGTTGGAGCATTTCACATGCGCTGAAGGGGTTTATCTTGGGCCTAGGAATAGTGGTGGATGGACTTAGAAGGCTATCTGGGCTCAAGCCTAGACAAGATTTTGGGCTAAAAACCCTTAGGTATATATATATATATATATATATATATATATATATATATATATATATATATATATATATATCTACCTTTCAGCCCATACCAGCCCAAAGAAAAAAAAAATTATCCATCAACTGATCAAAGTCGCGTCTCTCGCGTATTCCCAGTCTCCCATAGACCACAGCTTCACAACACTGATAGCAGCTCACAGCCTCACACAGTCACACTACCTTTAGCCTTCTCGTAAACGGGGTATGAAGCTCTATCGATCTCCCCTGTTTTTATTTTTGATACATCTCTGTTCTTCAGTTCTTCTTCCTGCTCTGTGATTCCCAATGGGGTTTTCTCAAAGAAATCCCAGATCTCCTCTCGCCGATTCTGATGTAATTGACTAATTGTGAGTTGGGCTTTTCTGTATAAGTTAAGGATTGGGGGAGAGAGAGAGAGAGAGAGAGAGAGAGAGAGAGAGAGAGAGAGAGAGAGAGAGAGAGAGAGAGAGAGAGAGAGAGAGAGAGAGAGAGAGAGAGAGATTCCATGTTAGCTGAGGAAGTGACTCAAGTGAGGATCTTGATCATGGTCGGTCAATCCAGTAACTTGTAATACTTCTTTCGGTGGATACTTCTTTGAGTTCTTTCGGTTTTTTTTTTATCTCCAATACTTCTTTCGGTCAGGTCAGTCGGTGGATACTTCTTTTAGGGGTTTTTTTTTTTTGATCTCCAATACTTGTCTCGGTTGGTATCATGGTATGAGATTTCGTTATGTACTTGTGTTAGTTGTGTACCGACTGATGTCTTTGTCTCTTTGATGTACCGACTCATGAGTGATGACTGATGTCTTTGATGATAAATTACTGGCTAAAAAAAAAAGCAGTAACAATAAGTGAATGAGCTTTTGTTGGGCTTTGGGATTTCTTGATGCTTTCTTTGGCTTCTGATTATGTTGTGTTTATTTTTTATTTAAAGATGTGCATTTTGTTGCAGATTGGAGAATTTTTATTTGAGAGTTTTGGTGATAGTGTCTGGGTTTATGCATAATACAGAGATTGATGTTGATGCCCTTTCCATCTGGTTAGTGTTACTAACTTTATATTCTTTAGCCTGTCTTATTTAAATAGTGAGTGTTCTTTTCACAAACCCATTAGAAGTATATATATGTCAAGGAGGCACATATTAAATCCATTAGACATTAAAGTCTGTTGCTAGTTAGTAACTAATAGTAATGTATAATTAGTTGTAGTTGTATAATTTTAATGGTGGTATTTATATAATATTATAGGTATTAAATATAATGACAGATCACCGGAAACCCAAGAGGTACAAAAATCTTTTGTCATGGTTTACAAGTGATAGTGTCGATGAGATTAGAAGTGGGAGTGGGAGTGGGAGTAGAAATGTGACTGAGAATTTTGTTAATGATGTCCCTTTAAATCGTTCTCCATCTATTCCACTAGAAGAGTGTCATAATGAAAGAATTGAGAGAGAAGAAAGTTTTGATGTTAGTTCTCTAGAACGTGATCCAGGAATACGGCGTCCAATATGCAAGTACCCTTTGAATGAGGGTGACAATATTCGAAAAGCTTATGTGGTCTTAGGATCGTATCAACCTCACTTAAGTAGTTACCCATTATCATTTGACGGAGGTCAAGGTCGAAAATTTAATCCTAAGTAGTTCAAAGAATGGCCCTGGCTTGAGTATTCCGCAGAGTTGGACAAAGCATTTTGCTTCCCTTGTTTCTTGTTTGATAGTTATCCATCCCATCATCCAGCATTTACTGAGCATGGGTTTCAAGGTTGGAAAAATGTTATGTCAAAAAAATCTGGCATTGTCTCTCACATGGGAGTCTTAAATTCTCCACATAATATTTCCATGCACAAGTGGGAGTCACTAAGAAACCCATCTAAGCATATTGAAAGGGTCATTAGCACACAATCATCACAAGAAGTAGCAGATAACCGACTCCGGCTTATTACTACTATAGAGAGTGTAAGGTTGTTGGCATGCCAAGGATGTGCTTTTAGAGGCCATGATGAATCGGTTAATTAATCTAATGGTGGCAATTTCAATGCCATTGTGGATTCCTTTGGAAGAATGAATATGGATATTCGCAGAGTCTTACAAAATGCTCCTGGAAATGCCAAGTATATTTCTCCCATTATTCAAAAACAAATTCTAAATATACTTGGTAACAAAGTTAGAACCAAGATTCGGGAGGAAGTGGGAGATGCCAAATTTTGTATCCTTGTTGATGAAGCTGTTGATGTATCTAATAGGGAACAAATGGCTATCATTCTTCGATTTGTTGATTGTCATGGGTTTATTAGAGAACGGTTTTTCAAAGTGCTTAGTGTGGAAGACACTTGTTCTCAAACTCTAAAATATGAGATATCCAAAGTTCTTACTCAATATGATCTTCAAGTAGAAAATATGCGTGGGCAAGGATATGATGGTGCTAGCAACATACGGGGTGAATTTAATGGTTTACAAGCTTTGTTTCGTGAAGAGTGTCCATATGCATATTATGTTCATTGTTTTGCTCATCACTTACAATTGACTTTAAATGCTGCAGCTAAAGTGGTGCATGATATATGGGAATTCTTTTCAACTCTAAGTTTGATTGTAAATTTTGTTGATTCTTCTGCAAAAAGACATTCAGCTAATTTGAGAGTTATTAGAGAAGAAGAAATTGCAGATTTAATGGCTGCTGGAGCACTTGAGACTGGTAGAGGTGCTAATCAGACTTGCACTTTTACAACGAGCAGGGGCTACTCGTTGGGGTTCACATCTTCGCTCTATTTCAAGTTTGATTAAGTTATTTGGAGCTACCCAAACAACTCTTGCAGATTTGGTTGCAAATGGACCAAATAAAGTACAAGGAGAAGCAAAGAGTGTAGGTAATGCAATGAAGCATTTTGAGTGTTTTGCTTGCTTTTGATGCATGATGTCATGAAGATTACTGATTTTCTTTGTCAGTCATTGCAAAAAAAAGCCATAGACATCTTCAATGCTCTCAATTTTCTTTCAATAACAAAATCAAAACTTCAAGATATGAGAGAAGATGGTTGGGATGATTTGATTATGAGGGTTGAATCATTTTGTTATCAGTATGATATTATTATGCCAGATATGTCTGCTCCTTACAAGAAAAGTACAAGGGCTTGTGAACAAAATATTACAAATGAGCATTATTATCGGGTCAATACACTTAATGTTGTGATAGACTTTCAGTTGGCAGAGTTGGATAGTAGATTTACAGATAATTCGTTGGAGCTCCTTATTCTTAGTGCTACATTTGATCCACGTGATAATTTTCGATCATTTAAATGTGAAGATGTTTGCAATCTTGCTTTGAGGTTTTATCCTCATGATTTTACATCATATGATATGCTTGCTCTAGATATGGAGTGTGGGTATTTTCTAGCAGATATTCAAAAGGATCCAAGATTTGCCAACACAGCTACTGTGTCTGATTTGTAGTCTGGGATCGGTTTGGCTCGGCTCGGGAACATGCCTATACCGATATCGATACCGAGTTTATAGTCGGCTCGGTTCGGTTCGGTACGCCGGAATCTCATATGCAATACTGATTAGGCCCGAATCCGATCGGTTCGGTACCAATCGGCCTGAACTGCTTTGAACAGAAAAATTTCCAGAAACCTGAAATAATGCAGCATTGTAAATTTGCAAACCTTTCTAATTAGTTCTCCAATGAACTTCATGCACATTTCTGTCCAAAATGCAAATCAAAGCAGAACTTGGAACTACAAAAGTACAAATAACTAAAATAACTAAATAAGTGGTTAACAAATCTAAAGTGCATAACTGCAAATAGCCAAATAGTTCCCAGTTCCCACTGTTATAAGCCTATCAGCTTAATATTACATGGAAATGTTCACAAACCAGTGAAACCACAGTAGCAAACTAGCAATTGAAATAAGTTCATGAAAATATGAAACAATCAAGTTGAAAAATGAAAACTGAAAGAGTCCATCCTTGCGGCATAAACCAGAAAGTCAGAAACTAATCACATCAAGGCAATAGGCATCAACTGTTTTCTAAATCATCAGACACCATTTCATCCTCGGAGTCATCTTCACTGAGTTGAACAACTTCATCATCAGTTCCAATACCATTCTTTCCCTTAGCTTTTGGAGGAGGACAAGAGGTTGAAGAGGCTGAGGTTACATGATCTACATACCAAAGTACAAAACACAAGAAAGTGTAGTCAGAATGTAAAAAATAAATGCAGAAACTGAAATGTAAAAAGCGAAAACTGAAAAATAAAAAAACAAACACAGAAAGTTAAAAATCTGCACCTTTCTCACACTTTTCATAGAACTCATAATCTTTGATGCATGGTTCATCTTCTATGCAGCTAATATCATTCCCCCTTAACCAACTTTGTAGACAAATCAATGCTTCGACAGATTTAGGAGTCAATGAACTCCTAAAGTTGTCTATTACTCTCCCTCCGGTGCTAAAACCAGACTCCGATGCAACTGTCGAAACTTGAATAGCCAACACATCTTTGGCTATTGCTTGAAGTATAGGGTACTTGGCTCCATTGATTTTCCACCATAACAGAATCGGGAACTCGAACCCTTCCTTCTCATTTGTGAATTCAAGAGGGTCCAGCAAGTATTTGTCTACTTCATGTGAAACCACAGCCTCATCAAGCTCATAAACTACTTTCCTCCAATCATTGATGTAAGATTGTCTTCCTCTGCTGTCGGTGCTTGTTACAGTGCTTTGTGAAGATGAGCTTTCAACCTCTATTTGACCTCTCTTCTTTGCAGGGGCCTCCTTTGGTGCATACTCTTCATACAAGGACATCAACACATCATGTAACTCCCTCGGTTTAGTCTGCACATCTTCCAATTCAAACCCTTCATTTGTCAAAAGATGAGTTACATGCCTTAGCTTGAATCTAGGATCAAGGATCACCCCATAAACACCAAGGGATTCAAATCCCGAAAGCCACCATAATACTTGATGAATTTGGACCTCATATTTGCTGCCATATCACTCAAAACCTTCTCGGTGTCCGAACCTGTTGCAATTTCAGGTTCTATGAAGAGCTTGCTAATCTCCGATTCGATTGACAACACATCATGAAAAGTGGTATGGATTGTGGGCCTATTACTTGCACTAACTCGTAGAGTTACATCATATAATACCCTAAGAAACTACACAAACACTTCCGCCTTATCCCATTCATCCTCGGATGGAGGCCCCACTCTAGGCCTCTTGCTTTTACTTGGAACCAAATTTCCTTCCTCATCATACTCTTCCTCAGGCTCTTTGAAATAGGCTGAAAAGCCGCTGTCCGGTTGCTCCTCCATCCTTGCAAAGGCTGCTTTGAACTTCAAGGCAGCTTCCAACATTAAGAATGTTGAATTCCACCTCGTGGGAACATCCATAACAACCAATCCTCTGCAAGGGATCTGTTCCTGTTCTACACATGCCTTAAAACTATCCAACCTTGCTGGTGAAGACCTAACAAACTTCTTCACCGCATTTCTAATGGCCAGCACTGCTCTATTTAGTCTCTTCAGCCCACTACCAACAATCAAATTACAAATATGGGCAGTACACCTAACATGGATGTACTGACCCTCTAAGATTGATTGTGGTTTTCCTCCTTTGTTAAGTTTGGACCTAACAAACTCAATAGCACACTTATTGGCTGCTGCATTATCTACTGTGATGGTTAAAACCTTGCTAATCCCCCATTGAAGCAAACAAGACTCAATCAAAATACCTATGGAATTCCCACTATGATTAGAAATAGTGCAGAAATTGATTATCCTCTTATGCATTTCCCACTTATCATCGATAAAGTGTGCTGTTAGCACCATGTAGTTGAAATTTTGAACACTTGTCCAAGTGTCAGTGGTTAGGCAGACCCTATAGTGTGCTAAATCAGTTTTCAACTTCTTCTTTGTCTTATCATACAATGTAAGAAAATGTTTAACCAAAGTTTTCCTACAAGGGACCTTAAACATCAGCACTGCAACATGACAAAAATGCCTAAACCCTTGCTTTTCAACGAAGCTAAAAGGAAGCTCATCAACTACTACCATTTCAACACATGCTTTCATAACTTCATCAGGATTAAATGCTACCATTTTCATAGAATTACCCTTACTTTTATCACCAGCAAGCACTTTCTGATTTTTATCTATCGCTCTCCTTCCGGGATAATACTTACATGATTTGTTTATGTGCCTAATCATCCCTTGAGTCCCATTTTTGTAAGAATCACAAGCATAGTCTCGTAGAGGACCCTTAGGACAATATATACACTTAGCCCTCCTAAATTCTTCTACAATATCTTCTTGACCCTTTACTTTAGTGACTTTTACATCTTTATATTCCTTAAAGTGCTCCCACACCCAACTACGTTTTCTATCAGCTCAAGGATTGTTACTAACCTTGTCAGATGAGGAAGATGGAGCTCCTGCTTGAGTGACATCTTCTTCAGCTCTGTCAGGGATTGAGGGAGAGGTACCAGTTGAAGAAACAACTAGACTAGAATCTGCTTCTTTCTGTCCTTGAGCTCTCTTCTTACTGCTTTTAAACTGAAACAAGTAAATTACACAACAGTCAGATTACTCGATTACGTACATATAAACATGCAAAATGAAAAATGAAAAATGCAGCTTATGAAGTTATGAAAGCGAAAATGAAAAATGCAATGTAGTATGAACATTTATACATAGTATTAACAAATCTATTAATACCAGTTGAAGAAACAACTAGACTAGAATCAACATATCCACAAATCAGAAGCCTCCAGCCTAAATCACTTCAAATTTAAAACTCACTATGATCCCACAAGTCCACAACCACACACTACCCATTGCCCAGCACACCCACTGCTCCAGCCTAAAATATCACTACTGAAACCTCACAGATCCAAGCACTAATCAACCCAAATTCAATCATGCTGCTACAAAGTACAAAGCATGAACGAAAACAGAAAAATCTGAGAAAGTGAGAGACTTACCCACAGTTTTCCCATCGATTCAGAGTGGGAGGCTTGAAGAATCGAGTTGAGTCAAATCGAGGCTCTTAAGTCTTAACTTCTTCACTCTTGAACTCTGATTTGGTCTCTGTGAGAGGGCTGAGAGGAGTGACCGAGTGAGAGACTTCGATTCTTCGATGGAGGGGAGAAAGGAGTGAGAGACTTCGATTCTTCGATGGAGGGGAGAGAGTGAGTGAGAGCCTTCGGTTCTTCGATGGATGGCAGAGAGGAGTGCGAGCCTTCGAATTTGAATCTCCTGTCTGGGCCTTCGAATCTTCGATGGAGGGCAGAGAGCCAGAGAGGAATTTAGGAATTTAGGGTTTGTGTCTTTGTGAGTTGAGAAATGAGAACGGCAGAAGGGGAAAATGCGAAATGAATTAGGATTTGGGAGTATTAGGGCTGAGTGGCTGATCACATACGACAAGTCGTGAAAATATTAGAAAATCGGGTCGGGTCGGGTCGGACAATACGGTATCTATTTGACCCATACCGATGCCGACCCGTTTACTTACTATTTGGTACGGTACGGTTCGGGATTATGTGGAACAGGAATTGGAAACCGACCCGATCGGTATCGGCTCGGATCGGACGGTTTCGGTCTCGGTTTGGAGTTCCCAGGCCTACTAATTTGTGTCGGCGGTTAGTTGAATCAAGAAAGTCAGCATTCTTTCCTATGATTTATAGATTGATTTGTCTTGTGCTGACTCTGCCAGTTTCTACAGCAACAACAGAGAGAGCATTTTCATCTATGACCATCATAAAAAACAAACTTCGAAATAAAATGGAAGATGGGTTTTATGGTTCTCTACATCGAAAAAGAATTTGCCGATAGCATTGATAATGATTCTGTGATTGCTGAGTTTGAAGTGAGTGGGCCTCGGAGGGTACGATTTAGTTAATTTATTGTTGTTTTACAACAAATGTATGCTTGTAGTTTTTAATTTACGGGGTTTGGTTTTATGTCCCCTCCGTTGTATGTTTTGATTGAAAATAATAAAGGCGTGAGGATGAGCCTCCCACTGGGTTCCAAACCTAAAAAAAAAAAAAAAAAATTGTGCACTTCTAATTAGCCTAGACAACAATTGAATCTTGGATCCGCCACTGCTTAGGAAGCCTTTAGTTTTCCCTTGTAAAAAAAAAAAATTAGTACAGAACAGAAACCAAGGTTGTGATTAAGACGGATCATGAATGCAGTTTCAGTCCTTGTGAGAGAAACAAACAAAAAATACAGCTATAATATTAAGGAAGACTGGAAGAGGTACCAAAAACATTAAATCGAAATGGGAAGAAGTGAAGTAAAACCAATGCAGTGGGTTGTCTCTCTACATGTACACGTTATTAATCTTCTTCTCATGAGACACATGTTGCCCGTTTAGCTCAGAAAAACTGTGTAATTGAACCCAGCTCCTTTCTTTCCGTTTTCTGGTCGAAAAAGTCCAGAAAAGACCAGAATGCAATGCATATTGCATATGAAGAGGTTGAGCCAAATTAAATATGAGAGAGAAACACCAAGGGAAAGAGAGTAAAGATAAAGCCTTAGAAAGCGGTGAGGTCATGGACGAAAATGAGGAAACCTTGACATATGTGGATCACTACGAACAAACTTCATATCCCCAAAAACCAGATTTAATTAATAACCAAAGCAAAACAGAAAAAGAAAGAGGCAGTTTCCAGCTTTTAGCTTTGCTTTGCTTTGCATGCCAGTGTTTACACGTTTCGACTGGACTTTTGGGAGTTTCACTGCAGCTATCTTTGATTTGATCACCAACCGCATATCATCATCGTCATCATTGTCACCATGATTATTGCAAATTAATTACAACCCCAGTTCAGATTAATTAGCTTAAGTTAAGGAAATTGAAAATAGCTGCTCAATCAGTTTGTGCTTTTAGGGCAAATGTGAATCGATTATAGATTATAGAGCAACAGACGAAGAAGCTTTAAGAGTTAATTAGTAGCCTATTATCAGCTTAATTAATTAGCTCCAAATTATACCGAAGAAGAAACTAAAATGAAATTGAAATTTCACAAATATTTAGAAACCCTAGCTAAGCTAAGCTAGCTAGTTAAACTATGATTAATAGAACTACCTGAAAATTATTAATTCACAGCAGAGATTACAATGGCTTCTCTCTTAGTTCTTGCTAATTAGTTACCTTGCATTAATTAATGACTGAAGATAATCTAACAAGCAAGCTAAGTAAACTACAAACATCGATCCATCTCTCTGAGCTAATGAAACTTGATTTGAAGATGATGGTGATGCTAATTAGGAACCCTAATTAGGGCTTCTTACCGATAGTGTGCTTGTTGTTGTGCATCCAAACCTTGAGCACCTGTCGTTTCACCCCAGTCTCGGCGCAGAACTCCTCCACCGCCGCCTCGTCGTGCTTCTGAATCCGCCACCCCACCTTCTCAGCAAACTCCACCATTTTCTCCTTCTGCTCCGCCGTAAACTTGGTCCTAAATCTCTTTTTCAACAGCCCAACTCCACTCCCGCCGCCCCCGCTAGAACTCGGGTTCGACACGTCATCCCCTTCCTCCCTGCTGTGGGACCCGCCCGATCCAGCCGCGGGCAAGGCCAGAGGCCTATGCGGCTGCGCCGGGGTCAGGTGGAGGTAACCCGATGGCGTGGGCGGATAAGGGTGGCGGTAGTAAGCCGAGAACGGCTGCTGGGTGTGTTGGTGGGGAAGAATGGCCCCACCACCTCCTTCCGCAGGCTCCTTCCGGTGGAAATTGCGGTGGCAGTTGCACGCGGCGCATTTGAGGGCGTCGAGCGTGCCCTCCGCTCCGGCCGCAAGGAACTCGCAGCAACCATCGAGGGCATGGCCTCCGATATTAACGGCGTGGTTCTTCTGGCATTCTCTGTACCTGATAGTGGAGACGGTCGAGATGGAGGGACCCCTTTTTCTGGCTGTGGTCTCTCCTCCACCTCCTCTGCCGCCGCTAGTGGGCCCCATTTTGGGCATGGAAGCGTCGTAACCGGGTGGTGTTGGCGCCGTCGGGCTCATCTCCATTTCCTCATCTTGTTCCTCGTGCTGGTCGTTGAATTCCATGCTCTCTGTCTTTCTCTTTCGCTCGGGATGTGGTGAAAGTGAAGAATGGAAGATCTACATAGCCGGCAGCTAGCTATCTGCAACTGAAACCGATGATCAGCACACAGCTTCCACCATCGGAGATGTACATATAAATATGACCAAATGTTTTGTTTGTATTATTACATCTAACTACATCTGTTACTTAATAACGTAATAATTAAAAAAATATATTAATCTTTTTATTGGTTTTAGAAACTTTTATTTGAAAGAAAGGAAAAAAAAAAAAAAAAGGGTTCAGTGTGGCTAAGAGGAGAAGATAAGAAGAGGAAGAGAGTGTGGCCATCAATTCCTCTATATGCAGAAAACACCTGTCTTAGTCTCTCTCTTTCTTTTAATAACTAGATGTTAATTTTCATTAACCTTTACTGGTTTTGCTCTTTGGGTTTTTGCTAAGCTTCCAACTTTTTCCTTGTCATTTCTTTACTTAATTCTACTGGAATTATGGCATGCACTATGGTCCTTCTTTAGGGTTTTGGGTTTTCTTTTTCTGTTGAGACCGTACTGAGTCCTCTGTTTTGTATAATTTTTCTCTCTGGGTAAAAGTAAAGACCGGGGAATCACTTTCTCAGTATTCAGTATTAGCATGAAAATGGAAAAAGGAAATGGCAGGGAAAAGGAGGGATGCCCACTTGACCAGTATTCTCCAAAACAATGACGTAGCACTGATGTTTGGGAACAGGGATAAGACTGATAGACCTGTTTCCCTATAACCAACCCACTAGCTATGTACTCAAAATGTTGGAATAGTGCAGCACTAACTTGGAAAAGATGAAGGAAAATTAGTCAAATTACACAAATCTTTTCTTTTAAGTAGCGCTAATGTATATTAGTATTAGGCTTCGATAACAAGTGGTGATAATTGGTTTCATGCACCGGTAGACATGATTAAAAAAAAAAAAAAAATCTGTTTTCTACCATAAATGTATTGGACATATTAGCAACGTAAGAAGATCCATTACAATAACAACGGATAAATTGTGTGTGAGAATTGAGGAGAAGTACGTAATGAAGAAATAATGTAACATGGACAATTAACTTCGGTTGGCGTAACTCTAACAAGAGATATCCCATATATATAAGACTCATAAGACTCATACAAGAAGTGTTTGGATTATTATTATTATTATTATTTTGTCCGGAGAATTATGAATTTGTTGGTTTGGAAGGTATTGAAATTTTTTGCAACTAGACCCAACCACAATATTTTTTTTGTTTTGTTTTGAGGGGACACCCAACTACAATGTTTTTTTTAATTTTAATTTTAATTTTTTTTTACTTTGTCAAGGGGAACCCAACTACAATGTTAAATGAGTGTTTCATGGTTTTGAAGTTTGGTCATTTTGATTATTTTGTTTCCTTTTCTTAGTTTGGAGTACTCGTTCTTCTTGCATTAGAATTCCGCTTTTAAGATTTCTAGTGTAATTAATTAAAATTTTAAATCTATATAAATACATTTTGTTTGAGTATTCATATACATCTTATTCAATATTATTTAGTAAAATTGGAAGTCTTTTATTGCATGTAGACTTTCACGCGCATTTATGTTTTAAAGTTTAACGCTTATACAGTTTTCTTTTCACGTGATCTTGCGTCACTCTATTTCGTAGTTCGCAACTTAATTTAAATGTGTTTGTCGTCACAATTTTATATTCAACCAAAAATTAACAATAACTGATCAATTATGTCTTAAATTATGGGAGTGATGTAAATTTTTTTTTTTGGCTTGATATGAGAATTAAGGGAGCGGTCTATGTTGGGGCAGAGATGGATGAACTATCTACCGTGATTAATGAGTGATGACTGGTGAGCCAAATGAAATGAAGTAAATAGAGGGTGGCATGGAGGGTAAGTTTGGTGGTTGAAGAATTGGGAGCAGAAGTGTGGTAAGCTAAGGAGTAAGGAGTAAGGAGTAAGGAGCAAGGAGCCAAGGACAGTACTGATTTAACATGGCAAAAATTAAATTGTCGGGATTTCTGGGAGCTGCCTACGTGCCCTCCATTTTCAGACAATATGTTTATGTCACGTCCTCTCCGCTCCTCACAGTTCAAACTTTTACATCCACCTCTTCTTCTGTTTAATCAAAATGCTCTTTTTTTTTTTTGGGGGGGAATCGGATATGTGTGTTATACTAATACATCAAGAACTTTAGGTTTATCTCTTGTATATGGATTTCACTCAAAATTTAACCACTTGTTCATTTTAGGACTAAATTCAGTTTAGTCCCTCGAACTTTAGGGCTAAAATCACTTTGATCCCTGATTTTTTTTTTTAATCACGATGGTCCCTGCACTTTCAAATTACATCAACTTAGTCCAAAATTTGACTTTGACTCGAAACATGACGTTATACGCTGATGTGGAACCGACATGGGACCCCACTTTGCAAATTTTAAACTCCCACAAAGGGTAAAATAGATATTTCCAATTTAATCTAATTTTTTTTTATTTTTACCAAAATTTATTCTAATTTCTAATTTTCTTTCTTTTTCTCCCTTCTAACTTTACCTCTCTCTCAGATCTCCCAATCCTAAAAGCCAAATCGATCCAACACACGCCCTCCTCCACCACCTCCTCCATCGCATCCGAACTCCAACGCCGATACCATCATCTTTCATGATCAAACCATGCACCTGCCTGCCAAATCAGAGATACAAAACACTAGCACAAGCAGAAAGAACCGAAACCAATGTCAGTGAATTCGGATTTTCACCTCTACATGCTCTCATTTTCTTAAACACATCCAACACCACCCTTGGAACCCCATTCTGCAAAAGCCCTGTTATAAAAGCATTATAGCTCACCACATTCTTGACAAGCATATGTTCAAACAACTTTGTAGCATAAACCAACTCCCCACAGCTCCAATACTTACTCACAGCTGAGGTAGCAACATAAACATCACTCTCAACCCCGAGCTTCACCGCCACGCAATCCATTCCCATCCCCTGCTTCGCATTGTCACACACTGAAAACACACTAGCTATAGTAACCAAATTCAACCCGAGCCCTCCAAAACCAACGCTCTTGCACACCTTTAAAGCCTCTATGCGATGTCCATTATGCAACAACCCGGAAATCACTGTTTATAGGAGCCAAGTTTCGGTGAGGCATTTCGTCGAACACCTTGAGTGCATCGTCCATGAGGTTGAGCTTCATGGAAGCGTCCGTGAGAGCGGTGACAGCGGAGACGTCGGAGAAGAACCCGGTTTTCAGGAGATGGGTGTGGACCATTTGGACTTGAGGGGCTGATCGGAGCTTGGCACAGGCTTTGAGAATAGGAGGAAATGTGAATTTGTGAGGGGGGAAAGAAGCAGAGTGGTCTTGGCATAAGGTCTCAGATGCTACGGCGCCTCCTATGAATGCCCACCAAGAACCAAGCTTCATATCAAACGCCGTCTTCTATTTCAAGCAGTCCATAGCCACCACCAACAGAGTTAAAATTGCGAAGAAAGTCTGAGCTCTGACGCAAAAATCACAACCCAAACTAAGTACACATGAACTCAACTCATTCAGTTCAAAAGATCACACCTTTGATTGAGCTAGGGCCCGAAGTCAAACCTGGGTTCCGGGTTGCATGTAGGGCTGGTCAAAGTCCGACCCCGGCAGCTGTGGGCCATGTGCCTCCGGGTAAAACTGAGCCTCCGAGCTCATGGGCAGTGAAGAAGGAAGCTCATTTAAGTCCTGATTATTCAACACAACAAAAACGACGCCGTTCTCCTCCGCCTTCCCAATGCCGCATCGCTGCCCTTATCGGCGCCCCAGAGCCCGTCGATTCCCATCCTCGGCATCATCATCATCGTTGTCGGCTTCATCCCTAATTCCACTCTCAAGACCTCCGTTAGGTCTGAGACCTCGAGCAGAGTAAGCCCCGATCTCGTCCGTGATCGCTGAAACCTTCTAGGTGGGGCTGGTCTTTTCTCCAGCGCGGCGGTGGTGTAACTGGCGGCGGAATGGGAGGAGACATAGGATCTTGATTGGAGATTACGGTTCTGGAGGAGAATTTTGAATTGATAAGAAGAAGAAATCGGAGTAGGAAGAGGGTTGGAAGAAAGGAAGAAGACGAAAAGGAATAGAATCAGGGAAAGGAAGAAAGAAAAAGAAAAAAAAAATCTGAAGAAGTAGGGGCAGTTTGGACTTTTCTTTCAAATTGAGGGTCAGATTCTGAAAGGTGGGACCCCATGTCGGTTCCACGTCAGCGTATGACGTCATGTTTCGAGTCAAAGTCAAATTTTGGACTAGTTTGATGTAATTTGGAAGTGCAGGGACCATCGTGATTAAAAAAAAAAGTCAGGGATCAAAGTGATTTTAGCCCTAAAGTTTGAGGGACTAAACTGAATTTAGTCCTTCATTTTATTGTAATCATTTTCCTGACTTTCCTCCTTGGGGCTTCGGGTATGCGATTGGGCTGACCCGCTAGTGTGACTTGCTTGCACCTTTTTTAAAGGTGCGTCTATTGCCACCCTACTATTTTCTTAGTTCACCCTACAAACATTTGAATTATTGAAAGACTATATTACTCACGTGCAAAATAACTAATAAATACACTTATTTTCTAAAATTCAAATCTATAAGGAAAACTAAATACATAACAAATTAATTAAATACAAAAATTACTCAGGGGGGTGTATTGTTTATGGAATTAGTGGAACTTTTAAAGAAATCTATGGAATTTAAAAGTCTAGGTGTATTCAATATAGACTTTTAACAGTCTACGAAAGTCTTGAGGTATTCAATTAGGATTTTTAAAGACTTCATGAATTCCACCAAAATCTAGGGGTATTCAATTAGGACTTTTAAAAATGAATAAAAGTACAGAGATATTCAAAATATCATTCATACTTATGGAATTAGAAAATCATGGATAATCATGGACTTTGTAGTGTTAACTATACATACCAAACTCCAATAATTTTCCAGCCTCCAGACCAAAGATTTCAAAAAGTCTATCAAAGTTTCCTCTTCAAAAAAACAAAAAAAAATGGTCTATCAAAGTTCTTCTCTCTACGCACGAACAAGTTTGTCCTTCATCATCTCTCTTTCTTAATTTTTACTCTTTTATGATATCAACCTTTTTTGATACCCAACATGTTCATTGTAGTTGTTGAATGTGATTTTTGTTTTTTTTTTTTTGTTTTTTTTTTTTTTCAATTGTGATACTTCGAACCCTAATAGCAATAAAAATGATTTATGAAACCCTAAAACTCAAATATTGTGGTCTAACCCTAAGACCTTGAACCATACTAAATTTTATCTTATTAATTAATTATTCTCATTAATTTGAATTTATATTATGGTTCAAAAAAAGGTTGAACAATTGAATTTCAATTGATTGATTATAGATCAAGACATTGACCAATATTGCTACAATATATGTTAGTCGGCAAAAACAAAATTGATGAGAATAATTAACTATAAACATCAAGTGATCTATTGTATATTTATGTTGTTGGGAGATTAGGAATGAGAACAAACTGGCTAGACAGATTAACAACCATTTATTTGAGTCAATTTCTATTAGAAGATACTGGAGCATTGAAGAGACAACAAGTTATTATTTTGTTTTGTGTTTGGGCTGCATTTTTTTTTTTTTTTTTTTTTTTATATTTTGTACATCCTAGGAAATCTGTAGAAGTCATTCATAATAAAGTATATAGATTTTCATGAATCAATAAAAGTTTGTTGCTAAAATCAATGGTTTTAAGAAATTCATAACAGTCTATCAACTTTTTAAAGAGTCTGTGAACTTTTTAAAAAGTCTGTCATTTAAAAAAAGTCTGCACAAATCCAAATACAATACACCCCCTTCAATTTCTCATTGGATAACATCAATCTTCATCTTCTCCAACCCAAATTTGAATTTACTATTTTTTATGTCTTTTTGTTGATTCCTCATCGTAAATTCGTCAATCAATTCACAAAACTATTAGTGGAATCAAAAGTAAAAATTAATTCATTAACATCATCAAAATCTTTGAAATACCCTTTGTGAACACCGAAATTAAAAATTTAAAACATGAAATAAAAAAATCAATCTCATCTTCATTGCTCATAGTAGTTAACTTACTAATCTTTTGACATGGATTGGATAGATGAACATTGAAACTAAAAAGAAAAAATTAAACAAATAGAGGTAAATTAGATTATGATTTTACTAGGAAACTTTAATATATTTTAGTTTTTTATTGGTATAAATTAAATAAAAAATTTCGTTAAAGAAAAAATTTCTTTTTTAATTGGATATGTGATGGAAAGAAAAGTGGGTTAGATAATTAAATTTAATAATTGAAATTAAAATGTAGGGTGTAATGAGCAAGTAGGGTGAACAAAGAAAATGGTAGGGTGGCAATAGCCGCACCCCTTTTGTAATTATGCATGTAAATATAAAAAAAATATGAAATGATTTAAAAAAAAAAATCCTAGCTATATGATTAATTAAATGTTAAATTAAGTTAAAATTATGTGTCTTCTTAAATTAGTCTAGGGGAGTGAAATCTACACTCCCCATTTCGTAAACCACACTCCCTTTTTCTTTTTATTTATATAAATTTTTCAAATTATCCCTACCATTGTTGTGAAATTTTAATTAAAACTCGCAAGCGCACGAATCGTCGTTAGTATAGTGTGCAAATACGAGGTCCTTCCAACTGAGGATTGATAATTAATTTAAATCCTAACCTAATTAATCCAAACACAAAATTCACATAAACAATCAAGCAAAAGAAGATATTGATTTTTGGGTTTTTTAATAAACAAATAATTTGAGAATTAAAGAAACAAACAAATAAACAAATAATGATAAAACCTAGGGTTTCTAAATCAACCACTAACAATCCTATTTATGTTTCGATGCAATTAACAGATTCTTTTATTTCTTTTGATGATAATTCCCGTATCTAAGTCCAAGTACGGCACTTAGACCATAGTTTTCCTTAAGTGTATGATTCTCTCCAGGTACGGCAGAGGTCGTATATCCTAACATGCAGTCTATCCAGGTACAGCATAAATTTGACATATAGGATTCATTACGTTTTAGAAAACGAGAGAATCATGCAAACCATTACTTCAGGTACGACAATAATGTAATTCACAACTCTTAATCACAAGAAGCTAATTTGAATTATATTGCAGGTACGCCTCAAATTCATCTTCTAATTACTAGATGCAAAGCCCTAAGGTGATCAATCAAAGAACTTAAACATAAAGCATCAATTCAAATAGTGACTAAAAATTCATCATAAAGAAACTATAAATCAATCAATAAATCATCAAAGTACATAAACAATCATGATAGGGCATCATCCTGGCCCAAGAAAAAGGTTTAGCAAAAGATAACTAAATAAAACATAGGAAAAACATAAAAAGAATGGAAGGGGAAAAGAAAGGGAAGATGGATGAGTCGTCTCTACTCCTTAGGCGTCTTCAATGTGCTCCCGAGACTCCTTTCTCATGTAAATTCGTTCTCCCTTATATAGGGAAGATTTCTGCTCATCTTTGGCTTCATGTTTCCTTGTAAAACTTGAGAATAGATTCCTTTCTTCATTTGGAATGAGAAAACCTTGAAATATCTCTTGTAGAAGTAGGAATAAGTTCATCATTTAATCCTCATCTGAATTAACTTCCTTGAAACATTAGCATTGATGATCTTATGCCACGGAACTTGAGTTCTCCACAAATGGTTGTAAATTCCCGAGCATATTTTCTGTCCGACATATCTTCACTCAAATAATCATAACTTTCTCCAGAAGTATCGAAAACGAGATCCGTAAAATTCTACAGAAAGTAGACATCTGTAGCTTTCCATGCATATAAGGCTCATTGTCTGATTCGATCTGGTTATTTCCCAGTAAATCGGAGAAGTTGGATGTTCTGCACAGGCAGATTCCCAGTCTCAGATTGCACATTGTCTTTTCAATCATAGTTAGCTCATTTTAACTTCTTTTCTTCTTTCTACGAAACAAACCTACAAAAACACTAAAACAACATAAATGACTCGAAATAAGGAGGACTAAGCATAAATACTAAGATTAAGAGGCAAAGAAATATAGGAAAATATGAGCACATCAACCATCTTCTTATATTTTCCTTTGCCCCTCATTACACTTCACAGAATGGCCAAAACTCCTCTCTCTATACCCAAGTGAGAATTCTACAACTATAGATAAGTTGAGTGATCGAACCAAACAAATGAAAAACGAAAGAGTATATCATCTTTGATTGAGTAGACGATGGCCATGCCACATCTAGAACCTGGCCACAAACTAATTAGTACAATTAATCCAATAGAGTTGATCTTGTCATTGTCTCCAATGAAACTTCAGATTCTACCCCACTTGACCGACTATCTCTCACAACTCCCAACCCACAACAACCCACTCGAACACAACCCCTTCTATCACTCTTCTGATGACTTCTACATAACCCCATACGATGTCATCCTCCGCTAGATTTTCTAGGACCTCGTCGATGCCGGCGCCTCTGCTCATCCCCTATAGCTTACCATCGCTCCGACCCACAACGCCACATCTTGTTCCTTTATTAACCAAATCCCAGCTTGATTCCTTATTCAAAACCTTCATGAGTGGAAGAGGTCCGGCGGATTGGTGGACAACCATCAAGGCACTCCTCATGTGAGAACTGAGAACTAAAGAAAAGGAAAGAAACAAGAAAATGAAAAACTAACAAGGGGTATTTTTGGAATAAACAAAAAAGGGAGTGTGGTTTACAAAAAGGTGAGTGCAAATTTCACCCCCCTTAGTCTATTGATTTGTAGAGTTTATGTTAAATTAGTCCATTATCCCTAATTTGGTTCTCATTTTGTTCTTGAAGGGAAATTTAGGCTAGTGATAGAACCGTTTTTATTTTTTGAGAAGCAAATTGGACAAAATTCTTTGGTAGAAGAGAAGGAGTTATAAAATTACTTTCAAATTTTTGATCGCATACAACTTTTCATCAATTTTATGTCACTAATCAAGTCGCTAACCATACCTCATATCGCTAACCATATCTCATTTCACTAAACATGTCACTAACTATGTCTCATGTCACTAATAATGTCACTAACCATGTCTCATGTCACTAATGATGTAACTAACCATGGGTCTAAGACATCACAAAAAGCAATCGAACCCAATAATGTGACTAACCATGTCTTATGTCGCTAATCATCCCAAGTATCTTTTCCATCTTGAAATTAGCCAACACAACATAGCCTTCTCAGAGCCTCAGTGTTCAAATTAAAACCATCGTCGACTACCCCACAATCGGTCAAATTAAAAGCCACAGGTCTCAGCCTCGACATAGCTCTTGCTTGAATTCGCCTGATAAACCAAAACTGTCCCCGTTTATTATCCTCAATTTCATCATATCCTCCTTCGCAAGACATAAAATTTAACACACCCTCTCTCTCTCTTTCTGCCCTAAATTCTGACTTGGCCTCCCCCGATTCCCACTCCTTTCACCGAAAATTTCCACCGCGACCTCTTTCTCCAGCTTTAGACTCTCATTCCCAAGCAATGAATCTGCTCTGCTTCGTAGCCACCCCGCCTCCTTATCCTTTAGCAATAATGTTGTTCATGGTAGACACGCGTGCCCGTTTACCTCCTTGGCATCTCCATCTCCCCTAGCGATAACGTCGTTAACAGTAGACACGAGCAAGAAGTCGAGATCAGTGAGAAATTTGATGCAGAAGGTGTCCTAGAGGTCGGCGGTAGGAGCATGGAGCGATAAGATCGAAGGTGAGCTTCTTACAAACGGTAGAGGTGGGGAGACAAATATCAATTCTACCATAGAGAATGCCATCACCTTCATGGCACTTTTGGAACTTCCACTGACCCAAGCCATCGAGCTCTTTCATGATCTGCCTGAGTTCGAAGCTAATGTGAGTTGTTGCTCAAACCTGGCGTACATCCTTCAATTCCAGCCTCTAGTTTTCAAGGTTACTTGAGGGAGGGAGGGAGAGAGAGAGACAGACAGACAGACAGACAGACAGAGAGGAGTCAATTTTGGGGTTTTCTAGTAGATGATGTCAAATTTGGTAACTTTTTGTTCTTTTAATGTCTTTGTTGCAATTGCTGGACTGATTTGAATTTTTTTTTATTTATTGTTTATGAGCTAATTTAACATGAGCTCTACTTATGTGATCTTATCTATCGATCACAACCCCAAATAATTAACATGAACTACATTTTATTAGACCCTCACATCAATATTAATATGAGGGGAACATAAAAACAAAAAGTCATCGCAAAAAAATTAGATTTTTGTTAAAGGAAAAACACATTATGTGTCTTCATCAAAGTAACTGACGAAGAGGGAATTAGGGAATTAGCGATTACAGCTTAATCATCCTTTATTGTCATTATTGTAATTGCTATTACCATTATAGTCCTCACCCTATATAAAGGGACTATCTAATGAAATGAGTAGACCAATTCTATTTTTGCTTTTACACGTTATCAGCACGAGTCTATAGCCTTAGCTTTGAAAAAAAAAAAAAAAAAAAAAAAAAAAAAAAACCAAAACCAAAACCCTAGAAGAAAAAAAGAAAAATTTCTTCTTGCTGCCGCCAGCCCACACAGGCCTCGCCTAGCCCCTCCCCCTGCGTGCATACCCCGCCTCCCTCCCACCTGCCCAGCCCCGACGCCCCTGCGCAACCCTGGCAATCTCTCACCAGCAACGGCGCTGCTGCGCAGATCCCACCCGTCGCTACTGCACCTCGCCTAGCGTAGCCCACCCGTCACTGCTGCATCCCAGCGTTTCCAGCTCGCCTAACGCCTCGCAGACCTGCCAGAAAAAAAAAAAAAAAAAAAAAAAAAAAAAAAAAAAAAAGAAGGAAGAAGGAAAAGGAAGAAAAGAAAAAAAAAGGAGAAGAAAAAAAAAAGGTGACCCGGCCCAAAAAAGAAAAAGGCGGTCCAGCAAGAAAAAAAAAAGACAGAAAGCAGGCCTTACGGCCCACTCCAGAAAAAAAAAAAATAATAGGGAGAAGCCCAAAAACATCGCTACGCACGCCTGCATCAACATGCACGTGCGCTAGGATCGTTTTGTTTTCTCGAAACCAAATGGCTGATCCAACTCGACCTGAATTTGACATTTTGGACTCAGAATGACTTTAGTACCATCGTTGAGTTTCTGATGTGGAAACCGCCTTTTTGGCGAAAGACTACACTGCCACCATCGTAACTCCCACCGACCCCAAAGACAATGGACCGTCTAGTAAGGTGCAAGCAAGTGCCTTAATGTTTCTAAGGTGACATATTCCCAGCCTACGCTGGGAGTACCTTCAGTTGAAGACACCCAAAGAACTGTGGGATGCCCTTAAGAGACGTTTTGGAAACATTCATGACACTTTGCTCCCAGAACTGACCGTTCAGTGGAATGAAATCCGCTTGCTTGACTACAAAAGGGTCAATGACTTCAAGAAGGACATGTTGCACCTAAAGGCACGTCTCAATTTCTGTGGAAGGAAACTCACAGAAGATGATATGATCTAGAAGACTCTTTCCACTTTTCCTACTTCAACACTTATACTAGCGAACCAGTATAGGCTGGAGTATGACAACAAAAGAATCACAACCTTCAATAAGCTGATCAACCCACTGCAAGTGGTTGAGAGGCTTAATGAGGTTCATTTGAACAACAATGTCAGGCCCGTTGGACAAAGAAAATTCCCGAGGCTAATTATGGCAAAGTGAAAAGTGGAAAGAACCCCAAAGCAAATGGGGTTGGACGTGCTGATCCCTATCCACGTGGCAACAATGCATCACGTGGAAAGGGACATGGGGGTCGTGTTATGGGTTGTGGAGGCCCTCCCAACATATGGCGCAGAGACGGTGGTGCTAGCCTTAGTGGTCATGGAAACAAGGTGCAAAAGGCACCTAAGAACCCTTCAGTCAAAAAGGAAAGAGTTGGCAATGAACCATGCTATAGGTGTGGAGTTATTGGGCATTGGTACAAGAACTGCCAAGGAAGCAACAGAGTAGCAGCCACTTACAAGAGGTATAGGGAGTCTAAAGAACAAGAGGCTCACTATATGGAAGAAGAAGGCCATGACCCAGACGTCAACCTTACAATTGCAAACTTCAATGGCAATAAGGAACTTGCTCAGTCAATGGATGCTCTAGATTTTGACCGATCTGCTTTATTTTATTTTCCAAAGACAGTTGTGAAGGCATAATGCCTCATTTTTTTTTTTTTGAATTAGACTATTGCTTGGACTTAAAATTGATTTAAATAATGGTTTGATGAATTAGATTTCTGAACAATACCTTGATTTGATTATCGTTGGCTTATTAATAAATTTCAGATTTTATTCTGAAGCATCGAATTTATTCGATTTTATTTACTACACATATATACACGGTTCAAAATATCACTATAAAGATGTAAAACAATACATCTAGAAAAAAAAATTATTAGAATGAAAAGATTATCATTCTACCTAAATAGAAATACTCTAAAGAATATGAGATATATTTTCAAATTATTTAATAATACCTCCCATTTACTTGTAGGAATGAATCGAGAAGAACTTGAGTGCTTAGTTGATAGTGGGACTACCCACAACATATTGAGGAATAGGCAATTATTCATTGAATTTATAGCCTATAATTCCTCGCCTATAATAAAAGGGCGAGGAACTGCCAAATTTTTGCTGCCTCACGGCACAATGTTTAAAGTCACAGATGCTCTGTATGCACCAAGAGCTAATCGAACCTTGTTAAGTTTCAAAGATATTCGTGCCAACGGTTATCATCTAGAAACCCACTGTGAGAATGGAACTGAATACCTTTACATTACCTCTAATGAATGTGGAAGGAAACGCATTTTAGAGAAACTAATGAATCAATCTAGTGGACTGTACCTCACTACTATTCGAATCATTGAATCCTATGCTGTCACCAATAATGAAATGTGGGACACTGACTCATACAGTCTTTGGCATGACCGCCTAGGGCACCTTGGTCGTGACATGATGATCCATATTTTAAAGAACTCACACGGACATCCCTTCTTTCGAGTGAAAAATAAAATGGGACAAAAATCCTCCACACTGCAAGGTGTCGGTCCTAGTACTGCTCAAATACAGTCATTGCCTTCTGAAGTACCAGAAGCACCTCCCTCCCATTATGCCTCATTGACTATTTTAAAGGCACATCACTCGTTTTGCAAAGCCTGCTCTCTAGCAAAAACAGGATCGAGACCTTCCTATGCTAAAAATATAAAACAAAACATTTCATTCATACAAAGGATACAAGGAGATATATGTGGACCTATCCATCCATAATGCGGACCATTCAAGTACTTTATAGTTCTGGTGGATGCTTCGACATGCTGGTCACATGTCACATTATTGTCCACAAGAAATGCTGCATTTGCAAAACTCCTAGCACAGATTATACGTTTAAGGGCTCACCACCCTGATCACCCTATTAAGTCTATAAGGCTTGATAACGCTAGAGAGTTTACATCAAAAGCATTTGATGATGATTGCATGTCTATTGGGATAGATGTAGAGCATCCTGTACCCCATGTGCATACACAAAATGGTCTCGTAGAAGCCACCATCAAAAGGCTACAGATGGTGGCTAGGGCACTGGTTATGTGCACCAACCTGCCTATATCTTCCTGGGGTTATGCAATATTGCACGCAGCTTTACTTATTCGTTTCAGACCCACTGGTAGCCAACCATTTTCTGCGTGCCAGTTGGTAACTGGATATGAGCCTGACATTTCACACTTACGCATATTTGGTTGCACAGTATATGTGCCTATTCCCCCCCCCCCCCCCCCACAACGCACAAAAATGGGTCCTCAGAGACGATTAGGTATTTATGTTAGATACGAATCCCCAACCATTATTCACTATTTAGAACCATTGACAGGCGATCTCTTTACCGCTAGATTTGCAGATTGTCACTTTGATGAGACAGTCTTCTTGTCGTTAGGGAGAGATAGGAAATAGAATTTTCCAAGTGAATGACAAGAATTGCCATGGTTTGTCCCCACTCTGTCTTATTTTGATCCCTGCACTTCACAATGTGAAAGTGAAGTGAAAAGAATAATCGATCTTCAAAACGTAGCAGATTCGATGCCTGATGCGTTTACTGATATTGCAAAAGTGACGAGATCACATATACCAACTGCAAATGTGCCTGCAAGTTTAGACGTCCCCAACAAGGGGCATGGTGCTGCAGATAGAGTGCTGCAACCACACTTAGTGGAGGTGTGGTTGAGGCCGTGACTCCTCAAAGGAAGAGGGGGAGGCCATTTGGTTTGACTGACACTCACCCAAGGAAGAAGAGGGCGCATCAGGCACAAACCGATCCATTAATCATCAATATAGAGAATCCCTCTCATGAGATTGTCTTTGATTATAGTTATGTCCATGAATCAATACTGGAGGACGCTCTGATGTTTGAAATGATTTCAGAGAACAAAGAAATCTCAATGGATTATGAGAGTGTGTATGAGTTGATGGAAAGATCTTCCATACATATTGATAATGTATTTGCATACACTGGTGCTCAAGAAATCACAGAGCACGATGATATCGAACCACGCTCTGTTGCAGAATGTCAACAAAGAGCAGATTGACCTAAATGGAAATAAGCAATCCAGGCAGAACTAGATTCTCTGGCAAAGGGACAGGTTTGGTCCGGTAGTGCTAACCCCATCAAGTGTAAAGCATGTAGGACATAAATGGGTCTTTCTCAGAAAGCGTAATGAGAAGAATGAAGTCCTGAAGTACAAGGCTCACCTTATGGCGCAAGATTTCTCACAACGCCCTAGAATTGACTACGAGGAGACATACTCTCCCGTAATGGACGTTATAATGTTCCGCTACTTAGTTAGCTTGGTAATTTCCGAAGAACTGGAAATGCAGCTCATGGATGTGGTTACTGCATATCTCTATGGGGATCTTGATTCATAGAGAGAGAGAGAGAGAGAGAGATATATATATATATATATATGAAAGTGCCTGATGGCCTTACATTACCCAAATCAAGTGACTCTAAACCACGGAGTGCGTTTGCAATTAGATTGAAACGCTCACTTTACAGATTGAAACAATCCGGCCCGATTTGGTATACTCGTCTAAGTGACTACTTGATTGGGAAGGGATATAAGAACGATGAATTATGCCCCTGCGTATTCATAAAGAAAACAAGTTCCGGATTTGCAATTGTAGCTGTATATGTGGATGATATGAACATAATAGGTACTCTTGATGAAATAAGAGAAACCGCGAGCTACTTGAAATCTGAATTTGAGATGAAGGATCTTGGGAAAACTCGATTCTTCTAGGCCTTAAACTAGAACACCGAGTTTGTGGAATACTAATCCACCAGTCTGCGTATGTCCAAAAGATGCTCAAGCGATTTAACACCGACAAAGCGCATCCTGCTAGCACTCCCATGATCAATCGAAGTCTGGATGCAAAGAAAGATACATTTTGTCCAAAGAAAGATGACGAAGAGGTGTTGGGAGCTGAAATTCCCTATCTAAGTGCAATAGCTGCATTATTGTACTTAACCCAATGCACTCGACTAGACATTGCATTCTCAGTGAACTTAGCTAGATTTAGCTCAGCGTCACTGGAATGGTATCAAGAACATTTTCCAATACTTAAAAGGAACCATTGACTTGGGACTGTTCTTTCCCTACATAGAGACAACAGGGACCGCAAATGGAACTGCAATCCCTAAAGGAAATGTTGATGGTGAAAACACCACTCACTACATCGAAACCCCAAATAATGTTTTGGTTGGTTTTGCTGATACTAGGTACTTCTCTGACCCACATAAAGGTCGTTCCCAAACTGGTTATGTGTTTACCATTGGCAACAGGGCGATATCTTGGAGATCAACCAAGCAAACCCTTGTGGCTACCTCCTCGAACCACTCTGAGATCATTGCTCTACATGAGGTGGTTCGTGAGTGTATATGGTTAAGGGCTATCATTACACATATTCGAGGGACTAGTGGTTTGAGTTCTACCACTGATGAGCCTACTTGCATCTATGAAGATATTTGTCACTCTTCAAGCTGAATTGGAAAGCCTAATTTGCTGCAATCTTCTTCATCACCAGGTATTAGAACCATTTAAATCCAATCTTGAGATATAAGCAATACTCATATTTGATCTTGACCGAATTATATTTTAAAGATTAGACTGAGCTTTAGAGGCATTAGATCAGCATGCATGGTCATCCATGGTTGGTCAGGCTCTTTGTGATTATGATTTTCTTCTTCCTTTTGTATTTCATACTTTGTGATTTTATGAGTTGGTTGACTTCTTTCTCCTTTTAATTTATTTCTATAGGCCATGACGATGGGTGGATAGTTAAGTAAGAAAAATGCCGGAAAAAGAGGAAGGGAGACGCAAACATAAACGGAGAAATAGAGGATTTTGTCACCAGAATCGGTAGCTAGATAAGGCCATAATTAAGTAAAAAATAATAATAATTGACTTCGAAAAAAAGAAAATATAAATCAGAAAAAAAAAATATTCTAAAAGTTTTGGTATATATATATATAGTTGGTTTGGATTAGGGGTCGTCAATGGGCATCCCTGCCCAAAATTAATGGGATCAAGCCGAGCCACAATATATTTTTTTAATTTTTCGAGCCGGGCTTCTCCTAAAAATGAAGACTCAGGGCCGCCCATGGGCCCAGGGCCTTACGGGCTTTTTAGTGGGCAAGGCCGAGCCCATTATATTAATATGTCATGTTCTTTTGTTAAAAAATAAAAATAAAAAAAGCTATGAAAAAATTATGATATATTAATGATTGAACAAAATAAAATACAAAATTAAAGGAAAATATGGCCTAATGCAATAATTAGTTCAATATAACTACATAAAAAAATATTAATACTAGAATTGAATGGGCTTTCGGGCTGGGCTTATAAGGTCGGGCCGCGGACCGGGCCTGAGCTTTGAACCCTCCACCCTAACCCTGCCTCGTGCCCAATGGACAGGGTCGAGATCGGCTTTACTACGGGCCAGGCCAGGCGGCCGCCTGTGGACTTTTGGGCCCACGGGCCAAATGATAACCCCTAGTTTGGATTAGGTATCGATTAGACTGTTCAACTGGTCGCTACAGTTGCCCTCATCCTCGGTATGGAGTAATGTTGGATTGATGTGGTCTAGGTTGTCGTAATATAGTGAGAGGGTTCCTTCTACCCTTGTACTCTGTTCTACTCAGCTGTAGCTAGCCCCACCCACAGAGAAACCTTCTCTCACTTTGTTTTTTTTTGGATCTGAAACTCTCACAATACGTATCTAAATGAGATTGAGGTCCACACATGAGATCGACTAAGCCAGTGTAGTTGATACTTCCAGTACTACTTCCGAGCTAGGTAGAAAATGAAGAAAGAAATTAAGAAAGGCAAAACATTTGTGAGCTTAATTTCATCCATAATTTATTATTATTTTTAGCTTGGATCAATTGGTTTTACAATTGCATAAGAACAAACTCTAGCAGTTTAACTTCGAAAGTTGTTCTTTTAATTTTCTTTTTTTTTGGGTTAATTTTTTTTTTTTTTTTTTTTTTTTTTTTTTGAGGAAAAGAGATAACTTCATTAATTTATCCATGGCCAGAAGGCACGTACATCAGATGCTGTCTTACACCAAAATCATAAATTTTAGGTTAATGGTTAATGGTTAATCCTGTACTTTATTAATTAACCTACTTCAGTTTGAAGAGTAAAATTTATTGTATTTAAATTTTGCACCTCAAGAACTCTTTCACTTCCATTAATTTAGCCGATCGATTATATATGTTGAACCGTCACCTTCTATGTATGCTCCCATTATCCTAGCACATTGAAGCATTGCTCTCAGAATTCGTTAGAAATTAGAAGGTTAGCTGATCTATATATTATGCTCCCTAAACCCTAGGCCGGCCTCTTTGAAATTCTCTTTGGGCCTCGCTTCATATCGGGACTGCCCTCTAGTTTAACATGCTGCTTAATTGAGTTTTGACGCAAATGTATGGACATCGCCTTGAAGAGCCTGGTGGTGTAATCCCAGCATCGCGTGTCTCCTCTGTAGTCTGTACTGGCCGCATAAATAATTGAGAGAGAGAGAGTACCACTGTATAGCAGAATGGTCACTGTTCATTAGTTAGAGGAAGGACCAGACTCGCATATACATTGATGAGCGAATGAAGACTAAGAACTACTAAAGGTGTGGATCACCGAAGGGCAACGGTCCTTACCTTGATTTTTTCTGTTCCGTTTGTATTGAGAATTTTGAATTTTGCATTGGTAACGCCATTTAGATCGGGTTAGCTGTTCGTAGAGTCTATTTTATGTCATGAGACGGTGAGTGAGAGACTGAGAGTATTTGCATGGGCGTGATTTGACTCGTTTGAAGAGGGCCGAGGGAAGAGGGAAGAGGGAATAGAGAGGACGACAATGCCACAGTGACAATGACAACATAGAAGAAAAAGAGGTTTAATTAGGGTTTCTGACAATCTGACCTCGCTTCCATTTCCATTTTTTTTTTTTTTAAAAGGATTTGATGTTATTAGATATCAAAGCCATAAAAACAGGTCAGAGTCTAACAGAACTTACATAAGAAAACCCGAGACAAATCGGATAACTTATCTAAGCCACTCTAAACTTATTAAGATATAAGGGACGCTCGCTTCCATTTCCATTGTTTCTGGCAGCCGAGATAATTAAATATAATTATTAGTTCTTTTTTCTGTTCAAACATTTCCTTCATTTCAATTCAATTATCAAGTATCACTCTCAAGTCCCGAAAATCATACTCCTGTGAGTCCTGTCCCCTCCCTACATCACCCATTTTGTTTAGACTGGTAGAGAGTGTTCTTGAGCTAGTGTCCCATCCCCAAGTCTCAACTCTTATGTCTCTCTCAATGTTATAATAATGTCTCGACTAAAAATAAAAAGTTATAATAATGTACTTTTAATAAATAAACCTTAGTATAAAATTAAATGAATTTATAATTACGAAAAACTCCACTTAGATTGAGTATTATTGGAAAGACCATTAGCCCATGCAGCCTGAACCATTAGATTGCAAGAACGCAAACCATTAGCCCAGGACCATGTTAGCCCATTAAAATACTCGGCCTAAAAATAAAGAAAACGCGAGTCCATCTTGTGATGGACAAGCATTTTTTGAACAATAACAATTAACAAGCATGTTAGCTGAATGTGATAGAATGTTATTTAACTGTCATAATTAATGGGTGGTGCTATTCGCACACCAATTTTTTCTATTCACACACTCCTTCTATTTATCGATTGCTTTAATTTTTTTTTTTTTTTTTACAAATTACCCTGATTACCTTCCCTTCCAATTCAGTTTTTTTTTTTTTTTTTTTTTTTCTATTTGGCAAGTCAATCATTCTCAAATCCTAAACATTTATTTTGCTACAGACACAGAGAACTTCAAAACTCTTTGCGATTTTCTCTTTTATTTTCCATCAAAAACTTCTCTAGCATAGTCATTTTATCTCTCTAACGTGATACTTTGAAGTTTAATTATGGAGAACAAGCAACTTTAGACCCATCTTTGGAAAAAAAATTTACATCTGATTTGCAATGGAGACATGGAAGAGAAATATGAGTTTAGTGATCATTCCAGCCCCTTTGAATCCATCTCCTAGTAGGATTATTTGGTATATTTCAATCCATCGCTCTCCACGAAAAAGATCAATTTCTCAACGATTTTATGGACTAGGAGCTTTAAAATTGTGCGTTCTGTTCGTCTTAGTTTGATTTTGGTATGGCTTGCTTGCTAATCATGGTTTTGACTTGAGTTGATTGATAATTTTGAAATTATTGACGCTTTGATTTCATTTTGACTTTAGTCATATCATCACTCTACAGAATGCTTTATGTCACTGGGAATGGTATCTTGAATCAACGTTGCTTAATCAGATGTGAGAGGTTAAATTCCCAAACTCAGTTACATCATGATTTTTCATCTGAGCCCTAAACTTTGCCACACTAATTGCAGAACTTTTGACATATTGCACTTCGTCCTGCCCATCAGGTTTTTTTTTTTCCTAATCAGCAATGACATTCACTCAAAAATTGGTTTATTGTATAATGATGTTCATGATTGACTTGCCAAATAGAAAAAAGAAAAATAAACATAATTACAAGAGAGGGTAGTTAGGGTAATTTGTAAAAAAATTGTATTAAAGTAACGTAAAAATAGAGGGGTGTGTGAATAGAGAAAATGGGTGTGCGAATAGCACCACCCTAATTAATATGAGTTTATTTTTAAACTCCAAACTTCAAGTAGAGGAATCTACTTCAGGTTGATATATAATCTTAAATGGTAGATTATAAAAAATAAAAAATAAAAAAAACCAACAAAAGATATGACATCAAATAACATAGAACTATTTAACTGCACTAAATCGCTTCTTTGAGAATATGTCATAAAATGTAACTCAATTGCGTTGGATTTACATCTTACAGACAAAGCAGAATTCACCCATGTCTTTAAAGGGAGAAATTATTACTATACAGTAAAACCTCTATAAATGAATAATATATGGACTACTGAAAATTATAAATGAATAATTTATTCATTTTATCGATAAATGAATATTTATTACTTTAGAGAGAGTTCTATGTAATTCATCGAATTATATTATTTTTTTGTCTGACGAGTTAAATTATATAACATAGTCTAATTTGATTATGTTGTCTACTAAATATAATTAAGATCCATATGACAATTATGCTATACCAAATATTTTTCGAAAGAGATATTTCAAGCATTGATAACTTTGAATAATTACTTGCTGCAATAAGAAAAAATAATATAACAAATTTGATGCATGCATTGCAATAAATTAAGGATGAAGTTCAATTCGGTTAAGACACAAGGAAAAAGCAAATGACTATAAAAGGATACTTTTTGAATCAAACCCATAACGGGCGGCAATATATTCATCTCAAGTCAAAATAATCATTACACACCATTCCACTGTCATCGAGACAGATACGAAGATGTGTCAATATCCATAGTGGTACATAGAACAAGGTCACTCATTAGACATCAAATACATCGAAATAGCGGGTTTCTTCTTTCGGTACTACTCCAGAGGATTCACTAAAAACATCAAAAGATCTTCAGCTCCCTAAAAACTTAGAGAATTTATTGAAAGTAAACTTATTTACTAACATAATGCAAGCCTAAATTAAAAAACTAGACCCAATTTACTCAAGCCCAATAGAGAGGCCCAATTTCACCAAGCCCAAAGTGAGGGCAACAAAGAGCCCAGCACCATCTTCTCTTCATGAAACCTTGTCTTTGCCACCACCGATAGCCACCATCTTCCACCCGACTCGCCATTGCTACAGTGCCCGAATTGACGCAAGGCAGAAAACGCCTTGAAATCCATATGACGCTACGGGCATCTCGAGATTCCAAAACCACTAGCACCACTCGGGGCCTCGGGCCATCCCCCAAGAACCCAGCCGGACTAGCCGCAGACAACCAAAGATCCTTGACGACAAAAAACTGGTCCCAACATCTCACCTCCACCACTCAGACTCGTTTAGACAGCCGTCCAGCGACACCTACATCATGCCTACGAGGCTCAAAACCTCCATCGCTTCGATGAATCTTGACGGCCACATCTCCACAAAAGAGGTTCAAGATCTGCGTCGGTGCGAAGGCCCGCTGGACAAACAAGATAGAATTGAGGGAGATTTGGTTTTGGGTGGAGCGCAGTGGCGCTTAGAGCTTTATATGGATTTGATGTACTATAAAAGGATACTTTGAGAAATAGTTAAATTGAGAAAATAGAAATTGTTAAAAGTTACTTAATTAATATGTTTTTGAATATTATATACTAGTTCTATTATGTATTTCATCAATCATTAATATCTTTTGTGATATTTCTTTTATTTATTTAATCAATTATTACTTTATATATTCACTGGGTTCTTAAGGATGTCTAGAAAAATTATTATCTTATGCATTTAGCAAGGTTCTTAGTAATATACACGGGTCCTAAGTTGGGATTGGAGAAATTTATTATTTAATCTAACTTATTAATTATGAACGCTCATTTATCGAGGTTGTACTGTATAAACCTGGAGTATCATGTCTCCATGGGCTGGGCTATAGAATTGGTCCACGTATAAATGTAGTTGTTTTTAGGGCTAAATACTGTTTAATCCCTAAACTTTTGCTGAAAAAAACACTTCAATCCCTCGCCTTTTAATTTGACACGTTTACTCCTTGTTCTTTCAGTTTTACACCTAATAGGTCCATTCCGTTACATTCCGTTAAATTGTGCCGTTAACTTCCTATTTTAAGGATAAAATTACAATCGTAGCCCTGACTTTCTCTTTCTTTAATTTTTTTAATTGTGTTTTAGGAGAACTGAAATTGGGAGAGAATAGAGTCATACTTTCATTGATAATAGGGGCCTCTTTATATAGAGGATTACAAACATAGAGATAGAGTTGTACATGGAAACATAATCGTACATTGATTGGATATCTCCTAAGATTCTCCGAGAATATCTCTAATATAAACCATATTTCAACTAGAGCAAGTAACCTCTAGTTTGGGCCAGACACATATTCTGGATTTACTTGAACACTCCCCCTTGTGTCGCCCAAACGTGGTGCTTCTCTCGTTGCCTCATTAAAAACCTTGTCGAGTAACAAAAACTCAGTGGGACAAAAATAACCTCGGTCGAAGGGGAAAAAGAGCACAACACATTCTTCACGTTTCGAGACCATACATGTAGACAACTCCCCCTGATGTCTGCATCTCCCCCTGACGACTACGGTCATTGGAGTTCGAATAACTTCCGCAAACGATGCTACTAACATGTTTCTCGAAAGTGGAATTTAGGCAATGACTTAATGAGCAAGTCTGCCATACTGTCCTCAGATCGAACCTAGTTCACTTTGATCTTGAGGAGAGTTTGTTGTTGCTGATTATCCTTGGTGTGGTCGCTTTTGATGTAGCATTGCTTCAAAACAAGCAGCATTATCTTATATGCTCGTAGGCTCATCTGTGGTAGACTTCAAACCACAATTGTTCGAACATGCGTAACTATGGATCCAATCCATATACATTCACGAATCACTTCGTGAAGAGCAATAATCTCTGCATTGTTCGAAGATATAGCGACTAGGGTCTATTCTGTAGACCTCCAAGATATCACGGTCTTTACCCATGGTGAACACTTAACCAGTTTGGGAACGACCTTTGTGTGGGTCAGAGAGATACCCAATATCAGCAAAACCTTCCAAAACACATGTCGCTTTGGGATGGGGATAGAGGACGCAGGCCAGTGTTGGCGGCGTTCCTGCTGTGTCATGGGTCCGAATCCATCATCTCTCTGTAGGGATAGAATAAGCTCATATCAATCGTACATCTCAAGTACTGAAAGATATCTTTTACACCAATTCTAATGGCGTCGCGTTGGCGCAGAGCTATATTTTAGCTAACAATCTTACTGCAAATGAGATGTCCGGTCTTGTGCATTTAGCTAAGTATAATAATGCGCCTATTGTACTAAGTAAGGCACTTCTGCCTCTAGCATATCTTCGTCATCATCCTTTCAACAAAGAGGATCATTTTCAGGATCAAGACTACGGACGATCATGGAGGTGCTTGAAGGCTTGACCTTGTCAAAATGCCTAAGCATCTATAGACACGATGCTCAAGTTCCAAACCGAGACATAATCGTGTTCTCCCAAAATCCTTCATCTCAAACTCGGATTTCAAATGTTTAGCGGTTTCCCTTAACTCTTTAAGGGCTTCCAATGAAGATCATGTCCAACATGAACCGCGATAGAATCCGAAACTTGTTATAGAAACGCGTGGGCATATCCCTTCCCAATCAAGTAGTCACTTTAGTGAGCGTTTCAATCTTATTGTAAACGCGCTCCGTGGTCTAGAGCCACTTGACTTGGGTAGATGAAGTTCACCATGAACCTTCATGTATATTCCGTATCTAGATCCCCATAGAGATACGCAGTGACCACATTTGTAAGCTGCATGATCAGTTATTCGGAAACTACCAAACTGACAAGGTAGTGGAGTGCAATGACATCCATTACGAGAGAATATGTCTCATCGCAGTCGATGTCAGGGCGTTTTGTGAGAAGCCTTGCGCCATAAGGCGAGATTGCCATCTCTTTTTCTCATCACGCTTTCTAATGAAGACCCATTAGTCAATAGGTTTTATGTTATGAGGTGTTGGCATCACTGGCTCGAAAACGTTTCTCTTCGTTAGAGAATCCAACTTTGGATCGCATCTTTCCATTTAGGCCAAATCTCTCTACGTTGCCATTCATTCATCAACGGAGCGTTGTTCGATATCATCTGACTCAAAAAACTCATGCGCAACGAAATGCGCAACTACATCATCAATTATGATAGAGTTTCTATCCCACGTCTCATGTACACTAGTGTAAGTTTCATAGAGCTCTATATTCTCAAGAATAGGTTCTGATGTTGAGGCGTCCCCCAACGATAACCATAACCCGGAAGATACTCATGAGACGGATTTTGAGTGTTGATGATCCAAGGATTGGTTTGTGCCAAGGTGTCCTTCGAACCCACGGGCCTCCAACGCATCCTAGCTGGGGCCATGGCCTGTAACGCCAGAGTGCCACTCTCTTTGGCGTTGGCGCCATGCCTACCTCCGTGTAGGGTGGCGCTACGTCCTCTCGTAGGGACGTCCTTCCTTGCAGGCATGTTTGCAGCATATTTGTGTGATCTCGTCACTTTAATAGGGATCGAGATGAGACATAGTGGGGACAGACCACGAAAATTTCTGTCATTCCTACTGAACATTCGTGTTCTTATCTCCCCCTAATGACGGGAAGACTGTCTCATCAAAGTGACATCCGCAAATCTAGCAGTAAGGAGATCGCCGTGCAAGGGCATTAAGTGGCAGACGATTGTTGGAGTCTCAAATCCAACTGAGTTGCCATTCGTCTGTAAGGACCTATCATAGTGCGCTGTGGCGGCGCAATTGGCACATAAATGGCTCACTCAAATGTGCGTAAGTACAAAATACTTGTACCCAGTCACTAGCTGTAACGCAGAGATACATGGAGTGGCGGTAGGTCGTAGACGAATTAGCATAGCTGCATGCGATATTGCATCACCCCAAGCGGATATAAGGATACTGGTGCGCATTACCAATGTCCGGACTATCATCGTAGTGGTTTCCGTGAGACCATTTGGGTGTGTACATGGGAATGTGATGTCCAACATCAGTCCCATTACAATAACCACCGAAAGTATTCGATGTAAACTCTCTAGCATTGTCAAATCTAATTGACTGGATAAGATGATCCGGGGAGTGAGCCCATTGTCATATGATATGTGCTAGGAGTGTAGTATAAGCAGCATTTACAGGTGGACAATGGCACCACACGTGACCAGCGTGTTTGCGTGTCAACCAACATCATGAGATATTTAAACGTCCGCAAGTTGGTTGAATCAGTCCACAGAATCCCCACGGATTCGATGTAAAAACAGAATGAGTATTTTCATACCCTTTGCGTAGGACGGTCTCAGTCCTAATGTCCCGAAGGAACTGGCTTTGCAAAATGAGCGAGAGGCCTTAGAAGCAACCAATGAGGATTTTGGTTGGGCCTGAGCGTCTGTAGCGCTATTAGAAGCAAAATGTGTGACTACATCTCCCATCATGGCGTTGGAGCCATGGAAACAAGCATGTATGGCGTCATGGCCACTAGGAGGAACAACCATGGCGTTATGCTCATGGTTGGCGCCATCTATGGCGTCATCAGATTCTTGCTTCGTTTTGCTCAAAAGGATGGATGTCCGTGTGAAGTCTTCAGTAGACGGATCATTATGTCATGACTAGGATGATTTATCCTGTCATGACAAAGCCAATATGTGTCTAAATCCAAGAGATCTTCTCTCATAAGTTTATTGGATTTTATAGCTCGAATAGTGACATAGAGTCCACTAGAGAGACACATAAACTTCTCTAAGATGCGCATTTGTTCGCAATTATTAGAGGTATTGCAAAGGAACTCATTTTTGTTCTCTACATGCGTTTTCGCATGGAATCCGTTTGGCTATTCATAGGTGCGATTGGCCCTATGAGCGTAGAGAGCTTTTGTGACAGTAATTAAGGTGCAATTTGGCAAGTGGAACTTGGGCTATTCCATGTCCTTGAATTAATACTGATGGCCCAGCCATCGTAGTCACAAAAGTCATATGCTCAGAATCAAAATGGAGTCATAAAGAACTCGAAATTTTATTCATAAGCCAACAGAGTTACATCATTGTCTCTTTGACCAAAGAAAATCTAATCCAAAATGCTAGCCAATGCAAAACAATGGTAGTTGTCTAACTTCTTTTGGTAATTCCAAAATAAATGTGACCAGGTAAGTAGAGAGATGTCGGTGGAGCAAGGCTCGCTTAAGTACCACTAATGTCAGAACCTTCCTAGACATCACACTTATTTTGGGTGAGCCTACTTTGAAGAAAGACTTAAACCATTGGCATTTACTACAAAGTATATGGCAATTGCCTATTACATCTCTTGGAAAAATAAAGACTCAAACAGAATTGGCGATCTATTGATCCCAGCCAGATTTGTAGTCTTCAACCCTTCACTCTAGATCATCTTCTTGATCTTCTTGTTCCATATAGTGAGCCTCTCTTGCTTCACAATATGCTTTTGTAGGCGGTGAGAAGTTCTTCACGAGCTCTACAAATGTGTGCCCAATGATCAGACACTCCACATCGAGAACATACATCTCTTTGCTCAAACTCCATTGATTGAGGCACTTTGAAAGCGTCATTTAAATGGCTCTTAGTGTTGGTGGCGCCACCAACATGGCCATAGGCGTTGCCTCCCTCTCTCTTTCAACGTTGACCTCTTCGGTTCCGTGTTCGCCTATATTGGCGGTTACCTTCCCAAGTAGAGCGATTATATGGACCAGAACGTCTAGAAGTATCCCTAAGGTTAGGGTTTCGCTCTTGGCGCCTTCTCTTAGGGGCACGACTATAATTGGATTCCGGAATATGCTCTATTTCCACGGATCTCGAATTATAGTTCTTCACAAGGATGTTGTCATGCTTTTCAGCCACATTCATAGCTCCAATGAGCTCATGAAACCTTGTGATCCGTCCTGCAGTAACATCGATTCGATAGTTCTTAGCAACCATCAATGCAGAGACGGGGAAGGTAGAGAGAGTCTTCTCAATCAACATCGCATCAGTGATCTCTTTACCACATGATTCCATTAAGGATTTAATGCGAAGTGCTTCCGAGTTGTAGTCAAGAATTGTCTTGAAAACACATGAGCGGAGGCTATGCCATCTCACTCCTAGATCAGGAAGCAGGGAGTCACGGACGTTGCCAAATCTTTCTTCGAGTGAGACCCACAGCCTTTTGGGGTCTTCTTCATTCATACACTCGTACTGGAGCGAATCATCCATATGACGAGTCATTAGGATGATGGCTTTCGCCTTATTTGCCTCTAAGGCTGCTCTATTTGCTTCCAAAGCTTGAGCTTGCTCAACAGTTAGCATGTCCTGGCTAGGCTCGAGAATCGTATCCAGGATTCCATCGGCCTTGAGATGCTGGCTGACATCACGAACCCACCTGTGATATTCAGAGCCAGTTGTTCCCAATGGAGCAAAGTCCAATTTGTTCAGGTTACTCATCCTGAAAGAGAACAAGAAAAAATGGTTAGTTTTGGAGCGGAAAAAGCTACTACGAAAACATATAAAATTTCTGAGCGTAGTCGCTTCTAAGAAATTAGGAATTTCTTAGCGTAATTGCTTCCAAGAAATTCAATTCCAAGAGGTATTGGATTAGATCGAAACAATGACGTAAGTGGTCGATCATAAATTCTCTACAAACTCTAAGTTTGGAGATCTCAACAAGCTCCAAGCTTGGAGTGAGCACGAACCCCCACAATTCTGCTAAATTAGGTCTCCCATATGGTGAAGAAAGGGGGGTAGAAGAAGGGATGTTGCAAGTCCCCGATAAAAGAAGAGAAATTGAATTTAAAAACTCTAAAAAAATGGGAACTTTTAGAAAAAAAATACCTCGAAATAGATCGCCGGAAAATTTGGCAGGAAAAAGTCGCCGGAAAACTGTCGGAAAGTCGCCGGAAAAGTGGTTGACCGGCGTTGACAAGAAGGTTGACCGGCATTGACCAGAGGGTTGACCGGAGGCTGACGTGGCACTAATGATGACGTGTCAGGATGAGGTGGCGCTGTCGCTGATGTGGCTGTGCTGCCGTGGAAAATGACGTGGCGGTGGGTCATGTGGGTCAGGTGTGTCAGTGGGCCGGGTCAGGTCAGTGGGCTTCTGGGCTTTTCTTCTTTGGGCTGGGCTCCTTCTTCTTTTCTTTTTCTTTTCGTTTTCTTTTCTTTTCTGCCGGTTTTTTTGCCGGACGATGAGGCGGCCGGTTCAGAAAGTTTTAGGCCGATTTTTTTATTTTTTATTCTGGTTCCTGAAACTTCAGATGAAGAGGCTTCTGCTACCAAAATTTGGTGGAAATTGGAGGTCCGAAAGATGGTGAACCAGTGGAATATTTGCTGCGAGTTGCATGGAGCTTCCGGTGGCCGGTTCGGTAGGTTTCCGGCCGGTTCTTGGGGTGCCGCCGCCGGTTCTGGATTCCTGGAATCGAGTTGTTCAAGGTTTGAGGTGGAGGCAGAAATGGCTTCAAGGTTTTGTATTCGGATTCAAGGTTTTTAGCTTCTTGAATCAGGGTTTGGCTATTTGTTTCAGGGTTAGGGCTTCGTGCTGATAACGTGTTTTAGGAGAACTGAAATTGGCATGGGAGAGAATAGAGTCGTACTTTCATTGATAGTAGATGCCTCTTTATATAGAGGATTACAAACATAGAGATAGAGTTGTACATGGAAACATAATCGTACATTGATTGGATATCTCCTAAGATTCTCCGAGAATATCTCTAATATAAACCTTATTTCAACTAGAGCAAGTAACCTCTAGTTTGGGCCAGACACATATTCTGGATTTACTTGAACAAATTGTTTTTATTCTTCTCTTTTATTTTTTCTTTCTTTAATTTTTTAATTGTTTTTATTCTTTTTTTTTTCCTTCTGATTCATACAATTAAAATTACTATTTTTTAATTGTTTTTATTCTTCTCTTTAATTTTTTTAATTGTTTTTATTCTTCGAGAATATCTCTAAGATTCTCCGAGAATATCTCTAATATAAACTCTATTTCAACTAGAGCAAGTAACCTCTAGTTTGGGCCAGACACATATTCTGGATTTACTTGAACAAATTGTTTTTATTCTTCTCTTTTATTTTTTCTTTCTTTAATTTTTTAATTGTTTTTATTCTTTTTTTTTTTTTCCTTCTGATTCATACAATTAAAATTACTATTTTTTAATTGTTTTTATTCTTCTCTTTAATTTTTTTAATTATTTTTATTCTTCTCTTTAATTTGACACGTTTACTTCTTGTTTCTTCTATTATGACTAATTTTATGGGGTGTTTGGGTGAGCGGCAGAAGAAATTAATTTGCTGCTTGAGGCCAATAAAATTAGTCATAACTTTTAATACGACTTTTATTAATTTTTTTAATTGTTTATATTCTTGTAATTTATTTTTTCTTCTAATTAGCACCAATAAAATTACAAATTTTTTAATTATTTTTATTCTTCTCTTTAATTTTTTCTTTTGATTGGCACCAATAAAGGAGAAGAATAAAAACAACTACACAAAATTAGTAATTTTATTGATGCGAATTAGAAGAAAAAATAAAAGAGAAGATTAAAAATAATTTAAAAAATTAATAAAAATCGTATTAAAATTTATGACTAATTTTATTGGCGTCAAGCAACAAATTAATCTCTTTTCCGGCTCACCCAAACACCCAATAAAATTAGTCATAACAGGAGAAACAAGGGAGAGACTATAATACTAATTTTTATCCTCAAAAGAGAAGAAAAATAAAAGAGAAGAATAAAACAATTAAAAAATTAAAGAAAGAAAAAATAAAAGAGAAGAATAAAAACAATTAAAAAAAGTCAGGGCTATGATAGTAATTTTATCCTTAAAATAGGAAGTTAACAGCACAATTTAACGGAGTGTAACGGAATGGACCTATTGGGTGTAAAACTAAAAGAATAAGGAGTAAACGTGTCAAATTAAAAGGCGAGGGACTGAAGTGTTTTTTCAGCAAAAGTTCAGAGACTAAACAGTATTTAGCCCTTGTTTTTAATTGGTCCAAATGACATAATTTTATCTTTCTTTTCCCCCCTAAGATGAACAAGCTCAAGTGACAATTGTGTATTGGACATGACCACCACTTAGCAATAGAGTGAGATTTGAGGTGAGGCTTGCGAGACGGTTGCCTCCTTGAACAAACTAGAGACTGCTGTGAGAAAAGACGCTGATAAAGTGGTAGAACATACTACCCATCATTAACAGTAAGAAAATTGAAACCCACAAACATAAAAGTAGAAAACTTAAATTTCCAAAACATACATATATTGGTTATTGAAGATTGGAGATTTAGAAAAGGTTATAGCAAAATTTGTCTCCGACACAATGACAAAATAAATTACAATATATAAATTTGTAGTTCATTATTAATTGCAGCGAGGCCTTTTGAATAAAATCTCCACTTAATAGGTGACCACTCTAGGAACAATATTAGTGTCGTGCTAATTAATAGTGTGCCACATTTCTCGTTACTTAACATAGTAATGTTTTTACCAATTAATCACGTCATGAGATTCTGATTCAATGTTTCAAAAAAGATGGGTGAACTTTGGTAGATGACAAGACCACATGTTTCCAATATGATAATTAGTTGCCTATGCATTGTAAAAGTTAAGTCACGCAAGATGAAGTGCGTCAAAAATTGCAAAGTCTCCATATCAAAAAATAACGAATAATATGTAATATATGATTTACTACTAATTACATTGTGGATTACACACTTAAAAGATTGTTGCAATATATTAGTTGCTCTTCACCTTATACTACTTTTTTTTTTTTTTTTTGTAGGGGACATGGACTTGTACCATCTTAGAAAGTTAAAATCAATCCTGGTAAAATGCAAGATTTTTTCTTTTCTTTTCCATGAACATTCTAGTTGACAATGTCACAATGACCTAGATAGGCAAGCTCGAGTAGAAGCCACAATTTGGTTAGATAGGCTTGCCAAACTGGATAGTGAAAAAGGCTAACAAGCCGATTTGCCAGTTTGGCATTCATAACTATAGGATCCAGTGATGAAGAAGAAGCATTCATTGCCCAACTGACAAGCAGAATGTAGAGGATGTCATTGATTGTTTTTGGAATGGAGCCGCACCGGCGTAAGTGGTGACCGTTGTTAGCTTTTATGGACCATCAACCAACCATTTGGTTGGTTTGAACAGACAAATCAGAGGATGATATCAGCCACAAATCGGGAAAAAGCTAGCTTTGAAGTTTTCACCTATGGCTACCTGCTAAGCTCTATAATGCTCCAGTTTTCTTCCATTCACGTCACGCACCCATCTTTCTTGGTAGTCATTGGTTTTAGTTCATGTGCAGTAGTCAATACTTGTGTTCAATAAGAGTTGCTTTGCTTCGACGCCGTCACGTTCTAATAAATTGGGTACCTCTCTTAAAATGTTTTTTTTCTTTAAGATTAAGTCTTCATATAATCCAAGATTTATTTTCACTTCAGTAAAACTTTATGACGTTAGCGCTAGAACTTTGAAACAAACACAACTCGAATATTACTACTGTTTTTATTTGTTTTGCTAAAGGTTTGTGAATCGGTTATGAGGTTCATTTTTGATGTTTAAATATAACAATGTTTGATTGAAAAATCATCTCAACAAAGTTGTGCACATTGATAAATAAACTTACGTCTTATAACAGAGTTGTGCACATGACATATAACAAAGTTGTGCCTGTCTTCTAAATAGTATCTTCTCATAAGAGTAGATTACACCTTCTCTCCTCTCATTTCATTTAAACAAATAACTTTTATAAGTCAAAACTATTTTGAGCATTGCAATACACTAAAATTGCTATTAAATTAGAAAGTGAATGGAAAATTATTGATCCAAATTTTCATGGAGCGGAGACAAAAAAAAAAAAAATTCATGGACCGAAATAAGATTGATATTTTCATATTTTCAAAACAATGCGCATTTAATAACAAATTTAGAAACATATATTAACTTGATGACGATCTTCCACCAACAAGTGTGTTTTATCGACAAATCAATATTACACTATTCCAAAATATGGTACAATTTTCGTAATTAGATCAAGCTCATTCAAATTCTACATACAAAAATATAGAAGTATAATGATCACCAACTAAATCAAAAAATCATACCACATTAGAAATGGAGGAAAACATTCCCATTCCCAACAGAAACGATCCAAATCCTCCATGCCATGTTAGATCGAAACCAGAGGTTTCTCGAGCATTTTCCTATCAGATCTCTCACCGTCCACACTAATGACCAATTTAGACATGTCCAATCTCACCGACTCAATCAAAAACCCCCTTTTGTTCCGACGCACAATCTTCGGACTACCCAATACTCCCCCAACTGACCTCGACTTGCTCAGCCTCACCTTCACCGCAACCCCTACACCCTTCCGCACTCCACCGCCACTCCCCGCTTTAATCTCGTTGACCGACCCAATCGACCTTGACCTCAGCACCCGCTCTCCAATCATCGCCTCGTCCTCACCCTCGTACTCTGCGCCCAACACACTCGATACCTTCCTGTTCAACTTCCTCCTACTCCCTCTCGTGCTCCGTACCACCTCCTCCAAATCATTACCACCTCCATCAACAAACGACGGTCGATGCTCCTCCATCTCCACGCGCCTCACGCGCCGCTTCAGGCTGTTCCATATCGGCGCGTGAACTCTCTCATTCACAACTTTTAAACACTCCACCACCTCCGCCATCGACGGTCGCTTCTCCGCCGTCGACCTCACGCACCTGGCGGCCAACACCGCCAGCTGGCGAATCACGGCGGAGTCAGCCGGAGGGCCGATTCTCCGGTCGCATATGGCGGCGTACTCGCCGTGCTTTATGATCGGTAGGGCCCAGTCAATCACCGAAGGAGGACTGTAGTTTACATCAATGGCGTTTCTTCCGCTCACGATTTCCAAGAGCAAAATACCGAAGCTGAAGACGTCACTCTTGGCGCTGAGATCCCCCGGCGCAAGATAGCCCGGGTCGAGGTACCCTAACGTCCCCGCCGGTGGCGTACACCTCACGCGAACGTCCTCCACGTGTCCTCTCAAAGCCAGCCCCAAGTCCCCGAGCCTCGCGGTCCAATCCCCGTCGATCAAAACGTTCGACGACTTTATATCCCTATGGATCACCGGCGGGTTGGAAGAGTGTAGCGCCTGGACCGCCTTGGCCACGTGTAAGGTCAGCCGGACTCGGCGGGTCCACCCGGGCGGTCTGGGCCGCGAGTGCAACAAGTCGTGCAGCGTGCCGTTGGGCATGTACTCGACGACAATCAATTTCCCGTCGTTTGAGTCCGGGCAGAAGCCGATGAGATTCACGAGCCTGGGGTGTCGGACCCGGGAAAGAATCTCGATCTCGTTCTCCGCCGCGACGCACGTGGTGCAGCTACGCCTCGCCAACGACGTCGTTTGCTTCGGGTATTTCATCCTCTTAACCGCGGCGACGAGCTTCCCGTCGTCGAGAGTAGCCTTGTACACGCTTCCGTGGCTTCCTTTACCCAGAAAGCTATCGGCGGAGAACCCGTTGGTGGCGGCGACGAGGTGGTCGTAGGGGAACTCCCTGATCTCGATGGGCTTATTATTGGGTTTTCTCTTGAGGTCAAAGTTGTAGGAGTCGCAAATCGCGGTGGCGGACTCGGCATTGCAAGAGAAGTAACCCATTAATATTTTTTTCAGGTGGGTTCTGTGAGGGAGTGAAGAGAGAGGTGTGGAAAGTAGAGGTGGAGGAGAAGAAGAAGGAGGTGGAGAGCGGCAAAAGCCATTAGTGCAAAGGTTGTGGGCGCTTAAAGTGTCTCTCGAATTTACAGCTTTCAGTTTTACTTTGTGTAAAGAAAGGAAAAGATTGAATTATTTAATTATTATTGTTGTATTCATTTTTCTTTTGTGTACATGCAAAAGCGTGCAGCTTTGAGAGGAATTTCTTGGGGTTGTTGGTCTTTAACTCATAAAGAGATGGGCCTGGTGGGCCCAATCACTCATGGCTGTCATATTTCTTCCCTAATCAACTTTATTCTTCTTCTTCTTCTTCTTCTTCTTTATCATGGATTGCAATGGGTATTGTGATTAAGTGATTATCTTATTATGATCGAGGGGATGTATGGTGGGTTTAGGAAGGAATCGTTTGACGTACCCTTGGCTTTACTATATACTTATATAGCTTCTAACTTCCTATGGTTGCGTGGCATATCCATTTCGGTTTAATATTAGGTCTCGTTTGGTTTTGAACAAAATTTAAGACTTCAAAAAAGAAATTCAATAATTTTATATGTTTAGTAAACACAAAGATGGAAACAACTTTCTAACGTGAAACAAAAAGGTGAATAGAGCAGCTGATATGACCTTCAATATTTGTAGACATATGATTTTGGAAAGTACTATTATTATTTAGGATGTCGTTTTAACACTTCTGTAATATGAGGTTTAACCAACCATCCTTTAATTACTAAGATTAGCTCTGTAAAAAATAATTAAATTGAAGACCTTTTAGTTATTTATTTTTATGAAATACATGGACGGTTCATTATAATAGTAATAAGTGTTGTTAGAATCATCCATTTGTTTGATTCAACTAGATAATTAAATGATTTCTAATTCGATTGATTTTTAACATAGATGATCTTTAAAGGCCAATTTAAGATATGGATTGTTGGATGATAAATTTATAAAGTAAAAGTATGTTCATAGACAATAAAGGTGAATATGCTTGTTCACCCAAAGAATGAACCTAAAAATTGTTCATCATTGAAATGTATTATTGCTTTAAAAAAAATCAACAAATGGTACATGGTTTAGTTATCTTGCTTTACCAAATAAATGGACAATTACTTTTTTCACGTTGAATCATAAATTTAATTAGTACAATAGGATGACCGAACAATCTCTTTAATTTTTCTTTTATTTTTCAGAAATTGAACGATTTCAATAGAAGCATTATAGTGCAGAATGTATGAAGATTTGGACACATTTAATGAAAGTGCTTTAGAAAATAATCTTGTCCTTAAGTTTTTCCAAGAAAACAGATTTTAGTTATTGGAATCTTACAACCTAACATTTGTTCACCACATATAACATTATGTTTTGGAACTCCAATGACATAATATCCATTTTTATTGAATGGATTGGAAACACTAACTTTTTCTGTTTGTTATTTTTCGAATGATCACAATCAAAGTTCAAACAAATGGAGCTATCAAATCAGAATTGAATTGTGACTTTATCTCCTTATCATTCTTTTCTTTTGTTTGATTGCATCAAAACAGTGACAGATTAGTTTGGATTTAATTAATGACAATTCTAAATCGCTATCACATACTTATCACTTTTGAATCAGTTCCATCCAAAGAGGCAGGGGGTATTGATGATGAACATATATATAGAAAGGACCACTGGAGCCCAGATATTTGTTGTGCAATGGGTAAGATAGGTGAGACAAGAAGATTGTAATAAATTGTGTTAACTCGACTTGCAAAAAGCCAACAAATGTAATAAAGGGTTTGCGGTGAGAGTGTAAAGAACTAACTAATTGATCATGGAGTTAGTACGTACATACTTTTAGGAATCGTGTTTCTTCTGTGAACAATTATTGTAATGAGTACGTAGATCATGATGTCACGAAGTTGTGAATCACCCAATTTTAGGACTAAAAGAGAGATATTGATATGTTACTACATGTTTTTTAGTCAGTTGTATCATAGATGTTTTTGTTATTTGTTTAATCATTATATGTATGATGTTAATATGTTAATATCGTGATGTATACTCACGATGATCTGTTTGTTCATTGGCGGACTCAGTTAAGTTGTTGTTGAGGTAATGGTAGCTGAATAGAAATGAGTGTAGTTAGATGTTGATCATGAATAAATTAAGATTAAAATATAATTAGCAAACCCTTCTCTTTTAAAATTGAGAGTGAAACTTGTTTTCTATATTTTTTATTTTTAATTAACTAATATCGTCTAATCTCTTATTTAATTAAAAATAAAAAATTAAAAAGGGTCCTTGACCAATAGCACCAAAAAAGCCAAAATTATCCCATTTACCCCAGCAACATATTTTTGTTCTCACTAACCCCATTTAACATAAAAAGACAATTTTACCCTTAGTCAAATTAAATAATTACATACATGCCACTCTCTTCTCCCTCTGTCCAGCACATCGGCGCGCACACTCTCTCTCCCCCCTCCCCCCAAACGTGGCCGGCATCTGCACTCTCTCCGGTCAGAGCTCCCTCGTCACAGCGCCATCTTTCTCTCTCTCCTCCGCTCCGCGTCGATCTGCACTTTCTCTCCTCTCCGTCTCCTCCGCGCCGATCTGCACTCTCTCTCTCTGCTCTCTGTCTCCTCTGCGCTAATCTGCACACTTTCTCCTCGGTCGGAGCAAATTCGACTGGTGCAGGTCAGGAACTGCGCCGGGTCTCCAAGCCATTGAAGCCCGGGTTTCGTTCTGATCTGTAAGTTGCGTCTTTTCTTCTCAAATCCTACTTCGACGTCTCGTTTGCTGAATTGCCCACCAACTGTTCGACGAAATGCCTAGGAAGAACATGGCCGCGTGGAACACAATGCTTTCGGGGTATAAGAGTTTGGGGGATGTACAGAAAGCACGCTCAGTGTTTGATCAAATGAAGCCGCGAGGTGTTAGTTCATGGTGTTGCATGATCGATGCGAATGTGAAGAAATGGCGACAATAAGTGTGGCGCAACGCTCTTTCGGAATATGGTGATTGAGGAAGGTATAAAGCCATTTGCGATGCATTTCCGTAGGTTCATTTACGAGTCTTTCTTGTCTGTTTGTTTGTTGTCATCATGGTTGGCGTTGCGCTATGTAGATACACATTGCATTGGATGTGAATGTGGACAGGGCAGAGCATGTGCTTCTATGTGCCCTTTTTTTTTTTTTTTTTTTTTTAAGTAATGGGACAGAAGGAAAGAAAAAAAAAGTTTTGAATGTCTATTGGGGGGCAATAGACGTCTATTGAAGGGCAATAGACGTTTTTAAATTGATATAATCTCTTCTTTTTTTCTTTAATCAAAGTTTTATTTGTCTAATTTTAGGGATATTAGTTCCAATTCCGGCTACCAAAAGTTCTATTGAGGGGCAATAGGCGTCTATTGGGGGGCAATAGAAGTTTATTGCCCCTCTATTGGGGGGCAGTAGACGTCTATTGGGGGGCAATAGACAATACCCTCTATTGGGGGCCAATAGACGTCTATTGGGGGCAATAGAGATTTTTAGAAAAGTCCGGTGAGCGGCGGCCGGTGACCGGAATCCGGCGAAAGTTGGCCGGAATCCGGCGGCCGGTGACCGGAATCCGGCGAAAGTTGACCGGAATCCGGCGGCCGGTAACCGGATTCCGGCGGCCGGTGACCTGCTCCGGCGATGTCTCATATGGTTTCTCTCTCTTCCATTTTCTCTCTCTCTCTCTAAGTAACAAAGGGGTAAGGGGTAAAATGGTATTAAAAAAAAATAAAAAACAAAAAAAAAATCTTAATTGGGTATTAGGGAAGACTCTCTTAGAGTGTATTGGGTAAGAGGGAATTAAAAAAACTTAATGGGGTTAGTGGGAAAAAAATTCCTAAAAATGGGGTAAATGTCCATTTAGCGATTGAATAAGTGACCTTCCCACTTGATGAGACCTCATAGACTCAGACTAAGAACGTGGGGGGGGGGGGCTCTAATCAGAAATAGAATCTTTCTAGATAAAGTTAGGGAATATATAAGAACAGTGGATTCCATGACAGTTTTGGAAAACATAAACATGATTCGGCGGCAAAATCTGATTCGCTTTAACGGCAGTCTAAAAAGATAGCAAGCTAAAATACTTAAAATATATACACTAATTAAAATAACAAACACTTGGGAAGTTGGGAGTGGAGCCTTTTCTGAGTTTGATAAGCCAAAGCTCATTTGAAATTTCAAAACCTAATAATTGACAAGCAACAGTAAGTCGGACTTCCAGTTCCGGCCCGACCCTACAAGATCTTTTATGAAACTGCCCTTATTTTTTAAATATACAATACCTACAAGATCTCATGCTGAACAGTGATTGGTCTGCAGCACCACGTGGCGGTGCGGGTGCCCCACGCAAGTCTTTCTCCACCACCAAAGCATAGATAATATGGCAGTGGATTTTCTGTTCTTGACTGGAAGCTCTTCTGGTGCCCATAACGATTTGATATGGCTCTGGGTCACCAAATCAATATCAACAATGGCATTGCCATTACCATATATATTGCCGATGCTTCAGCTTTAGATTAATTCAACCTACCGATTTGCACTGGAAGATCGAGAATGGTTGACAATTGAATCGGTCCTATACTATACTGGTGATGGGATCGGAGTCATAACTTTCTTGACTTTGGATAATTGGAATTTGCCTGCAATAACGCTCAAATGATTTCTTAGGTTTCTAATCTTATCTTTATAGTCGTATCATTAAGTGTCAACTTTCAAATGTACACCCATGACATGTATACGATGCTAAACTTTGTCAACGTGCCCTAAGGTGTTTGATCAGTTAGTTGGCTGCCATAAACCTTATGAAGACTTTATGAAAATTAGAAAATAAACTATTAAATTGTTGACTATACCCTAAAGAAAAAGAGAGAGTGAATTACATGACTGAAGCAGGAGGAGGATAGGGTTGAAGCAGCAAGATTGGCGGAGGTGGACTCGAATTTGGAGTTTGAATTCGGTGCTGCACGACGTCTTCTTCCAGTCGTTTTGTTGCGGCGGGCTGGCAAAGGTGAGGCTGGGATCGAGTGATCCCGTGGTTGATGTGCTGGTTAACTTGTTTTTGGTTTGGATCTAGTTGTCAGCCGGATCCGAATCTGGGTAGGTTCACCGCCGTGATGCAGGAGGCCTTTTGTTGGTGTACGTGATGGAGGTGGTGGCGCGATGGTGGCGGTTAGACGAGATGGTGGTGTGGCAGAGGTGGTGGTACTGGTGCTAAGTTTGTGGTGGCTGTGCAGCATTTGGGATTGGCTACGATTCTCATTGTCCCTTGGATTGGGCTTTGGGCTTGGGATTTACGTCCATGGCTTTTAAGGGTCTTGTAGTTTTTGTTTATTGTAGTTTAACTAGTTTTCCAGTGAAGTCCCCATTTTTATTTCAAAAAAAAGAAAGAAAAAAGAAGTCCTTATTTTAGTATGGTAGGGCGAGTCGGGTTTCATGCCTGTGTGTGCACCTTTTGTGCTTTGTCTGGTCTAGCAAGGAGACGTATTGTTTACTTCATCAAACAGACGCAACCTCCTAATAACAGAAAGAAACGTAGTGTAAGTCACCGGTGTTTCTGATTGGCAATATAGTGGGAAGTTGGTTTAATTGTCTTATGAAACAATGTTAGCATTATCTTTCCAATATGCCACAGTTATTGAAAAACAAATGGAGTTGCCAGTAGAGCACCATTTGTTAATTAGTGCATGTTAGAATACATGGTTTTGTTGGAGACTCTTGTTATTATTCAAAACATTTTATCTACACTCTTGTAAGTTGGTGTTTAGATATTATGTCCCCCACCCCCCCCTCCAATTTTATTCTATAGTTTCATTAATTAAGACTTAAGATAACCTTATTTTTTAAAAAATAGAAATTCCTTCTAATTTTCAAAAAAAAAAAAAAAAATTTGTGGAATTTAAAATGTCCAAATGTATTTAATTATGAATGTTAAAAAAAAAAAAACAATCTTTTGTGCATAATAGATTTCAGGGGTGGGCAAAAAAGCCAGAGAAACCGCAAAATCATCCCAAAACGTCAAGTCAGTCAGAGTTTTTTTTTTTTAATTATAAACTGGTCATTCATGTTAGAACTGTGTAGGGGTCATCATTTGGCCCTTAGGCCCTAAACCCGCCCGGCCCGTAGGGCCGAAGCCCGACCCGGCCCTTACATTAGGGCGGGCCGACCCGACCCTTTTTAAAATAGGGTAGGGTATGGGCCATGAGGATGAAACCCGGCCCGGCCCGCCCGAATAAGCCCTAATAATTTTCTATTTTTTCTATTTTTTAATTATGTTTCTCTTTTTTCTATAATATGCAATTTATCTCTTTCTTTGTAATTGATTTCTTAAGCTTTGTTTTCTTTAGTTTTTATTTTCTTTGTTACATAACAATTAATATTAGGAGATTTAGAGAGATAGTTAATTGAATATAACCACCTTAACTAATATTAATAAATGTTATAAGTTAATTCCTACACACACACACACATATTAAATATGATCAACTAAAAACAATGTCTTATGTTACCTATATAACCATTGAGCCACATTTTGAGGAAAAAAAAATAATGTAAGGTTTTTTTTATTAAACAAAATAAGGCCCTTTTCGGCCCTATTTGGCCCTATTCGGAAGGTCGGCCCGACCCGGCCCTTTCGGCCCTAATAGATCGGGCTTTTAGGGCGGGTAAGGGTTAGCATATTTAAGCCCCGGCCCGACCCTACCCGGCCCTAAATTTTGTTGACTTTGACTAGGCCCGGCCCGGCCCGACCCTAAGCCCTAAAATTTAGGGTAGGGCCGGCCCTAGCCCGGCCCATGATGACCCCTAGAACTGTGTCACACTCGATTAGATCCTGGTTCTGGATTTTAGAATATTAGAAAGCCCGATGTGATGCTAACTTAATTAATAATTATTATGTTTTTTTATTAGGTGTCATGTTCGTAATTGGAAAGTCTATACTCTAATTATAGGCTTGCCCACGTTGAATTCTCCACTCTTACTAGTTTTCAATTTATCTAAACTTTTTCAATTTTACTTTTTTAATTCTTCTTATTGGTGGTCGTTTTCTTCTTTTTATTTTTTCCATTTTCTTTAGTTATTTTTTTCTTTTTCTTCTTCCTCTTTCCTCTCTCGTGCAACTCCACCATAAAATTCCGTCACAAGATAATTCCCAAGACGTCTATTCGTCACAACACGCCGCCAACTTAAATTATCTCGCTTCACGTCCGCCGAATATTGCGGTGACACGTGTACTTAATCTGTACGGCACACTACCACAAAACGCTCTTTCATAAATGCTCTCTACTCCATCACTACCCTTCTCCATTTATGATATGTTTGGCGTACACATAATACCTCAGAGGCCTGCGACCCAGTGAGTTTGAACTGTTAGCAGTCCGCACTCGCTCACAACCCGCTGCAACGGACAGGTTAACGGCTTACAACCACCATTGTTCCGGTATGTTAACCTTCAACGATTAGGCCAATCAATTATGTCAAGTTTGCTACTTGATGCCCACTACCTTAATGCAGCTTCTCCCTCATCAATCAATTTGTCCGCACGCAAGGGCGTTACTTTGCTGGGGAGTGGGGGACTTCCTGTAGGGCCCAACGAGGAGCTCATATGAAAGGATGAAGCGTCTATCCAAAAAATATACACTGCACTCGCGCCAATCATGCTAAGCGTATAGAGCACATCGCTTCAATGAAACTTAACTTCTTAACCAACAATCCTCCTTACATGAGGACTTGGGGACTTGTATGAATAACTGTGTGCATAGCTAAGCATAATTGGGCACTCGCACATAGATAGCCTTAGCAACGCGCCTCTTCCCCGCTTGTTTGCAAAATGCCAACTCTCGAAGATGACGACACGTTCCCACCCACGTCCATGGACGTGATTCACCGAGAAGAGTTAGTGAACCTGTCAAGGGTTCTTCCACGTGTATTACAGTGATTCGTTGAGAGGAAGTCAGTGTAGCGGGTCCCACGAAGAGTAGCAACCCCCAAAATCTTTTAATAGATAGCTACCTCTCATTTGTGAGGTAATTCACTTTCCACTCTACTAAATTGTTACTCTATCAAAATGAGGTTTGACTTGAGTGTCGGAGAAGTGAAGACCGGATCACTCCGGTCTTCCTCGTAATGGCCTTGTTGCTCTAAGCAGCCTTCAGTGAGTAGCAGCCTACAGTGAATAGCAGCATACAACATATAGCGAGTAACTTGGTGAAGAGAGGAGTTGGCTCAACTCTTAGTAGTCAAGCCCCAATGGATTCACACCTCAACAGAGATCAATTACATCTTTTTCTTCTTCCTCTTCCTTTTCTTCAACTCTTCCGTTTTCTTCTCCATTGCCGCCTCCTCCTCCTACCGGCACTTCCTCAACTCAGGTCAGTGGAATCGTGACTGCCTTCTACCCTATCTTCTCCAGCTCAATCAATCGGCGGGCCTCCTTCTTTGGCATCGGGATTGAGATGTGGTTGACCTGCAATAATGTAACTCCTTCTTCTTGTTTGAGATCCAAAACTCAATGAGAAGAGTCGGCTCAGCTCTTAGTAGTAAAGCCCCAGCGGATTCACACTTTAATAGAGATCAATTCCATCTTTTTCTTCTTCATCTTCCCTTTCTTTTAACTTTTTTTTATTTCTTCTCCATCGCCGCCGCCTTCTCCGACCCGATGGTTCCTCAGCTCAGGTCATTGGGATCTCAACTGCCTTCTTCCCAATCTTCTCCAGCTCAATCAAATCAGGATTGAGACGTGGTTGACCTGCAATAATGCAACTCTTTTTTCTTGTTTGGGACCGAAAACCTAATGACACCAAACTGTAAAGCTCTGGTTGGGCCCTCATCGTTTCTTGATTTGGAAAACTATAAGACCGGACCGATACCTGAAACGTTGGTTTGGTCTAGATCCCTACTTTTTCTGTGTTCAGCCCGACTCGTGCCCTGCCCTACTAATTTTTTTTTCTGTCTCTCTATTCATTTAGAGCTTGGTAATTGCCCTTGCACTCTATGTTGGACATAAAGCAGTACTTGCTCCTTCTATCTAGGTTTTTTGTGGTTGGTTTCTCATGAAGGTCTTTTTGGGTTTCATTTCTCGTTCCCTGTGTACAAGCTTTATCAGGTGGTCGATGACTTCGATTTGTGGATTCTTGAGTTTGTTGCATGTATGGGATAATGTGTTTTTCTAGTTATTAAGGGTTGCTGATTGCTGATGAGGGGTGATGCCTTATTATCTATTATGGGCTTTTGTCCTTAAATCAGTGTTGGGAGGTAAGGTTTCGCATAAGCTACCTACGATTGAGTTGGTTGTTCCTCCTCATCACTCTTTTTCGGATTTGAGTGTTTTACTCATGGTGGTGCGCATCTGTTGAGGCTATTTGCATGGAGGTTTTTTTGTATGTGGTTGTGTTTTGCTTGTGATTTGGTGTTTTCTCTATTAGTGTAGTTGAAGTTGGCACGGTGTAGTACTGCTTCTGCCCGCGGCTAGGTTAACACTACTTCTGGCTCATGGATTGCGCTATAATATTTTGTTTGTGTGCTAGGTTTTGGGCAGGTGTCTAGTTTTCCTTGATGGTATGTTATCTAAGGTTATTTGGGTAGGATGGCCCCTTTTTGGGTTTATGCAAGATAACTTCTTTGTTGAATGGGATGTTTGTTCAGGCCAAAGTTCATTTTGCCTTTGTTAGGGCATCTTAGGTTTCCTTATATTCTTAAGGTCAGGTTTTAATCATCAGTGTCCTGTCCTATCTTTTTTTTTTTTATTATTATTTTTAGAAGAAAACATTGTAAAGATAGGAACAATTGCCTATAAATTATAATGTTTAAGACTTGGGGCTGTTATTTCACACACAATGTGCTATTATTGGATGAGAATGAGTAGTTACTTAGGTCGTGGTTAAAGCCTTCCGTAAAAAAAGAAAAGATAAAAGGAACACAGGTATTCCAAAGAATCTTGAATTGGCAAAAGCCTTTCATAGAAAAATAAATACCTTTGTTGCCAACTATTTTATTGTCAAAAGTCACCCATAAAAATATGAAAATACACACCCATTCGCCAATAGAATAATCATCGGTAAATTCTTCTCATAAAAGAAGAAGAAGAAGAAGAAGAATGTCGGACTTTCGCCATTTAGGGTGTGCATGCGCTCTACCTCTTCTTCTAACAACACAATGTTTGAATTGCTCTTCCTCAACTTCGTTTTAATAGTTTAGGCTATTCTCATTTCGCTTGCGGCTGAAAGGAAAAAATTTCATGTATGGAAGAAAATATTTAGAAGCCCTAGTTTCAACTCCAACTTCTTCAAATCTCTTCTCTTATTTGTTAGTTGATATTGAAGTTCGAAATTTCTTCATAGCTAATTCTATTGTTACATGTCTTCCATGAAGTTGATTTTCTATTATTGGATTTTTCATAATTTGATCTTAGTTCTCTATTGTAGAAAAAAAAACTTTTTAATTAGAATAATCTACTGCACTACGCAATCTTATTATTATTATTATTTTCGAAAAGGGAAATAATACTGACAACTTAAAATCTCAAACAACCAACAACACTTAAGAAATCAAAAAGAAAAGCCTGAGATGCAGTAAGGGGGAGAGACTTGTTCCAAGCTTGAGCATGGTTGATGGCTTGTTTTAGCAATAGCATCCGACAAGAAGTTTGCTTCTCTTTTAACATGTTTGATAGACATGATATGTAGATGCTTGGCCAACTGCTTGATATCATGAATAATGGATTTGAGACGCCAATGAACTTGTATAGTGCCCGAAATAACATATATTAAGACTTTGGAGTCACCCTCAATCTCTAAATGTGTAAATCCATGGATCAGAGCTGCGTGTATCAAACTCTTAAGGAAAGACCTTCTGTTGAAAGAACATATGCATGATTTAAACATTTACAAGCTACTAAAAGAGGAAGCCCTTTTGCATTCCTAAACACAAATCATCCAACTGTACTTGAAGATGATAATATTGAGCCATCAAAGTTAAGTTTGATGTAACCTTCCTTAGGAGGACAACATTTGATTATTTTAGAAAGAAAAGATTTCTGAGTAAAAGTAGAATTAAAATGGATATAACTTTTATAAGAAGAAGCTACAGTGTAAAAAATACGAGTTAGAAGAAAAGGTTTATTCCTAAAAATAAGATCAATTCTTGCCTTCCATATAATATAAGTTGTAGTCAAGGCTATGCTTAAAGGACTAGTTTCCTAAGAGGGAATAGTGGAAAGATGACAAAACTCGCCCCGAATTTCACCCTGAAATCCGAGGTGCCCTTGCGGGGCCCACCTTAGGAACAACTCTATTAAAAATTCGGCAGAGTCACCTCTAAAGATGGACTACCCAAAACCTGTTGAAAACATATTTACACTACTAATGTCAAACACCATCCTTAACTCCTGGAGCCACCCTGCTTCCTAAATCACATCAACTCTAATACACAATTAAAGGTCTGTAATTACTCACAATAGACAATTTACACAATAGGTTAGCTATCAGAGCAACTATAATGTACAAGGGAAACAAGGAAATAGAAACAAGATAAATATGCGGAAGCTACACTGTTGACTATGCCTCGACTCTAAGTACGCTCTACCACAAATCTAGTCTGCAAACTGGAAATTTGAAACCAAAGAGCCCAGGGGAAAGTAGTTGAAAAACATAAGCGTGAGTGGATAAAAAAAAACTTGTAATAAATGAAATAAAAGAGGAATTTATACTTTCCTACATATTAAACTTATAAAGCCTCGATGCATGCAACATTTATAAAAATTTATTTAAATCAGAATTCTCGTAAAACCAGACCAGCCCCGCTGGTTAAGTAAACATATAACATGAAGAAGATAAGTATCACCATACAATATATTCGACCACGTGTCCCACACGCCAAAATATATTCGATAAGAACTCAATTCATAAAAGAAATTCAAATGCAAGATTACATTATAAATCATATATCATAATCAATATCCAAATCGGAAATCTTAACAGAACCCCAAGAAATCATCGCTAAACCATTCCCAATGTCAAAACCGAAAGTCGATAAATACTATATAATTATAAGAGCTAAAGTCATTTTACCACTCTTAACTTTATACCTAAAATCATCTGTGCCCCTAAACTTCTAATATAAACGCTTGTGACTTGTACTCTCCAATGTGATTGATTATAGCCAATCCTTAACTAATCGATCAATTTCTTCATATAGTGTTGCCCACTCAAACTAGATTTTGGCCTTCAATCATGCAAGAAACACACCATTTACATGTCCAAAGCTAAAAACTGACCCTAAGTGGACTCTCATCATCATCAATTTATAAAGAAATTGATGAATTAGTTTACTAATGGCATTGATTGATCATATTGGAGAGTATAAGGGCATATGTGATCAAATTAGAAGTTTGGGGACACAAATGATTTTAGGAGTAAAGTTCAGGGTGGTAAAATGATTTTAGCTCTAATTATAATTTCATCGAAAATCTCATTTTTGAAAATATTTCAGAAATCTCAAAATTGACGAATAAATATGTATTAAATTCAGGAAATCACATTGGAAAACAATTCGTCGAAAATTATTTGGAAAAATTTTAAGAATGGTACATGACATATAGGCCGTTCCGAAATTTGGTATATTTGGTTTCAAAGAATTAACTTCGGTACATGAAGTTCCAATTTTGACCCAAAATCGGTGTATGCTGTTACGGCCCCCGTTTTTAGTTAGTGTGATTTTGGTCAAATTTGTAAGGGAAAATCCGTATCTTCATGGATTAACAAAAAAAAAAATTGCAGAAGAAGAAGAAGAAGAAGAAGAAGAAGAAGAAGAAGAAGAAGAAGAAGAAGAAGAAGAAGAAGAAGGAGAAGGAAGAAGAAGAAGAAGAAGAAGAAGAAGGAGAAGGAAGAAGAAGAAAAAGAAGAAGGAAGAAGGAGGAGGAGAAGAAAACCAAATTCAGGTTTCCAAATAAAACCTTGATATTGGGGAGGGAGGGAGGAAGAAGAAGAAGAAGAAGAAAGAGAGGAAGGAAGAAGGAAGAAGGAAGAAGGAAGAAGGAAGAAGGAAGAAGGAAGGAGAAGGAGGAGGAGAAGAAAATTAGATTTGGGTGTCCAAATCAAAACTTGATATCAGGAAGGGAGGGAGGGAGGAAGAAGAAGGAGGAGAAGGAAGAAGGAAGAAGAATAAGGGGGAGGAGAAGAAAATCAGATTTTGGGTACCTAGATTTGGGTGTCCAAATCAAATCAGGGAGGGAGGGAGGAAGATGAAGGAAGAAGAAGAAGGAGAAGAAGGAGAAGAAGGAAGAATAAGAAGAAGAATAAGAAGAAGAAGAAGGAAAGAGAAGAAGGAAGAAGAAGGAGGAGAAGGGTACCCAGATTTGGGTGTTCGTATCAATCAGAGAGAGAGAGAGATGAAAACCTAAAATTACCCTTTGAAAATTGAATAATTGCATAGATTTAACGGTGTTATTGACATCATGTACTAAAAGTGGGTCGGGATTGAAACTTCATGTACAGAAGTTAATTCTTTGAAATCAAATACACAGAACTTCAGAACGACCTATATTTTACCGTTCTTAAATTTTTTCAAATTATTAATTCAATTCGCATTCCAAAACCAAAACATAAGCTCAATAAATAAATAATATGATAATTAAATAAATGGTTAATTCGAAAATATAAATGCATGTATAATTTAAAATCAAATTCCTCTCACAGTATGACTTAGGCGGTCACATGTAAGGATTTACTCACCAAGCAATGGCTAGGTACGTCATCCTGTACACAACAATACATCTTAAATAACCGAACGGAAGGCCCGAACTAATTTTACAATAAATAAATAGAAAACTCGATATCTTCGACCATCAGAAACCTAAAAGTTCCAAAACTCCTTGGAATCAAACCACACTTCACCAACAATAATTTAATTGATTCTAACATTCTAGGACGAAAACGAAGAAAATCCAATGGTCGAATTTTCGTAGATCAACACCCGAAACTTTGATACTTCAAAAATTCACAATCGATACCCAATCTTTCTCCGATTTCCACCAAAATCATACCTACAGGTTCTAAATGTTACAAGGAACCCAATTAGCCAAATTAGGAGGCCAAAATTGGCCCCGCGCGCCACCAGAAGAAGCAGTGCGTTGAGCCCACGCTCCTCCATCTCCGACCCTCAAATTGGGTCACACCACCTATGCCAAAATCTTCCTTTCTACATCTTAAACAGCTTCTTCAACTACCACAAATCGAAAAAAACAAAGGGATTGGCCGGGATTTTCTTCGAAAAGGAAGAGGCCGAAATTACTCCAAACACTTTCGAAGCCCGATCCTCCATCCTAGCTTCGAATCGTCCCAAGCCGTTTGAAGGGTCTGCTCTACACTGAATAGGCCTCAAAACCTTGCTGACATAGTCGCCAGAGGTGGTTGGAAAGCGTTGTCGCTCCCTTTTTTTCCTTCGATTTGCCACCGTGGTCGACTGTTGGTAGAAGCAGGGGCAGGAAGTCAAAAGGTGATGCCGAGACTCGTCGATCGGCTTCAGTGCGTCGTCTTGAGATGGTTGGACGGCGGAGAACCCGCCTGGTTTTCATCTTAGGTCTAGTCGATAAAATCGGGTTACCCGGAGAGCAAAATGTTACGGTTTCCAGACGAAAATGGAAAGTTTCCATTTACATCATGCTATTTATAGAAACTTCTCGAAACAGTAACTTTTACTTTTTAGACAATAACTTCGTCATACGATATCCAATTTTTGCTTGTCACGTGTCCACAAACTCGGTTTGACGTTCTCTACAACTTTCATGAAGAAAATTTTCTCAAATGATGAATGAAATGAAAAGTTAACTTTTGAAGCATTTAAAAGTATCGAAACGAAGTTAAAAGTGAAATGAATTATTGCTTACTGTCCAAATGACTAGTACATGGGTAAATTAAGGAACAGGACGTAACAAAAGAAGATCAATCCAATCAATGAACGAACTTTGCCAAGTCTGAGGTTGGAGATTAGGGAAAACAGAACACTAAATTTGGTTAGTTTGAGGACATTTGAAAAATAAATGATCTAAATCCTCAACAATAGTCACATAAAGGGCAATTTCTATCGATAAAATGTCTAGTATCAATCTGGTCTCTAGTAGGAGGACGTTTTCTGAGTAACTGCCAAGTAAAAACTTTAATCTTGGGAGGAAGATTTTGTTTCCACATTTTGAGTAAAAGCTTAGATTTAGAGTGAGCAGCTATATTTTGAGTCATTAACTTAGAAGCAGACTTTATTATAAACTTAGCATTACCATTAGAACCCCATACCATTTCATCAGGAAAAGGATAAAAAGGATTAGGAACCTACTGGATCTTATTAACCACTTCAACAGGAAAAACTGTAGAGAGTTTTGAGACATTCCATGGTCGATTCAAAATATAATTAGCCACAACTTCTTGAGTATTAATATGTTGTTTTTGAGCTTCAGAAAGAAAAATAATCAGTGGAAAAGGATAAATCCAGTTAAATAACCAGAAATTGATAGACTTACCATCACCAATAATCCATCTAATTCCAGTGGAGAGTAAATGTCTAGAGTCTAAAATGCTTTTCCAGGCCAAAGAAGAATTAGATCTTTTTGGTACAGTCCAGAAAGGCTGATGCTTCAGATACTTTGCTCTAACTTAGCTTAACCCACCAATTGTTAGCTTCAGTAATAATAATTTGCTATACTGCACTACGCAATCTTTAATTTAGATTTAATAATTTTTATATAAGTTTGTCAAAAAGAATAATATAATGTATCGAAAGGTCTTAAATACCGTAAATTTATGGCCTTCAGCTCTTAGAATTCTCATAGTTAGCAATGCCAAGGTTTTAAATCTTCATATCTATCGGTATTTTGAAAAAGGGAGATATCGGAAATATCGGGGATACAGGGTATGAAAATATCGTTTTTGAAAAAAGTCAATTTATTAGAAATTTAGAACTACATATAAATACATATGAATGTCAACTTCATCTACATCCAAAAAGAGACTCTAGGCGGTTGAAAAGCCGCTCGTTGGTCTACGAAAATGCAATAATCAGACCAAGATATATGACCCATATAGTGCGAATTGTAGTGATGAACATGATAGTTATAGATCTCTTTAGAGCTGCCGACTGTTTCCCTTATAAGGGGATAATAAGGATGAACCCAACTGGATGACTGATCATATACTTCTCCATATTGATTATATCCATAAGCGTCATAACCAAATTGATTGTTGCCTTCATGAGATTCATTTGAGATCTCACTGCGCTCTGTGCCTAAACTGATAGAGTCAAAACTTAAGGCAATTGAAGAAACATCAGATGGGGTACTTTGATTATCAGTTGCACCTCTTGTCCTCCTCCCATATCGGGTCTTCTCTTGAGCACCATGACCAGCTGTTCTCACTCCGTGGTCTTCATCTTGGGTGGCATGATCAAAATTACCTTCATAGGTAAATTGGAATCCTCCATCCACAGAAGATTGTCCATATTCATATCTTTCACCTCCACCACCTGTTCCGCTTCCACCCTCTCCACCATCATTAGAACTATCTGGAGTTGCTGTACCACCCCACGCATCATCACTATCTGAATTATCTTCTGGGTTTTTAACAACTTCTTCAGATAAGACTCTCTCTACGTTGATTCCAGCATTAGTTGCAGTTTCTACAACTTGTGGAAGAGGTCTTCCAGCTTCATCATCGAGGTGCGCAGGCATAATCCAATCATGAAGTGGATCAATGCCATTATCAAGCGACTCGCTTGCAACATGAAGTAGATCTATATACCTATTCACCTATTCCATTTGATAGTTCTTTAGCATTTGAACTTTTAGCTTCTTTATACTATTCAACTACAGACTATACACTCACATACTACACAGTAGCTTCATTATTCCTCACTTTTTCAAGATGCATAGCTAAAACTTAATACTCCGTACTCTGCACTCTCTTCTCATCATGTCATCCATATATGGTTCCTTGACTTCCTTTTGCAATGTCATTTGGCCTCATTTGAATAATTGAACCTTTATGGCTTTATCTTCTTTCTATTATTCAACTACAGAGTTACAAACTACATACAGAGTTACAGACATAGTCATAGACTACATAGTACCAAATCTCTCCTCACACAGATTTGCATTTAGACTTTTAGAGAATTACTTCTCACCCAAAATCGCCTTGTGGGTATTTCTCCGGGGTAAAGATTCGCCTTGAGGGGATTTTTTTCCTCACCTAGATTCGCCTTGAGGGGATTTTCTACTCACCTAGATTCACCTTGAAGGGATTTCTCCTCACTCATATAGTCAAATTTGCCTTTAGGAGATCTCTCTTCACACAGATTTTCATTTAGATAATTACCGAGTTTTTTTTTTTTTTTTTACTTCAAATTTTACAGATATTTCTTCACTTTATCGAGGATATATCGCAAATATCTAATATATCGGGGATATTTGACGATGTCGGAGAAATTTCGCAGAAACGGTAAAAGATAAGATATTTACCCCCTTAGATATATCGGTCCGTCGAAAAAAAGAGATATCGATGGATATATCGGAAATATCGCAGAGATTTAAAACCTTAAGCAATGCACGTATCTTCTGTATTCCGGTGTCAACAGTGCATCCCTACTAGAGTGCACAAAAGGGAAAGACTAGGCGTTTTAATTGAAAATAACTGGTTTGGGCCAGCCATATAATATGCATAGGTCCCGAAATTGTACTGAAGAATTAATATCGTGGCCCAACATCGAGAAACATTTGGGTTGTAATTTCAGAAAAAGTTCGCTCCAAAAGTTGAGAGCACGCATGTGAAAGAACGTGAATTAGGTACTAGTTGTTGAACATTAGTTTCATCATATTGGCGATGAATGATAAAATATATTGTTGTGATTCTATTTTGTCAAGTTTCTAAAACTGATACCATGTGCCCATAATATAAGTTAGCCCATCGCCATCATTGCTTTAGAAAATTTGCACATGATCAATTGATCATCAATCAATAAGGTTGTCTAGAAAACAGACGATGAGTTCTATTTTTCCAACAGAAATGATAAAGACAACTCAATCTTTTTATAAAATTATTGGCACAAAAAAAAAAACAAAAAAAGAGTTGTGTGAAGTCACTAATGAATAGTAACTCAATTTTTAATTTGAACGTTAAATTAGTAATTCAATTTATATACGGAGTTTGGTTGGAAATTTTATTGAATTCATCTACCCAAGATGGAGAATGGAGCTAGGGCAGTATGTGGAAATATCCATTTCAGTTTTCTTTGCCTCCACAATTGTATTTACATTAGTTCTTTTTAGCAATTTAGCTACTACCTTAACTTTTTTTCATTACCAACATTTCACATGTACAATCTGAAGCACAAAAACGCTCAATAAGCTCATTGAGACTCTTGCATCACAAGTTCACAACGATCGCCTTTACTTCCCTTCTCCTAGATCCACCTTGCGTGCAATTAAGCTTTTCTTCTGTTGGTGGAGAAAGCTCTGGTTTGTGTCCAATATTTTTTGTTTAACCTTCTCAAATAAGCTAGCTTGCTCCATACAAATCCAAATTCAATTTAGACCTGTGAGCCATGCCACAAGTTACACTTGAATACATTATCTTTTACAAAGCAAAACATAGTATACTATTTTTTAATTTCCAAGAGATATGAGAGGAGGTTATTTATTTACAGCTATAAAAATTCCTCCCTGGTAGGCTAGAACTAAACAAAAAAAATTGTTGCCGCCAGAAAATTTTCCAATCAGATCGATTTGAACATGACAAAGTTTGGATTTGCCTTTTACCAAGTCAACTTATTCCAATATTTTCCAACATTTTTTACTGATTTATTCACTTGGAGTCTTGGATACAATTTGCCAAAGAAAAACTACTAAAATATCTCCTACTGGAATCTGTCTAGTTTTCCAATAAAATCCAGAGAGTTCGATTTGTTCTTGCACCTTAAGAGCAACTTGGAACCTTTAGATAGCCCCACTTAATAAAGAAACGGCCAAAATCTAGGGTCCTTGTTTTTGATAAGAAGTAAAATACTAAAATGTAGCTAGATAGTAGGTTTGATTGCACCTACCCTATATTGATTTGGTTATGGGCTGTGCATAACCACGCATTTGGTTTACCTTTGGAAGTTCTAGTTCAAACTTAACTAATTGACTTCCAATAAATAAATTATTAACTACAGTTATTCACAAAGTTAGTTTTACTTATGAAAGAACGTTTATCTCTATGGATAGAATTGAGAAACGGTGTTCGTGATTAATTTCAACACATTTTCGGTAAGCGGTGTTCCATTGTTGAAGATATAATAGGAAATCTCTTTATGTATTGCATGCTTCGGAGATGCTTTTGAGCCCATTTGCTTGCAAGAAGGCATATTTGGCTCATGATCTATGTTGTTCAAGATTTTCCTATAAAGCTCTAATTCGTGAGATATAGACATTACTTTCCCCCTATTTGTTTCTTTTTCCATTACATTACTTCCCTCTTGTTACATTCATTTTCTTCGAATGAATTTGTGATGTGAGAATCTAATCTAACTTGAATGGATGTCGGCCTTGATTCACGCAAAAAAAAAGTCTGAAAATTGTACATTTTGTCATTCCATAAAAAAAAGGAAAAAAAAAAAAAAAAGTAAGTCTCCTTTTATGTCATTTTTCTTGAAATGTCTAACTCATACGCATTTGATGTACTGAACAACTAACCTAAGATCTTATTATTTTCACATTTATTTGCAAATTACTAAGTAATATGCAAATAAATGTCAAGTTCACCTCCCACTCCCATGGCTTATTCACATTGAATCAAATTTTATCTTTCATAATTCATGGACCATCTATATTTCTATGCAATGTCTTCTAGAAAATAAAGTTGATCGAGAAAAGGAAATAGGAATAGTAGTTGCCAAATAGCCAAGTCAACTGGGGTCATTGACTTGAAACTTCATCCAGAAGCTTGTACCTCCTCACCCTACTCCTAAACACCTGCCTTGTGATCCCATGATTATTGATTCTGTTTCTGTTTGATATCTCTTCTGAACTTGTCCTCCTAATCTTCTCAGCCTCTTCCTTTGCTCCATTTGTGATGATCCTTTTTCTGACCAGAGACGGAGATCTTGGTGATGATGAGACCTGATTATGATGATGATCAAGTGATTTCTGCTTCTTTATAGGGCCACTTGGCTGAAGCTTCATGCTGCCTCTTAGACCAGAACCATGTGTATGATGATCATGACTGGCTTTCGGTGAATTCTTTTTTATTCTGTTGACCTTGGAATCATGATTCTGATGAAGATGTTCTTGATGGGATTGGTCTTTTTTGCATGAAGATGAAGAATTTGAAGAATTCTGCGACTTTTCTTTTGTTTCTTCTTTCTGGGTGAGGCACCAATTGCAGATTCTGTAGGACTCTGCTTTTGGGTAAAGATTGCTACAGTACCTATATGATAGTCATGAAACTGAATTATTTTTCAAATTCAATAACCCAGAAACTATATATACAAGTCAATTGAAATAACAGGGAGTACAAATATGATTACCTGTGCTGAGATCTGAACTGGCAGGCCTTGCATTGGAAAAGCTCGTAGGAGAAGCCAAAATCCCCACACATGCAACACTCATGGGTACCTTCAATTGATGCTGCGCTTCCTGCTTTGTTTGTTGTCATATTGCTTGCTTGCTTCTTGCTCTGTTTCGATCTTCGATTCTCATGCAGAGAGAGAGAGTCAGAGAGAGATAAGAGAGAGAGAGAGATGATGGACTTTGGTAGGCCGACGGCCACACAACAAAAAGCCACATTAGAGGGTGTTGTTTTATAGGGTTGGGGAAAAATATATTTATATAATCGTATTTTTATTCAAGGAAAAAAAACACAATTATTTCTCTGAATTTTTGTTTTTGTTTTTGCTGGATGTGCACTTTTTATTTATTTATTTTTTTTTTTATATTATTTTTTGTTTTTGTTTTTGTTTTTGTTTTTGTTTTTGTTTTTGTTTTTGTTTTTGCTGGATGTGCACTTATCTCTACTACAATAACCTCGATCAAAGTAGAGGTGAAATTTCTACGAAAAGTTGTGGGAGCCTGTTTTAAGTGCATGGTTTTCGAACATTGGTTGTTTAGAGCTAACTTCTTCGCTACCACTTTTCTCCCATTTCTCATCTTCTTTTCTGGTGGTAGACATTCATGGAATTTCATTTCCATGCTCTGATTTTAAAATCTCCCTAATTTGGTAATTCAAGCTTATTGAGTTTGGTAGCCACAAGCATGTATTGGTGCGCAGCTTGATTTCTTTCCAGTAACGAAAGTGCACCGTTCAAACACTCAAGCTTAACAATACGTTTAAGTAACAAACTTAATTAGCAATTTTGGGAATTTATTATCTTTAGAATCAAAATATCACCTATCGATCGATTTGTTTTGACTTTTGACCTCTATCGGCAAAGCTTGAAAGAATTGGCAAAACAACGCCTCTCCATCCAATATGCTGTGATTGATATGTTATCAACAATCCAATATTTCCAATGTAGTTGACTGAGACACACACGTCTAATATTAACAGATAGCGAGTCCCATGAAAGTTCAAGGAATCTTCGGATCGAAATAAAAAGAAAAAGAGATAAGAGTGTGGTATCTGAAGAAAGCGCACTACAACACACAATGGAATTTGATATGAAAGCCGTACTGCAAGCACTTAAAAATGTCCCAGCTGTTATGGAACAGCAAAATCAATAATGGACTATTCCTGCTAGGAATAGTATACACGCTTCGATCAACTATTATTTATTAAAAAAATAAATTAAACAGTTGAGCTGAGAAAAGGGATGAGGATATAAGACCAAATCTAAATTCGTGAGAATATATACATCTCACATGAGAAAAATGAGACTTTGCCTATGAGTTTATAAGGGTTTGGGCAAGTCCATTAATTGCCAATTGGTTTTGGATGTGAACCCCTGATTACTTTATCATGGTATCAGAGCGGGTTACCCACGTGTGCATGCCTCATGGCCACACGGGCTCCACGTCACCCAAAGTTGTCCACGTGTATGGCTTGAAAATTCGCCACACGTGCGGGGGCGTGTTGAGAATATATACATCCCACATGGAAAAAATGGGACATTGCTTATGAGATCCATTGCCAATTGGTTTTGGATGTGAACTCCAAATTACTTTATCAATTCATACTTCGACATCATACTTATACCCCTTTGTTTTTACACTGCCATTGGTTAGTATAATGTGGTTTTGTTTCCAATTTGAATACAAAAATGGTTTATAGTTGAAGGAAACAAAGAAATCAATAATATACGCGAGAACATTTTCTTTAGAATGCCGTAAAACAATGAACATAAATTGAGTTAGATGCCGGAGGACCAAGCCAGAGTGCTTCCCAATTGAATTGCGAACGGTTGCTTCAGCACTAACAAAGAATAGAATAGCGAAGTTTAAAGTATAGAGACCAAAATAAGGGTCTCCTTTAAACACGTACATGAACAAACAAATGCAATTATATCTATTAAGAATAACAAGTATTAAACAAGGATTATTTGGGCAATAAGATTAACATATAGAAGGAGATTAATATATGACCACATCCTCTGGCTTTTTGCTAGTTCCCATTTGAGTAGTGATCAACAGCCATTGCGAGTCTGTAATATTGTACACGTTTGCTTTCTTGTATAGATTAGGTTGAACAACTCGTATGAAATTGCCTAGTACCAAAAGCCAACCGTGTCCGGCTAACATGTTCTCCAAGGATTTAAATTAATCCAGAAGCTAGAAATGGAAAAACATATCTGGCCGACAACATTACTTGGGACTATCTAGAATATATCATTTTTCTTTTGCAGTCAAAACCATACGGCCACTCACTAAATCGTTTAGAACTAATGCACTATTCTATTCTTGTCATCTCACCCCATGGGAGCTTTACAATAATAATCACTTATCACATGTATCTAGCTATTACAGAAACCTTTTTTCAATTTAACAATTTCAAATCTGTTGAAAAATGTTGACATTTAGTGTGCCTTGTCAAAGTAGGATTAATTCTATAGTTGTAATAGGTGAGATTTCCTACTCCGAGTTAGAATAGGAATCTTTGTACTCTAAGATTATGTACTTTGTAATCCCTATATATACGGCTCCTATTATCAATGAATACACACAACTATTCTCTCTACATTCCAATTTCCTTAAACATGTTATCAGCACGAGCCCTAACCCTAAATCAGAAGCCAAAAATCATTCTTTCTTTGAAACCCTAGAACCCTACCCTAGGATTACCTAGTGCGCCTCCCTGCGCCGCCGCCCGTGCCTACCTGCACACCTACTTAAAACCGGATCAGCCTCACACGCGTGCATCAACATGCGTGTGCGTCAGCCTCGCTAAGCAAGATCAGGTAACAAGAAAACACCAAGTAAGTTTTTATAAAAGTTCCTGCTTATTTTAAGGATTAAATTATGTTTAATCCCTGTACTATGACCTTTTTTTCGTGTCAGTCCCTAACATTCTCAATTAATCTGAAAAGTCCCTAATGTTACAATTTTCGTCTGATCGGTACACTCCGTCAATTCAGGTCGTTAACTTGCTGATGTGGCACTCCAAGCTACACCACCTCAGCAGTTTGCATGCCACTTGACCTGTAAATTGTCCAATATATCCCCCATGCATTTTTCCCCATTCTTCACCAAAAAATAACTCCAAAGTGATTCAATTTTTCACTCCAAACCCCCAACTGCAGTCTACCATACCAAAACAGATGCTTGAATGCAACTATGATTTCATCATTTCAAAGCAATTACTGAAGCCAACTGATACAAACACACATATAGTAATAACAAGACAAGACTGAACAAATTAACACACTCTGCAAAACATATGCAAATTAACACACTCTGCAAAATAGATGCAAATTAACACAATTTGCAGAAAAGAAGACAAAGGCAAAACAAATTTCATATACAATTTTCATCTCATATACAAGGCAAAACAGATGCAATTCGAACCAAGCTTGAAGAAAGTCGAACCTAGAAATCGAACCAAGGGCGCAAGGCAGCAACTGACCAAGCTTGAAGAATCCGAAATCGAACAGTCGAAAGCCGAAATCGAACCTAGAAATCTTCATAAGCCTTGAGGACGTCTATGCTTTGCTGCTTCACCTGCTTGAGTTCAAGGCGATTGAAGACTAAAAATTGAATACCCAGAAGCGACTGTTCTTGAACTATGATCACATGAATCATCCATCACTCTTTACAATACTTTCATCATCTTCATAAAACAAACAAACAAAACAAAACTACACTAACAATCACAGAAACTGACCCAAAATCACACCACAACAACAAATTGAATGCTTATTTCACTCCCAGAAATACGAAAAACAACTAAAAGGTTTGAAATTTATTGGGAATTTTACTTACAAAAGCTGAATTGTAGCTTAAAAACCCAAGCTTTATGAAGATTTGGAGCAGAATCGGACGAATTAGAGCAATGAAACGCCCCTATTTTCGAGAAATCGAAGAAATTGGGAACCAAAGCCGAACCAAATGTAAAATTGATGGAGAAATTGACCTCCGAATGTAAAATTGATTTGAAAACTGAAATCTTCGATGGCCACGAGGACCCCAACCAAAACACCGGAATCTCTATCCTCAACTGCAAGGTCACCTCAGACCTCCTTCCGGTCAAATCCACATTCAGACCACTGTTCTTTCCGATCTTGAACCTCTCCTCAAACCTTTTCTTGGTCTCCTTCAAGACGGTGACTTTCTTTTCCTTGCTGATGAGCACGTCCGGGTGACGACCTCGAGATCGATGTCGAGAGTGTAGAGCGTGGCAGAGGATCCTAAAGGAGGAACACGACCCTTGCGACCTCCGTAGGGACCCTGAAGGAGGATCACGACCTTGTTTGGCTTCAAAAATTTGACCATGGAGACAGCGCTCCTCCCTCTCTCTAAGCTCAGAAAGCTCCCTTGGATTCGGTGTGAGGAAGTTGGATTCGGTGTGAGGAAGAACATGTTGCAGCAAGAAGAAAAATAGAGTAGAATAAAAAAAAAATTAAAAAGTTAAAAGGGGAGGGCTATTCTTGACATTGTACCATCCACTGTGCTTACATGGCGCTCAGTTGGCATTTAAATTTATGCCACGTCAGCCAATTAACTGAGCAATTGGATGGAGTGTACCAATCAGACGGAAATTGTGACCTCAAGGACTTTTTGGATGAAATTAAAATGTCAGGGACTGAAACGATGTTTGAGGCAGAGTACAGGGACTAAACAAACTTTAATCCTTATTTTAATTTTTGTTTTCTTGTACTCGAGGACTTCCAAAATCCCTTCTCCTACATCCCACCTTTTTTGTAACGTGGGTTCGATTCACAAAAGCGGAATCGTGTGGAGTTCACGCTAAATTATGAACTAAGAGCGTTCGTAAACCACGGACTAAAAGTGTTCGTGAGCATTGAAATATTACGAACTAAGAGCGTTCGTGAGCATCAAAATTTGATCATACAATCGTCATTGTTTTCAATCCAAATCCAAATTTGGAAATTATCAACAAAGACAGTGGTTATAACTCTTTCTCACTAGGCTCATCCAATTAATTGTGATGTCTAGGAAATGTTTGAACTGAGAGAACGGTTTTACAAGTGAGCATAGCTCCACCAAAATCCGCCTTACCTTACCTGGTCACAATCAAATTGGAGTTACCAAAAGGATTGAGTAACTACTACTTGTCTAAGCTTGATTATCATTTTTGGATTAAATTTTGATTTAGAAACTTTGACATAATCATTGGCTTTCATTGAAATAAAGTGTCGATTTTGATTCGAACTTTATTCATTCAAGTATGTTTTCCGGAGAGCTAGAATGCCTCGTGGATAGTGCTATTACACACACCATACTTTGAAATAGGCAGTTATTTCTTGAGATGACGCCTACTCGATCTTCAGTAACTACGATGGCAGGGTCATCTAAATTGATTCATGGTCGAGGACCAGCTCAATTCTTGTTGCCAAATGGCACAATCATTCATGTAATTGAAGCTCTCTACGCTCCTAGGGCCGGAAGAACCCTTTTGAGCTTTAAAGATATAAGAGCCAATGGTTTTCATGTGGAAACACATTGTGAGAATGGACAAGAGTTTCTTTGCATCACCTCTAATGACTACGAACATAAACAAGTATTAGAGAAACTTATGTGTCGTTCTAGAGGATTGTATGCAACCACTATTCGAATCATCGAATCTAACTATGTCATGAGAGATGACTTATGGGATTCTGACACATTTAGGCTTTGACATGACCGTTTAGGACACCCACGTCATAACATGATGATCCGTATATTAAAGACTTCACACGGACATCCTTTCTTCAGAATGAAGAAAAGTACGAATCAAAAGTCGATTAAAAGAGAGCATTGCACCGCCGCCGCACCTCGGGGAGCCACCACCATGCACCACTGGCCAGCTATCGCCGGCGCCATGATCCCCCTGCGGTAAAATCATGGCTTTGATGCCATGTATGGAGATTTGGCTCCCCTCTCTACTTCTCAAGTGAATTGTAACTTCATAGCTCAACCAAAATCCTCATTGGTTGCTTCTAAAGCCAATCTTTCGTTATGCAAAGCCTGCTCTTTAGCAAAATTAGGATCGAGACCATCCTATGCAAAGGACACTAAAGAAAATATTTCATTTTTACATAGAATCCAAGGGAATTATGTGGATCGATTCAACCAACTTATGGACTGCTTAGATATTTTATGGTGTTGGTTGATGTGCGGACACGTTGGTCAAGTGTCGCGCTATCGTCCACTCGTAATGCTGCTTATGATAAACTCCTAGCCCAGATCATATGGTTATGGGTTCACTACCCGGATCATCCCATTCAATCAATTCGACTTGATAATGCTAGAGAATTTACATCGAAAATTTTCGATGACTATTGCATATCATTGGGGATTGATATTAGGCATCATATTCGCATGTACACACCCCAATGGTCTCGCGGAAAAACCACCATTAAACAACTACGAGGGTAGCCCGGACATTGGTAATGCGCACCAATATTTCCGCTTGGGGTTATGCAATATCGCATGCAGCTATGCTAATTCGTCTACGACTCATAGCCACTCAACTTTTATTTGCATTGCAGCCAGTGACTGGATGGGAGTCTAATATCTCGCACTTATGCATATTTAAGTGTGCGGTTTATGTGCCAATTACGCTGCCACAACGCATCAAAATGGGTCATTGCAACGAATGCATATATATATATATATATATATATATATATATATATTTGTGTTGGATATAAATCTCCAACTATAAGTCCGCTATGTAGAACCCTTCACAGGCGATCTCTTTTCCGCTAGATTTGTGGATTGTCACTTTGATGAGATAGTCTTCCCGTCGTTAGGGGGAGATTAGAACGTCAACGTTCAACAGGAAATACAAGAATTGTAGTGGTCTGTCCCCATTATGTCTCATCTCGATCCCCTAAAAGTGACGAGATCACATCTACCTAATGCAAACATGCCTGCAAGGATTGATGTCCCACAAGAGGACATGGCGCCACCCAGAAGAGATGGGCACGACACCACTATCATGGATGGTGGCGCTGATAGGAGCATATTACACTACTAAAAAAAATTGCAATTGCTTCGGTTTTTTACTTCGGCAACAGTTGTCGTCGCAATTGAGACCCTATTGCTACGGAAAATGTTCCCATTTGCGACGAAAAATTATTGCCGTAGTAACTTTATAGTGGATTGCTATGCTTTTTCCTCTTGCCGTCGCAAAACTTAATTCTATTTCCCTCACTAACATCTCGATCTGCAGCCCTAAATAACCTCTCTCGCCCAACTCTCTATCTCTTTCACGCCCAAACTCTCTCTCTGTCTCTCTTCTCGCCCAAGCTCGCCCATGCCAAGTGCTCTCTCCCTCTCTATCTCTCTTGCCCAAGCTCCGCAGCGCCTTGAACAAGACATAGTCGAGGTCCGAAAGGATCGTCAGAGAGAAAAAGGTGATTTTTTCGAAACTCTAAAACCCCTAGATTTCTTTTAATCTGAAGTTCTGTTGTACCCGACCGATTATGCGATTTTTTTATCGCCAGTTGTCTCTCATATGTTGATCGATTGTGTTGATCTTTCATTTAATTTGGTATTGTGCGAATTTGATTTGATTTGGGTAGATTTCGTTTGGGTCTGTTTAGGGTTCAAGATCTAATTTTGATTCGGTTTTCTTTCTGGGTTTTCTAGCCAAAGGTTGATGAGATCTTTACCCCTCCCTCAACTCCTCTTTCGCTTCGGTACATTCTCCATCAACCCCTAGATTGTTAAGGGGAGGATCAATTTTGTAGGATTATTAGGTTAGGAACTTTAATTTTTGGTTATATTTCACTTGGTTTACTGTATTAGTATGCTAGAGATACTGTTAACTAAGCAAAGTAGTGATGCTATGAGAAGAGAATTTGCACTGGAGTAAAGAAAATGGTTGGTTAAAGGTTTCAGAAAACTAGTTTAGAGAAACTGGCCTTAGGAATTCACATATGGTAGGAAACCATTCATTTTTAGATGCCTAATTGAATTTCTGGTGCTGCAAGTTTATGTTCTTTTTGTTTGTTTTCGTCTCGGTATATTCATCAGCAGGTGGCACTTTTAGTCATAATTCTCATGAGCCAAAGTACAAGATTGAGTTCCTTTTCCTCCTGCCAAAGGGGGCTGTGGCTGTGATACCATCTTCTAATTTAAAGTCATTTGATTGAATTATGCGATTTTTGACTTTTGAAGCTCTTTTCTTGACTTTCTAATCATAGTTTGTCAGTTTCAATTAGTTCTTTCGTTCTATAGTGACGTTTGAATTCTTTTAAGGTACTACTTCTATTGAAGTTTCATGGCACTCTTTCTGTTGCTTGTTTAAAATCCCAATAAGAAGATATCAAATGCTCTCTTCAAATCTTCTGGAAATTTGGCAGTGCTTGGTGTATTTCTTTGTTTAGTGTGTTTCCTTATCACACATTAATTTGAATTTCTTTATTCAAATGTCTCAGAGATGGTAATTTGAATGACATGGTTACTGAGCAATGGATTCAATTACAGAGACTTCAGCAGGCTCTTCTCCTTCTTCTTTATTCCAGTAACCTTATGCTTCCTAGAGCTGGTATATCCTTAGATTTCTTTCATATGTGGCTTTGAGGAACTAAAGGTTTCCATTCTTCATTGTACCATATTGACAAGGTAATGTTTCTATCGGCTGTACCTTGTCCTTGTCAATCCGAATTCAATTGCTTGAGTTGTTGAACCTTGATTATAGTTGTTTGTTTAAGTAATTTCATTTACACTTTGGTTGGGCTGCTGAAAAAAAAAAAAAACAGAGAAATAACCTTGCATGTTGGTTCCTAGTGCATGCCCACCTAATGTTTGTTAAAAGTCCCCAACTAGCTTAAGCTCAACACTAGGGAGTTGCTTAGTTTTTGGGTTTGAGACTTAATGAGCTATCTTTGTTTTAGATAAGCAAAAGGAGGAGAACAAATTGGAGCAAGCTGCCGAGCCCCTTGATACTACAAAAACCACCTGATAAACTTGAGGTAGGGAAGAAAATTGGTTTTCAAGCTACTGGAGTTTGTAGTTTTGAAAAGAAAGTTGATAAAATGATTTTTGTTAAGTCCAACACTCTTCTTTCTTATGATTTCACTGACCACCTGGAACTGCATATTTTCTCTGTTTTGTTACCAAGTAATCAGAGGCTGCTTTGTTTAAGATCCTTGATGACAATGCTTGTCTTGCTTCTTTGTTCGATGGAATTTCTGCATGCTATGTTTTTCAGATTTCAAACTTACATGCAATAACTTCATTGCTTCTTTGGTTTGTAAGCTGGTCCGTTTTGTTGTGCCTCTCTTGTTTACTCATAAACAAATCAACTTCAAAAAAATCAAAACTTCATATTGAGGTTAAAACAGCTTTGCTGAATTTTCTGAGAAAGCTGCCGATCTGTTAACTTTGAGCCTTCTGTTGCCCTACTTACTGATCTCCAAATGTCGTGAAATTCTGATATGTTTCTGTTCTGCTAGTTAGCAAAGGATCTGGAAAGTTTCATTTAATTTCGATGTATAGTGAATCTTCAGTGATCTTTCTCTCAAGTCTAGTCTGCTATTGGAAATTCCCGAATTTTCTGTGTACCCCTGATTTTCTGTTGAGATTTGAACTTCCACTTGAATTATTTAACCTCTGGTTTTTGTGTATATTGAACCATACATCCCAATGCTCATTTCGGAACCGATTTCTTGCCATTTGAACTTACAATGAATTTTTGGCGAATTTTCTAAGTTGACTTTGCTGCTGCAATATTTTTCTAAAACCTGACAGTTCCGTCTATCTGCATCCATCTTTTCCCTTACATATCGAAATCCGATTTGCTTGAAAATTTAGTATGTCTTTCTTTAACATGGTTACTTTTAGTCTGGAAAGTTTCAAGCTCATTGCTGCAGAAATGAAGATTTAGTAAATCTTCAAAGTAAGTTGTTCTTGCCTTAACTTTCCAGTCCACTTATGACTCCCTTTTGCCATAACTCTTTCGAATCAGCTTTCAGTTCTCCATCTACAGCTTTCAAGTTCAGATAATGTATTTTGTTGCTTGATTAACATATAGTTTCATTTGGTTTTTAAAGTTACTTACATTTCTTTCTTCAAATCAAAGTCCATCTCGAAGTACTTCACACTTTGATAGTAGGATATTCTTTTTGATTGATAGTGTTTTCTGCAAAACTTATATTTTAATATGCTCTATATTTCTGTTACTTTTTGTGATGCAAGTTCTTTGCTAAAGGTTTAGTCTTTTTCTATAGTTCTAGACTACTTCGAATATGCTCTATATTTCTATATGCTCGCATAATTCTTTGTGCAAGATGGAAACCCCTTGATTTTAACCCAAATTGTTAAATTTTTTGTTGTGGCTTTTGTGTGCAGGACTCTTATGAGTATCTATTTAAAGAGCTGAGCAAGTACAGATGGATCATTCTCAGGCTATAATTAAAGAGTTGGTGTATGTAAAGCAATTGGATAGGCAAGAAATGGATGACTTGATGAAGCAAGATGAGCTAGAAGTTGAAAGAAAGTTGAGAAAGCTTTGGCTGATCTTTGTTTTTTAACGACCTTTGGTTGGTCTTAGAATTGTGATTGTTGGTTGGTTATAGATGATGGGTTTCATAATATTTTTCAATTTATGATATTTGCTGCAGATGGTACTAGCTTTGGTGTGCAATTCACACCATTTTTTTTTTATATAAATGAAATATTCTTTTGCGACGGCAAAGTATCCGTCGCAACAAATTCACCATAATTTTTTTTAAAAATGAAATATCTTTTTGCGACAGCAAAGCATCGGTCGCAAATAGTTTAGCCATTGCGACGGCAACAGTTTTCCGTCGCAAATACTTTTTTGCGACGGCAGTTTACCGTCGCAAATGGATTTTGTGACGCCACCTATTGCAACGCCAACATTTCCGTCGCAAAAGGCTCAATTTTCCGTCGCAAAAGCCCAATTTGCCGTCGCAAAATAGGCGTCGCAAAAGCAATTTTTTTTAGTAGTGTTAATGCGACGTTTTAATATTTAACTGCCCATATTTTGCTTAGTTATTTCCTTTACTTAATCATTTTTAATTTAGTTTCTATTTTCTAGGTACATCTGAGAAAAGAGGTGAAAAAGAGCAGAAATGAGCGTAAATGAAGGATAAGTCATTTTAGAAACTTTCCTCTTTCATTTTAGGAAATATTTCCTATTTTGTTTTAGGGAACTTTCTTCCTTTGAACTTTCTTATTTCTGATTTTCTTGTTTTAAAGAGACTTGAGTGATGAAATCAAGGAAACTTGAAGGATAAGAAGACTTACATAATAAGGAGGAATTCAAGGAGTTTTCATTCACATAAATTCTTCTTATTTCATGGAGATAAAAGGGGAGTGTTTATATTCAATATTTATCCTAATTATCTTATTTCCTATTGATTATAACTCTAATTAATTTCTGATTTTTTTTTTATTATAGGAGTTCGTTGTGTGCATAACTCTTGGAAGAAGAAATTAGTGAAATTCAAAGGAGGGAAATGTGGAGTTTGCCATGCAAAATTCTAGGGAAGTTAAGAGGAAGGAATAAAATCAGAAAATACTAGAGAGGAATAAGGGATGTATCCGGTCACTATTCAAGAGAAAAGAGATCAAAAAATTCAAGACTCTATAATCAAGGAAATTTGGAGGAGAAATCACCTCTAGATGATTGACCATGATTGCATCACAAGAGAGGAGGATTCCACTATAAATAGCAGCAATTCTTGAAGCCAAACAACACACCACTTAACCCACCACTTCTCCCATAATTCTAAACACCAAAAAATTCTCTCCATTCTCTAGTCTTCAGAAGCTCTGCGTCTCAACCAAGGAGGAGAAGAAGTCATGCAATACATCAAGATCCTAGCCGCCATCCACCCTTGTGTCGTCCCTAGAATATTGCTTGCTTTGAAGGATCTTCAAGTTCTTCGTCTCAAAGCTTTATCATCCATCTTTCACGGTGTATTTCATACTTTTCTTTTGTTTTCCTTTGTTTAATTCGTAGAGTTATGAATTATAGTTAACATGACGTTAAGGGCAAAGTTTAAAGCCCGTTTATATGTTTTGAAATAAAATTGTGATTTCTATATGTTGATTCCTATGTTGCTTATGTGGGATTGCTTGATTGATTTTGGATTATAGAAAACTTTTATATGAATGTGTTCTTTGGTGGCCAACTTAGGATATATGCATGTAATTGGAGCTAGATTTAGGTTAACAATTCACCTAATAGTTTTGTGAACCTATTTCATAAGTAGTAAAGGCTTTGGACAAAAGTCGAAATCAATTAAGGAGGATTGCAAATAGATGAACTTTTTCATACTAGGTTGTGCACTTTGGTTGACATCCTTTCTTTGTTCTTCATGCATTGAATGTGTTCTTGATTAGCTAGTTTTTTAGACTATGATTGCATGTTCAATAGGATTGATTTATGTGCTTTCACTTAGATCAATTATTCAAGGAAAGTAAAATATGGGAAATCGTTTGCTTTTAACGTTTCACATGGTCAACTTCTTTCTCATGACATAGAAAATCAACTATAGGAATTGTAATTGGATATCATTCATATGATTGTGGTTTGATCTTTGTTCCTTGCGTTCCACCATTGTATATGTGTTTTTACGATTTCTTTATTTTATTTATTTTAATTTTCAATTTTATAATCTTAAAACCCCCTTATTTTTGTTTACTTGTATATATTTCTTTTCTTTGTTTTATTTTTGTAAATAATAATTTGTACTTTTATTAATTCTTTATTTGTTTATGCAATTACAGGTGTACCCTCAATCCCCGGCTAGAACGATCCCTATTTACCATATACTAACGATGACATTTTGCAGGATTAAATTGCGTGCTTGTTTTTAGCGTGTCAGACGCCACCCATAAGAGATGGGCACAGCACCACCACCATGGATGGTGGTATGGTGACACCACAAGGTGGCATAATGGCGTCACAGGCCATGGGTTCCGCTAGAGAGCATAAGAGACCCATAGGTTCGATGGATTCTCGCCCTAGGAAGAGAGCGAGTTTGGTACAACTTGATCCATTGATCATTGATACTTAAAATCCGTCTCATGAGAATATTCCGAATTGTGGTTATGTCCAAGAGACATCATTGAGGGATGCCTCAATGTTAGAACCAATTCCTGTGAATATAGAGATCTCTACAAACTACACTATTGTACATGAGAACGTGGGATTATTGAGACCAATGACATCGAACCTTGCTCCATTGAAGAATGCCAACGTAGAGAAAATTAGCCTAAATGGAAAGATGTGATCCTGGTTAAATTGGATTCACTAACGAAGAGGAAAGATTCGAGCCTGAGATGCCAACACCTCCTAACATAAAACATGTTGACATTAATAGGCCTTCGTTAGATAGCGTGATGAGAAAAAGAGATGGTAATCTCGCCTTATAGCGCAAGGCTTCTCACAAAACACCCTCGAATCGACTACGAGAAGACATATTCTCTCGTAATGGATGTCATTGCACTCCACTACCTTGTCATTTTGGTAGTTTTTGAATAACTGAACATGCAGCTTACAAATGTGGTCACTACGTATCTTTATGGGGATCTAAATACGGAATATAATGAAGGTTCTTGTGAACTTTATTTACCCAAGTCAAGTGGCTCTAGACCATGGAGCACATTTGCAATGAGGTTGAAACGCTCACTAAAGTGACTATTTGATTGGGAATGGATATGATGAACTATGCCCGCGTTTCCATGACAAGTTCCGGATTTGCAATTGTCGCGATTTATGTTGATAAACATAATTGGAACCCTTGAGAGTTAAGAGAAACCGCTGAACACCTGAAATCCGAGTTTGAGATGAAGGATCTTGGGAGAACACGGTTTTGTCTAGATTTAGAACTTGTATATCGTGTCAATCAATACTTTGGCATTTTGATAAAGTCAAGATGCACTCCCATGACCATCGGTAGTCTTGACCCTAAGAGGGATACATTTCGTCCCAGGGATGATGATGAAGACATGTTTATTGGCAGAAGTGTCTCACCTAAGTGCAATAGGCGCATTATTGTACTTAACAAAATACAAGACCGGACACCTTATTTGTTATGAATTTGTTGGCTAGATGTAGCCTTGCGCCAACGTGATGCCATTGAATTGGTGTAAAGACAATCTTTCGATACTTAAAGGGTACGATAGATATGTGTTTGTTTTATCCCTATAGATAGAAGAGGAATGACGGAATTTTGGGATAGGACCCCATACGGCAAAGCGCCGCCATCTACACCGCCGTGGTAGGCTATGTCGCCACCGCCAGCACTGCCGCCGCCACCAAGGGTGGCCGGCCTCACCCACCTCCCTTACATCAAAATGATGGTGATGTTTTGATGGTTTTGCTGATGCAGGGTATCTGTTTGACCCTTGCAAAGGTCGCTTCCAAACGGGTTATGTCTTTACCATGGGAAGCACCGCGATATCTTGGAGGTCTACAAAACAGTCCCTTGTTGCTACTTGCTACTTCCTCGAATCATGCAGAGATTATTGCTCCACATGAAGCTGTGTGTGAATGCATATGGCTAAGATCTATAATTAGACATATTTGAGGAACTTGTGGTTTGAAGTCTACCACAGATGAACCTACATGCATTTATGAGGATAATGTAGCTTGTATTGACAAATGAAGTTAGGTTTCATCAAGGGCGACAACACCAAACATATATCAGAGGATAATGTAGCGGACTTATTCACTAAGTCGTTACCTAAATCTACCTTCGAGAAACATGTGAAGAGCATCGGATTGAGAAAGTTATCCGAACTCCCATGATTGTAGTAATCAGGGGGAGATGTCGAATCAGGAGGAGGTATGATGTCTACATGTTCGATCTCGAAGAGTGAAGGACGTGTTGTACTTTTTTTCTTCTCCTCGAGGTTGTTTTTGTCCCACAGGGTTTTTATTACTCGAGCAAGGTTTTTAACGAGGCAACGATCAAAGCGTCACCACCAAGTTTGACGGCACAAGGGGGAGTGTTGAAGAATGTTGACATTTAGTGTGCCTTGTCAAACTATGATTAGTTCTATAGTTATAATAGGAGAGATTTCCTACTCCAAGTTAGAATAAGAATCCTTGTACTCCAAGATTATGTACTTTGTAATTCCTATATATAGGGTTCTTATTATCAATGAATACACACAACTATTCTCCCAATTCTCTCTACATTCCAATTTCCTTAAACAAAATCCAGCAAAAGATATATGATCGACACTTACCAAAGCACAGAACAAACCTTCAATTGCAAAGAAAGTACATTTATGGGTATCTGATAAAACTAGAAGCTGCTTGGAATTGCAATTTAATTGTTTACCGAGTTTGGAATGCAAAAGGATACAGATCAACTCCAAATCATTTTCTTAAAGACATACATCATTGATCGATCGATGGTTTTTTATTTGAACATGTATAATTGTTAATTTGGCCAGCTAGTTGTTATGTCTGCATAATTTCATTCTTGGGTCCTGGAGTTTGATCAGACGGCCATATTAAGCCACCAATTTCATTGTATTTGTTCTTTTTTAATTTGATCCTTAACCATGTATAGTACAAAAAATCAACAGTGCAGCATCAGTTTTCCGGTGAAATAAGCTGACTTCGGCAAAATCAAACTGTTGAGCAGTTCAAAACCGATCCAGTCAGTCGATCATTGATTCATGCCACAAACTACACAGACTCTACTTTTATTTTTTTGGCTACCATCTTCAGGAAGTCAAAATAAATTTGTTCCTGTTGTTCAATACTAATTTGTAACAAAGTGAACTACAAAGCATGGAGAACAATTGGGTGAAAAAGCTTGTTGAATAGTATAATACCTTACTGCCAACAATGAAACAACAGTGAAATCTGAAACGAAATCCAAAACTAATTAAATACAACTTGAATAAAAACTGACTTTGGATGAATTATCTGATTGAGCAGCAAATCCAGAGATATACACCACGAATAACATCAGAATTCAATACCACTGTTTGACTCTCCTGTTGAATATTCCCGGTCCATAAGTAGAAATGAAAGTCTGCACAAGGAGGGGAAACAACATCCACACAAATGAGGTCACTGGGATACTAGCAACCAAGATGCCTGGAATAGGAACCCATGAATATTTTCCACGAAGCATAATGACAAGGCCACAAGAAAATGCGATCATCATGGTGGCAATAGCGATGAAAAGGGTTAAAAGACCTATCATCATCTTTGTGGGTAAGTTTTGGAGGAAATCCTCTTCTGCATAACGTGATGTGAGGATTCCCAAAAATATAATAACTGAAGTTGTGGAAAAAATGAGGGATATAGTATCTGAAGCTATAAACACCAAAAACAAGTTTTCATTTATGAACATTGGAAGGCCTGATGTACCATTATTTCCACCAGGAATTGTGAATGCTGCGGCAAACATGATGGTAACAATCAAAGCACCTACAACTGTACAAGAAGTTGCTGTCCCTTTCATTGATATTTCTGCCTCCACCATCAATTTCTCGTGATTCTTATGAAATAGTTCACGAGCTGTCAAATCATCTGAAGTATTTCGAGTCTCATGTGCTGCTAGAGGAACAATACTCTCGACCTCCTGCATTTCATTTTGAATAAAAAAGTTAAGTAGTCTGCGCAAGAAGTACCTTATTAATTCTTCAAGCCTACAACCCTTCAACATGTATGCTTTAAGAGGTCACCATCTTATTATTAAGGGTGGTTCTAGTTGGACCTCCAAATTTGATATTTAGACCTCTAACTTTTTAAAGTTATCAATAGACTTTATCAAGTCATATGAAAAGACAAATAAAGACAGTGTGAGAAAAAAAAAATATATTTTTCTTACCTCCCTAAATATAACATTCAATCTTTTCAAAAAAAAAAAAAATAACATTCAATTAAATTGGTTTTTTCTTTTTCTGGAATTTCCTTATATTACTATATAGTTTTATAATTTACCTAAAACAACTAAGTAAAAATAATAATTTCTATACATAGCCCATCATTTAATACAAAAGTAAATTCAAAACAATCTGATTTGAAATTTTCTTAAACTAAATTAATTGAATATTATGATATAATTATTACTCAATCTTCCAACCCAAAACCTTTGAAATCCTTCTTTAGCAAACTCAAAGGGATTCTAGCAACATATCAAGATCAAGAACCAACCCTCTGATTAATTTTGGTGGAGGAGAGACATACTCATAAGAGAGCAATATCATGTGATTTTGATTCATTCTTATTCTCGTAGTTGAAGATAGAGATAAAAAGTAGATTAACAGATTATTGTATCTCATGTTCAAGGGTGTTTTAGTAAAAATAAGGAGGTTTACTTAGTTTTTCAAGTATTCTAAAAAGTAAATTAGAGGTGTACTAAATATAGGAGGTCCAAATAGCAAATTTAGAGGTCCAACTAGAACCACCCTATTATTAATATTTTTTTTACGAGGATATTTGGATGGGAGGAGGTAGCCCACCAGTCCAGGAACAATATTAGCCACTCGTGGCTCACAAAAACCCAACTAACATCTGAGTCCAGTGCTGATTACCACATGAGATCAATCAGACCTCATTGGCCCAAGGTTTTTCAGCATCTTTTGTAAACTACGTATTCTTTGTACATTTTTAAAAGAAGAAAAGGATTTGGTATTATATATGCCTTGTTTTATCACATAGTCTGGTCGGAGACTGGTATAGAGGTTAGAGCTTTGTGCATTCGGGGTACGTACTTAATGGGGATTTGAGTGTACATTGATTTCTTTTAACCATACTTTAATTTGCCTTGTTCTAAGGAATGAAAATTCGAAGAACGTTATGAGTTTTAATCGATTAATTGTGTAATGTTATAAATTGTTTTCAAAAGTCTACGATACATACCTGCATATCATACACACATTTATAAATAAATGTAATAATATAATTGCTTCCATTGTAGTAACGTGAGTCATTTCTCGTATAATCTTGGTTCTATTAGAGATAGATACTTCACTTAAGATAGTAAGTGGACCTGAACTATGGACCACTATGAATTTTAGTACATCAAGTTTCAAAACATAAACTTTGATACATCAGATTCCAAGCCCGACCCAGTAAACATACACGATGTCAATGACGCCGTTAGTTGTAGTGATATGTATCATAATTTAAAGGGTAATTTGGTGTCTTCAAATTTTTTACTCTGAGCACTCAACCCTCTCTCTTCTCTTACTGTGGGCACCCAGCTCTTTATCTCTCTTACTCTGGGCACAATCTCTCTCTCTCTCTCTCTCTCTCACTTGCTTGCACAGTGTAGCGTGCAAGCAGCATCACCACCCTTTAATCATCAGTTTCTCCAGCCCCTCACAGAACTCAACCCACACCTTTAACCATTGACCACCGCTCGACCTTCACAACTGACCTCGGACATGACCGCTGGCCAATCAGTCTCCAATCATCACCCATCACCTACATCGAGTGACTTTGATTGAATCCAAACTATAATTTCGATCAAAACAACGCAAACAAATCAAAAAACCTCAAGGCCCTATTTGGATACTGAATTTGAATTTGGATTTAGATTTAAAATTTTCAGACTTAAAATCTCTAGGATTCTGAATTTACTGATTTCAAATGTTGTTGTTTGGATTGTAATTTTTAGTGTAAGGATTTCATGGGTAGAAATTTACCCAGATCGTTATGAGAAAACAACAACACAGAGAAAGAGAGAGTTTGACGTCATGAGATGCGCCTCTGACAATCGACCTAACCTCGAGTTTGACGTTGGTGAACAGCCCGCACATCAGCTTCGACTTTAGCTCCGGGTCTGGGTCGTCGAGGCTTGGGTCTGACTTCGGGTTGATTTTTCAGTTGCTGTAGAGAGGGTTTATGATGTCATCGACCGTGGAGGGGATCGAGAAGTGTAGCAAACCGGATGACACAGTGGAGAGGTCGTCGGAGGCCATTGCTAGGGTTTAGGGTCACAGAGTCGGTGAGCAAGGTTTAGAGAGAGAGAGAGGAAGAGTAAGAGAGAGTGTGAGAGAGAGGAAACTCGTTGACAAATGAAAAACCAATTTTGCCCTTCATTATGTGCGCAATGGCATTTAGACTAACAGAGTCATTGGCGTCATGTATGTATATTGGGTCGGGCTTCATATTTGATGTACCAAAGTTTATGTTTTGGAACTTGCTGTACTGAAATTCGTAGTGGGCCTTACTTCAGGTACTATTCATGAATTTTTCCCTTACAAGTTTGTTGTCAATATTGTAATTTAATTCAATTATACTTAAATAGTGTAAAACTAATGTGATAACTTTGTTATCAATGTAATAAATTTGGTTCAATTAAATCATAATTTTTTTTAGTAAAGATAAAAATTCATTGATCAAATGAGGTGATTACAATCATAGATAATTGTATCCGACACAATAGTTGGAGCATTGTTATGCCAAACAGTGTCCATATTGGACTTATAAGTTAAACTAGCTAGTTTGTAAGCAACATAGTTTGTGTTCCTAGGAGTGTGAGGAATTGTCAATCCTGAAATGGTTTTCAGACATGCTTGAATATCAAAGATCAAGCTTCTGTGTTCGGAAAAATCCAGTTCAGTGGTAGAGATAGCTTACACTGCTAGCGAACAATCGTTTTCAAAATCAACATTAATATCATGCATATGTTGAAGTAGCTCAACTCCCATTTTAATTTTGCCATTAGCTTAACCTGCTATGCAGAGGCAACATGCTCAATATAATGTGAAAAACCAGTAATGAATTTACCAGTTGCATTTCTTAAAACACCTCTAACACCACCAATAGTTGAGGATGGCAAGAAAGCACCATCAACATTCAATTTTAATCTATTCTGCAAATGAGGCTTCCAATACTTGCTCTTCTGTGACTTCTGTCTTTTAGCATCACTACCCTGGACAACTTTATACTCTTTATACCATGCCAAGCTACTTAAGCGAATTGTTTGAGGAGGCATTGAAGTTTCTGACCAAAACATGGTATTTCTATTTTTTCTAGATAGCCCAAATCACCATAAGTAGTTTTTGAAAGATATTAGCTTGCAAAGTGCAAGCTTTCACAAGCATCCTTTCTTTGAATTGAAATACAGGTGAAATATGTACCTGAGTATTAAAAGTTAGTGCTGCATGTATGGTGGCTGTAATGTGACACCCGCAGAACACGTGATTAAATCTTCAAAGAAGTGCTGACTGAACAAACACTTAGTATCACCCTAGGAACCGTTAGTGAGTAATCTTGCTTTAGTTGGTAGCAGATTGTTACATGCTCTCCATACACTGATCTTTATCTTTTCTAGAACATTTACTTTCCATAAAACTTTCCGAAGATTTTTAAATGGATCACCATTAGAAGATGAGGCCAAAGTATCACCTAATACCTTGTCTCCAGCTATCCAATAGGCAGTCTTGATAGAGAAGAAACCCTTACTCTCTAACTTCCAAGTGAATTGATAAGCTAATTGGTGCCTACTAATGTGAATGCATTTAATCCTTTCCACAATATTAGGCTGGAAAAGATGATGCAGTTCTAGAGTGAACCTAGAGTTTGCGTCTTTACAGATGAGCTCTAACAGTTTGAAATTCACAATTAATAGGCTGAGAGATCATGTACCTTGAAATGTCAGGGATCCAATTATCTCTCCATATATTGATACTAGTACCATTTCCAACCCTTTAATGCACCCTAGCAGATAATATAGACCTTGCACTGTGAATGCTGCCCATGAAAAAGAAGGTGAATCACCAATATAGCTTCCCAAGAAGAACATTGAGGGTAGTACCTTGCTTTGAATACTTGTGATGCTAAAGAATGAGGTTGTGTTACAAATCTCCAACCTTGCTTTGCCAACATTGCAAGATTATGAGCATGCAAATTCTTGAAACCAATGCCTCCTTCTTATTTGGTTAAACATAACCTATCCCATGACCCCTAATGGATCCTTTTCTTATTGTTTGTATTACCCCAAAAAAATTGTGTCACCACAAAGGTATTTAGGCAAAAAGTAGCAATTCATGGGATAGATAGACATAGTTTGCGGTACTGCCTTGATGAGAAGTTCCTTGCCAACAACACTTAGTATTTTAGATTTTCAACCCAAAAAACTCTTTGTCATTTTCTCTTGAATATAGGCAAACTTTTATGTTTTTGATCTTCCAACTTTAAGAGGAAGTCCCAAATATTTGTCATGATCAGTTTCCAGCTTGACCTCAAATACACTAGCCAATGTCTCCTGCATCTCCTGAGTAACATTCATGCTAAAGACAACACTACTTTTCTAAAAATTCACCTTCTGGCCTAGAAGCTTGCTCATATAGATTGAGAATAGCTCTATATAACCAACACTCCTCTTCAATGGCAGCTCCAAAAAGGAAGTTGCTGTTAGCAAAGAAAATGTGATGCAAAATGGGAGCTTCAGGGCACATTTTTAAACCCATCAATTGATTTGTATCAACAACTTGAGTAATCAAAGATGATAAACCCTCTGCACATAGAATAAATAAATAAGGTGATAAATGGTCACCTTGTCTTATACCTCTAAATAGGGTGATGCAATCAGTAATCTCACCATTTATCAAAATTGCATATTTCACAAAAGTGATACACTACATAACAACTTAAACCCATCTGTGTGAGAAACCAAGTTTAATCAACATAACCTCCAGAAAACTCCATTCCAGCCAATCATAGGCTTTACTAATATCTAGCTTTAGAGAGGAACAAAAAAAAACCTTCTTCTTGGTTTCTAAGCTTGTGCATAATATGTGCAGCTTCAATTGCTACAAGAGTATTATTTGAAAGGGAAATTCGTCCAAACAGTGTCTGAACTTTTCCAGACTATTAATTTTCATACCTATACTTTGAAAAATGTCATAATGGTACCTGAAGTTTTGGTCCCGACCCAATTTTCGTACCTAGCAACAGTAAAGTCGTCAACGGCGTTAAATTTTGAGGGGTAAATCTGGAACTTCAGTATTCATCCTCCTATCTCTCTGCAACTTCACGCTTTGTTCTCTCTTCTGGTTTCCTTCTCCACACCACCCTTGCATTTGGATCAAATTATTATCCTATAGTCTCCGCATCCTCAAAATCTCAGCCATGAATTCTCTCAACCCGCCTTGTATCATTAAACACTGCAAATGCTTCTCCAAATATCCTGTTCTGAGAATAACAATTGATTCCACGAGATCAAACAATGTCCTCGCCGAAATCATATCCATATGCATATAAGAGCACATACACTAAAGCAATTTCGCGAATCAAACCGTGAACTTACTATTGGTTCTGTTCTTTTCAATATTTCAACAGCTACAAATTTATCAACTATCTTTCTGCAGAACCAATTATTCGATTATAGCTTAATTATTATACCAAAACATCCACTTGTGTTAAAATTGCTCGACGTCTTCAGATAGATAGAACCCCTAATTTTGGATACCAATTTTGAATTTTTCTTTTTCAAACCAAACGCCGCACAGAACAAAACAACGATGATTCTATTCGCAACCAAAATTAAAGCCCTAAAGCAAGCACGAATCGAAAGCTAAGATCCTCACTCCTCCTCCTCCTCCTCTGATCCTGTACCTATATGTCTTCTGAACCTGAACCGCATATCAAAATTTACAGATCTCATCTCTCTCTCTCTCAAGTCCGCCATGATCCACATACCAGAGAGACAGGCGCCGGCGAAGCGACCAGATTCTGATCAGGTCCCGACCAAGCAGGAGCAGCCGGAGGCGAAGCGTCCGAAGCTCGGCGATTCTCAACCGGAAGAGCTCGCTGGTAATACTCGTAAGTATATACATATGCTGGTTCGATGCAGCAACAATTCGAAGAAGAAGAAGAAAGAAAGACATGGCAATTGCAAATCTCGAGTTAGGCTGCACAGTTCGAGCCATAGCCAGTTTTTTTTTTTTTTTTGGTCGAGAATACCTGAAGTTCCAGATTTACCCCTCAAAATTTAACGTCATTGACGACTTTACTGTTTCTAGGTACGAAAATTGGGTCGGGGCCAAAACTTCAGGTACCATTATGACATTTTTCAAAGTATAGGTATGAAAATTAATAGTCTGGAAAAGTTCAGACACTGTTTGGACGAATTTCCCTATTTGAAATGAGCCTACCAAGAACGTAGGCACTTTGAAGTGATTAGATAATTTCATATAGAATGCACTTGTGTCCATTGGCTAACACTTTTGAACTGATTCTGAAAAGCACATTACACAAAGCAATATGCCTTAGTTGTTGTGCCTCTTTTACATTCTCAACTTCAGGGATTAAAGTCAAGTATGTAAGATTAGCGTTTTGCTCTATATTGCCAGTTCCAATAATGTGTCTAACTTCCAAACAAACTTCAGTACCAAAAATATCCCAATATTTTTGAAAAAAAAAAGGATGATATACCATCCAGTCCAGGACTCTCCGAGGAATGCATTCGAAACAAAGCCTTTTTATTCTCAGCATCAGTGTAAGGTTGCAATAAGGTTGCATTCATCTCTTCTATTACCTTAGTGGGCACTGCAACAAGCACTTGTTCGATAACATCACCATTTACAAGACCAACTTGAAACACTTGGGTAAAGTATTCATGCAAAATTGCTTTAAGGTCTTCTGGTTCAGTCTTCCATTCACCAGCTGAATCATTTAAGCCCTTGATAATGTTTTTCCTTTTCCTGGTAGATGCCTTTCTATGAAAAAAAGCAACGTTTCTATTCCCTTCTTTCAACCAAAGAGCCTTTGATCTCTACCTCCAATAAGTTTCCTGTTGAGTAAGCAAAGTACAGTATTAAATGTGCAACTGTCTTTGCTCTTTATATTCTAAAGGTGAAAAAGGTTGTCCTGATGTCATTCATTTTTTCCCGTAAAACTCTCATGTCATTATGCTTTTCTGAAAGTTCCTCATTGTGCCATTGTAATAAACAAGTGCCTGTATTATTGATTCTTTCAACAACCTGTGTTAAAGGGTTACTTGAAGGCATTACAGACTAACCTACTTGAATGATATTCTTATACTCAGCATGTGTATACCACATCTCTTCAAATCTAAAACGTTGTTTCGGTCTCCTTTTGTTCATTCAAGTGGCATTCCCTTTGTTGACACCCAAAATTCCACAAGTCAATTTTATAAGCGACACATGAAGAAACGACTCATTAAACCGACAATCTCGTTGGGCCTTCAAGCAAGCTCATTGCAGCCCAAAAGAAGGTCTAGTTAACTAGAAATAGTGCAAGCCCAAATGCTCAAGCAATTAACATGCATCTTCAAGAATTCGTCACGCCAAATTACCATGCAATACACGTAGACCCAAGCTACGTTTATACACTTGGAGCTTATATGGAGGGATGTGGTGTGGAAGATAACGGATTATGTGAGGCCCATTACTAAGATAAGGCCCATCGACGATTTTGGACTTGGGGACCAAAATTTATGCTTGAGGAACCAAAATGTTAAAATGGGCTAGTGGAGAGATGAAAGCAGGCCCAGCAAAACTTATAGCCCACCAGAGTCATTCCCTCACCCAATGTCCATTAACTAGTCTCTAGCCCAAAACCCATTTTCTCCCTTAAACCAGAAACATCGTTCTAACAAGAATTGCTGCTGGGATTGGTGTTTCACCATTTTTGGTAAGAACCCAAAATCTATGGAGAAGCTTTCCAATTCATATCCTCAGTAATCCTACTTCAATTTCCAATAACCCTAAGACTTTGTGATCACTAATTAAAATAGCAGAAATTAGGGGATTAGAATCCCCCAAAGATCACAGCAGCGTAGAATCTGGAATTAGCACCGTCCTATACCTATACCACCGACCTCCACTCTCATAGCCTGAACGAGCTTCCACTCTTTTAGTTTCATAGAGAAAACAAAACTAGAAAGCTTTTGGATTATCCCACCAAAACTGAGAATACTCCTTCAAAACCTTCGGTTCTTATCACTGATCTTCCCCGCCTACCTCCACTATAAAAAAGCAGGTACATTGCTATTGGAAATCAAGCCAGAACGACCCAGAAACTTCAAGCAAGAGATCAAGCTTTATCTCTAATAAACCTTGCCATCAATACCCAAATAGCCTTATCCCAAACCCAAAACCATGCCACTGCTGGAATTTCCTCCTCACTAAACTCATAGGCATCTAGCTCCCACACCATATCCATTTATAAGCTCCATTTTCTGAAACCAATTCCAATCGCTGCTGTTACCATCCAGCTTGTTACAACAAAATCGTTCCTGAGTCACGCCTTTGATCGATTTTGGGCCTGGTCTTCGCTCTATCAAGAGGGCTATTGCTGCTGGAAATCCAAAACACAAACTTGCCCTCACACACTTCAACTAGAATAGGGAAATGATCAGACTCAGAAGGTTTTAGAGTCACAACCCTAGAATAAGGAAACCTATGTCTCCACTGCAGTGTACAAAAACAACAATCAACCTTTCTTTAGTGTGTTTGTTTACCCAAGTGGCCAAGTATATCTGCTAGCTACCTGAATACTTCATGTCGATCAAGTCACAAAAGGTCATAGTATCATCAAACTGAGCCATCTAGATTCATCTGCTCTACACATCACTTCATTAAAATCTCCAGCGATAAACCATGGAAGAGAGCAACCCTCAGCAGCTAGGTCTTGAATCAATCGCCATGTTCTATGCCTCTGGTTTCTTGATGCAAAGGCATAAATATCAGTCTATCTCCATGCAGTATCAGATTTTTAATCAAGCTTAGTTGGTATCATAGATCATGATGATTTGTGTTAATCAAACTGGAATAGCAAAGGTACACTTGTTTTCTCCTTTTCTTGTGGGTTACAACTCATTTCTTGAAGGTCTTCTTGGTATTCTCGGGAAGGTGGTCTAGAGTGAAGACTCCAAACCAATGATTTTGAAATCCACTCTCCTGTTTGTGGTTGGTGAAATGTTTGCTTGATCGATTTGAGAGTAATTGGAATTTCTTTGTGATAAGAGAGATACAGTGCAGTAAAAGAAGAACATATAACATGGTTGGAAAATTAATGGGGATTTCAACACGTAGGAGGTAGAATTTAACTATGTTTAGTTCTTCTTCTTAGACTCGACATATCGAACTCGAGTGTGGATGGATGGATCATTTGGCTTCAATTAGGCTCTAGTCGATCTTAAGACCGAATATGATGGAGTCTAGAACATCAAATGAATGCTTCTCAAGCTCCACTCATACTAGATCATTCTTCAAGGGATCCCACTAACATTTCGATCTTATATGAATTTTAGGCTGATAAGAAACACGTTTAGTAACATGAAGGATTCAGACATGCCATCTTTTCGTAAAGGTATTATTTGGATAGAGATCGAAATCGAGTCTCTTAGCCTTTGCTCTTGAAATGAAAATTTTGGGTTGAAGACGATGTCGAGATCATAGTTAGGTTTAGGTTTGAAAAACTCTTTGGTTGTTAGGTTGTTTGACTCTTGTTGGTTTACCTTACTCGGGATCACAATTAAAGGAGGTTGAGACTCTAGACTAAAGATTATGGACCATATTGGGTGCCAGACATAATAGTGGTGCCATTGAAGGCTAAGGTTGACTTGCTTCAAAAGATTTGCGACCCTTGTTGATGTTACGAGTTTTGACCTTATGGGAAAGAAACATGCTAAATATAATTTATTTTCTTCAAGTAATTCAAGTCAATTTTTGCAAAAATTGCTTCTATATATAAGCTAGCTATGATGTTTCTTCTTCTGCCACAACTGGGAACTTAGATAGGAGAGGTAGTTATTGATTTGTCCTTTGAGAGCACAGTAGTTTTTCCTTAGATAAGCTTGCATGAAGCGAGCTTAATATTAATTTGTAATGATTGGTATTTTTTTAGGTATGGAACCGTCTTGAGATACTAGTTCCTGGTTTCTTTTTTGAGGGGAATAGATATATTCATGTGATCAAAAGATCATACGACCCATGCAAGGTCAAAGATCACCCATTACATTCCCTGCTCAAGTAGTGGACTAACTGCATATTTAAAAATGACTACTAGTGTAGACTACTACGCCTTGATCACAAGGAAGCTACAAAATGCAACCAAAAAAACCAGTACACTCGCCTATAGGCCTTTTTGGTGTGCATTAATATTGGCCATTGGACTAAACATTGTAACATCTAAAAGAACAAGGTATACAGGGCCAAGGCCCACTACACCCATCAGAAAAATGTGGAGTATTATTAGACAAATTAAAATTACAAAACATAATAAAGTTTGGGCCCAGAGCAAAGCCCGGACCCAAGAACGCTCAAACCCTAGCCAAAACTCCAAACTAAAGCAGCCACCACGCCTTCATCTCATTTTTGAGACACTAGCTACCACCACTAGTGGACACTGGACGACCCACCACCCCGCTATCATCGCCAGCATACCGACAAGAAGCGCCACCTCACCCAAACACCCCTTCCCCACATGGTTCTGAAGCACCCATACTAGATCGGAATAGAGCCCGTTAAAATCCCACCTCAACTCCATCCTACCAACTGCCACCGATCAAAGGGAAAAGAGTGCCAGTACCACTAGTTTTCCCCCGACAGGGCCTCCAAATGATCTTAAGACGCAGCACCACCAAACAACTTGCAATCTCGACAGGGTCCAAGCCACGCCACCACAGCAAGGACCGAAAAATGACCCTATCAAAAATTCTCCGCCCGGCCGCACTCACCGCTCATCGACAAGGCCAACAGCCCTCCAAGCTTACCAAAAGAACCCTAGCCGCCCTGTGCTTTCTCGGGGAATTGTGTTAATGATAGGAAATTGGATGCACCTAGTTCCTAGTTTCTTAACCTAAACGCAGCTTGAGATACTAGTTCCAGGTTTCTTAACCTAAGTGTATATATCAACATTGGCCATTAATTTTTTGATTCATAATTCAATTAACTGTTTACTGAAAGATTAAAGAAAAGAAAGAAGACTTCATCCAATTAACAGTATTTTTTTTAATAGTTAAAATCATAATAAACACCATTACATTGACAATATGAAATAAAATAAAATAAACACTATTAAATAATGATCATAAAAGTATAAAACTAAATTTAGAAATTTTTCCCAACAAAAAGTGAGGAAAAGCCCAGTACCATTTGGTATAGTGGCATAAATCTCCCCTTTAAATTATAAGTGAGACCGGAGGTCATGAGTTTGACTCACAATAGACTAGTTATTGTATATGAGTTCTTTATTTGATAATAAAAAAAAAGGAGGAAAAGATTGATACTTAAAAATAGTTCTAAAAGGATGTTAATTTTCTAATCAATAATTTAGGATGTCGAATTTGACCATGAGACAAGAGTTTATGCCAACATTTATTTTCTAATTTTATTTGATTTTGATAAAGGGACTTTGACATAGCATAGCATCGCGTATTATAATACTTTTCTTTAGTGATGCTATGCTATGTCAAAATCTTATTATCTTATTTTTTTTAGGAATAAATAATTTCATTACTTATCCATGGCCAGAAGACACGTACATCAGATGTTGTCTCATACCAAAATCATAAATGGCACAAGCTGTCAAGCAAAAGACAGGTGACCCTCACTGTTAACACATACACTCACTTATTGAGCCTAATAACAAAAAAAACAAAATCCTGACTACTGACCTCCCTTTGAATAGTAACCTAGTCGCCTAGAGACCTCAATTGATGTACAACTAGAGAAACTAAGATGAAAGTAGTAGAAGACCATACTTCTAGTATTAGGCAAGAAGACCAGGAAAGTTTAAAACTTTCCTTTGCCCTTGTCTCTAGGGCTAGAAACAGTACCAATAGCTGCAGGATCTTCATGAAGAGGTTTAACGCCATCATACTCTTCAAAGCAAACCAGGGCTTGATCAAAACACCAACCCCCACCTCGGAGTACCTTGTTGCGATCACGCACGAATTCAAAGGAGAACAAGAATAAATCTCAAGCCCGTTCCTGAACCCTAAATTATGCCTTAGGATCAACCGGCTTGTGGGTCAGAGGTTTTCCAATTAGGAAAGGTTGGGAGGACCTGCGAACTAGGCCACCACCAATCTTTCCTAGGTCAGGAGCGCTGCCTCCTTTAGCGATGGCAAGGAAAGCAGCGAAACTTGTTGTGATAGCATCAATGGATCGGAAGCCATTGGATGGAGAGAAGTCGAGAAGAGAGCGATAGAAGGAGGCTAGGGCGCCGTTGAAGACTAGATTGAGAGAAAAACTCTCCCAGGGTTTTTTTTACCTTGGACTGAGATTTGTTGAAAACTAACTCGCTTCCAAACTCATCATGCATTGAGTGATATTATTTTTCTTAATTTATGTCAAAATCCTATTATCAAAATCAAATAGAATTAGACAATAAATGTAGGAATAAAACGTCATGTCTAAAATTAGAAAATCAATGTTGAAATAAACTCATGTCTAATTTTAAAGTAATTAGTCAAATGGCTAATTTTGTATATAGCTTATTCAGAATCAATTTGATTAATTACTTTATTCATGATTTCAGGTTTATATGACGGACTGTATTTATAAGTACACAATCTCCGATTAGTTTTTTTTTTGGCAAGGCTAATTGTTCAAAAGAAACCTAAATAAGTTATATTGTTAATTGTTCGGGATGAGGAAACTCTTTTGAAGGATATATATATATATATATATATATATATATATATATACACACAATCTTGTTCACCTAAGAGACAGTTTTAAGAGATTGTGAGGGACAAATGCATCTCAACCATATGTGTTAAATTTAAAACATGAAATTGTAATAACTTAAAACTGTGTATTTGTTCAGTTGTCAGATTCACTTGTCCCTCACAGTCCCTTTAAAAACTTTCCCTTAGATGAGTAGGGCTACACACACACGTATATTAAATGCATATATAAGTACCTATAAATATATGTATATATAGAAATTCTAACCTTAAACCATTGCAATTCTCTTTGCATTTGCAAACTTGCACCTTGAATATGATTAGACTGTGAAAAGGGAGATAAATTCCCTGCAGCATGTAGCATACTATTTTTAAAGCACGCTGTGTTAATTCCATATAGATTTCTCTTTTCTTCCCCAAGACCGTAGATAAGAGAATAAATTTCTTCTTGACGACATTCAATGGCGAAATGAAATATGCTTCTTCCTTTTTCATCCAAGATGTTCACAAGTTCTGCATTTGCTTTACAAATACGAGTGATAAACTCAAGATCCCCCCGTTCTATAGCTTCGAAGATTGATTTCTTCATCAAATTAAGTTGCACAAGTGTAAGATCATCCCTATTTCTTGTGGCTTCACCCATGCAACGTATAAATTCAAACATCCGAACATGGATCAATTTCATTTCATATATGCGATTGATTCCTAGGTTGACATTGAAAACAATGTTAACTAACTAACAAGCAAAATTTAAATTTAGATAAAAAATAAACAATGTGAGTGTAGGCATGTAGCATACCCAAAACATCAAGGAGGCTTTTAACGAGCCTTTTATGTAAACTCACAGCTGCATTGCAAATTCCAATATGTTGGTAAAAATTCTTTAAAAACTGTTATACATATATGCTATGAAATAATATATGTAAACAAAATAAACAGAGAAGTTTAATAAACTATTTCTGAGACTAAATTGCCATTAGGATTAAGATAACAAATGGGTACTCATCGTGGTATCAAAATGTCATGATCAAATTATCACTCTTCAGAATAAGTATTTTTCAATTTCGAGTACCCAAAGTTTTAGGAGAGAGAGGCTCTCGCTTCTCTCTTCCTTTTCCTCAAATCCCTCCGTAATTGAAAACCCACTACACCAAATATAGGCTTTAGAGACAGCCACAAAACGTCTCTAGAAATATATTAGTGACTAAAATATACTTAAATTTGTCTCTAATAGAAGGAGTGACAAATTAGACTTTCGTCCCTATAGGTTGCGTCTCTAAAACCTATTAGAGACACTTAGATAAAAAGTTCCGTCTCTATTACTTATTCACTGCCACATGGACAATAACTGCCTATGACAATTTAAGGTGTCTCTATTACTTTTAGAGACAGAAGAAATATTTTATTTAATATATTTTTTATTAGGATATTTGATATTATTAATAATAGAATCCATCTATTATTAATCACCAGTACACCAGTTCGATTGGCATTGGAAAGAAAACTAACGACATATATAAATTATATATATAAATTTTTTCTGGGCAACAAAATAAAATATAAATTTATTTCCTGTTCAACAAATCTTTACTGATGCAACTTAAAATCAAGTCTACAAGTCTACAAAATACCTATCAAATGCATATCAATTCATCTAGTCAAATGCCTATCAATTAGCATCTAATGATCAATAAGGGAAATAATAAAAGTCTATTGCTCAGATCCACGAGAGCTTTGATTCGATGAAGCTCTAAGCTGGTTCAACAAATCAGTTTCTTGGACACTTGTATCTCCCATAAGCAATCCAGTTAGTCCAGTGGTAGGATAAGCATGTTGAGGCTGATAAGGCATTTGAGGATAGATCTGCGGTTGAGGCCAGTACATTTGAGGATAAGAACGCATCTGGAAGGATGGTTGCTGCAAAGGCTGAGAAGATTGTTGTGAAGGTGGAGTAGATTGCTGGGATTGTATCATTTGCTTTAACATTGCCAATTCTTGTTGGGTTTGCAAGAGTTGTTCCTGAGTTTGAACTTGCTGGGATTGTACCCTTCCCGACCCGCTTTCGTGGTCGATCTCTGCCCCGGCGGTGGCAGGTTTGTTTCTCCTTCGCTTTCCTTCCTCTCTCCCATCACCCATATCTTCCTAACCTTTCGATCTCAGATTACCTATCCCTATCTTTCTCCTAATTTTCAAATCTCAGATTCCTCACACTTTAGGTGCACATCTTCCTCACCAATCAGTTTTTTCAACGAAAGTTCGCCGATTCGGTACTCCGTTATCGGTGTTGTATCGTTTGTCTTACTAAGGCACGTCAGCGATTCCGCTGCTGCCTTTCTGGATTCCTCTTTCTTTTTTATGTTTTCTTTGGTTACTGTTCTGTCTGGCAAGGATTTGCTGGGCAATCTACTGATGATGTTAAAGGATGTTTTGTATGGTTTTGAGATTTGTTTGTCGGAGTCTGAACGGGATATGGTTTGTTCAAAGCTATTGGTTGCAGTTTTCGTGACGTCTCTGTGTCACGCGGTGGATCAGTTTGTGGCGATGTCGGCACAAGCTTTTTCCTTCTCCGTTGGGTCTGCAATTGAGCTGAACTTGCTGTGGTGTTCTTGCGCTGGGAAGTTTTGGGAGTTCTTCGGGATTCCGGCAAATTGGGTGACGTCTCTGTGTCACCTGAAGTTTAGACGTGCGGTAGTTTTGGCACGTGTTGTGCTTTCCTCCCTTGGAGGGTTTGCTACCATGTTTTGTTTGGTGTTTATCTTGTTCTGTTTCTTTGTGTCTTTTATTTCTGTTTGTAAAGTTTTGCTTATTCAATAAAGGTTATCCTTCCACTGCCAAAAAAAAAAAATGGAAGAATTTCTTTCTTCTAGAGGAGAAAGAGATGTGAAAGGCAAGGAAGTAGATGAGTTGCCTCATTTTTCATGATATAATTCACTACAGTTTAGAGATGATATAAGTATATTTATAATCTCAATGTCTCACATTCACTTGTCCACTTTTTATATTTTTAATCAGTTATATAAATTTTCTCCCATTTGTATTTGAATATTCATTTCTCTAACAATATTTAGCATGTCAGAGATTAAAACGATTCATTGAGACAAAGAAAGGGCACGGACATTTTGCCCGAGCGAGGGCAACATTTCACACGCATAGTGACACTAATAAAATTTTTAAATCTAACAGCAGAATTGGAGTCTCTCTTGACAATTGAGCAGCAAATTTGAATAACAAACAACTAACAAATTAGAGTATATATATAACACTTATATATGCAACTTACCTGAGACAACGACATCCCTTTGAGTACCTCCATCATCTTCTGAGATTGAAATAGGTATAGAAAGATCATGAATATCAAAAATAGCGGGAGCTTGTATATTTATACCTATTTAAAAAACACGTAGAAGCACAATTAGTTCTGAATTTTTTTTTTTACACTATTTTTCTTTTGAACCAAAATAACCATATAGAATAAGCTCAATGAAAATGATTACAATCATATCTAACACATCCAGAATACCTTCTAGAGCGTTATCAAAACTAAAAGGAACTAGTCCTAGCCTCAAGCCAAAATGACAATTACATACCCTTCTGCTGCCATCAGTATAGACATATAAGAAGTTGTGGTGATACAACGATAATACATAAAAATAGGTCTATTCATTCAATATTCGATGCTCACTTATTCTAAGCAAGCCTATAACAATATGAACGTAAAGCATAGTAAATAGGCAAAGTACAAAACATAACGTAACTTTCCAATGAGGAACTTGACCAACTTTCCACTCGGATCCCATAAGCTAGCGAAACCTGATAGAGTAGAAGCCCATCAACCTAGTCCAGCATACAACCCGAATTTGAACCCACTTCCAAGTTCTCATATGATTAGGCGTCCAGATTACTCTGGGCACCCAAATTGGTCTGATCACCCAAAATGGTTTGGACACTGAAACTGAATTGGGACCCCAAATTGATTTGCAGACTCAAATAGAAAAGGGCACTCCATTCCCGACATTTGTCACCGCTGCTATCATCAGCGCCATCTTTCCATCGATCTCCTCCTTTATTCTTGCCACCAGTAGCCATTAGAAACCCGCGCCTCAAGTTCGACGTTCAACTAACATCGCCGCCACACTTGTAATTCGGTGCACTACATCTCCCACACCCGCAGATTGGATCGCCTCCCTATGCTTCCAGCCCGTATCAAATACAATCCAGATCCGCCTGTTCTCCACTGCTCTGCGATTGTCAGGAGCCTTTAAGGGCCCTCGCCTTGGTCGCATCCGACCTGATTCCACCTTTGATTGCCATCTTGAGAGGCCGGCTGCAGTGACACCATCAGCCACTTCGAGTTCAGCCTGGTGAGATGTATTGAAGGGGAAAGCCGAGGATTCCTTTGGTGTAAAGAGGCGTTGGATTATTGCGCTAAGGCAGCGAGAGGTAAATGAAGATTGTCTGCTTACTGTCAGCACTATGTACCGGTGGTGGAGTCCCAGGCCATGGTGGCTAGAGTTTGCATGCAATCTTAACCCCCTGCAACGAGGGCGAGAGCCTGAGAGCCTTTTTTTTTTTTTTTTTTTTACTATTAACAATTAGTAAATTAGTATAGGAGAATTTCACAAATGGTCACTCAATTTTCAAATATATCACTTTGGTCATTCAACTATTACTCTGTCAATCACTTTAGTCACCCAAAGGGCATTTTATCTCACTTTAATCACTTTTCCTAATAATTCTAATACAGTTTTTTCAATTTTTCACAATTGGTTGGACGAAAATATCATTAATATTGTGGCAAATAATTTTTTTTTAATGAAAAATATTAATAAAGTGACTAAAGTGAATAACAGAGTTAAAGTTGAGTGACCAAAGTGATATATTTAAAAGGTGAGTGACCAAAATGTCGAATAGGTAAAAGTTGAGTTACCATTTGTGATATTCTCTCAAATTAGTATAGCAGACACATGTTGTGTAGCATCCAAAATTAATTTACTCACTTATTGCGATTAATTTACTCATAAGGGTTTTTGTCCATTTACCCAATTTCTAGAGATTTTTTTCCCACTTACCCCATTAAGTTTTTTTAATTCTCCCTTACCCAAAACACTCTGAGGAAGTCTTCCCTGATACCCCATAAAGTTTTTATTTATTTTTTTTATTTTTTTTTAATACCATTTTACCCTCATCCATGTGTTACTTAGAGAGAAAGAGAGAAAATGGAAGAGAGAGAAACCATAGGAGACTTCACCAGAGCCCCATCACCGGTCGTCAGATTCCGGTCACCGACCGCCCCCCACCGGACTTTTCTGAAAACCTTTCCAGAGGTAACCAAAGAGGTCGTCGGAGATTTCATAGGTCGCCGGAAAGGTTTATTGCCCCAATAGACGTCTATTGGGGCCCAATAGTCTACTGCCCCCTAATAAACGTCTATTGCCTCCCAATAGAGGGGCAATAAACCTCTATTACCCCCCAATAGAACTTTCGGTAGTCGGAATGAGAATTAATCTTCCTAAAATTAGACAAATAAAACTTTGATTAAAGAAAAAAATGAAGAGATTATATCAATTTAAGTCTATTGCCCCCCAATAGACATTTAACTTCTCTCTATTGGCCCCTAATTGACATTCAAAACAATTTTTTTTTCTTTTTTTCTTTCCTTCTGCCCCTTATTTTACTTAAAAATAAATAAATAAACTGATTTGGGCACCCAGAAAAATGATCTGGGCACCCACATCAAGACCGGACGCGTTTCTCGCCTACCAGGTGTTGGACTCCGGCGAGGTAGGCCGACCAGAGTTGCTTTGTCGTCTTCAGGAGTGGATGCTGCTTCTCCGATCGGCGCCGCAGACGGGAAAAAAAAAAAACCTAGATAGCCGAAATCGACCAGAAGCTCGGGGCTGTAAACGGAGGCATTTGCGGCACATGCCAAGGCCTGAGGACGTCGGTGGCGGTCGATCCCTGGCCGAGTCAACTCAGCGCTCCGTGCTCGTTGCCGTCCAATCTCAACAGAGTCCTCGATCTGCGGCATTGTCTCCGGCTTCTGCGACGTAGTCCGGCCTTTGTGGGGTAGTCTCCTGCCTCTGCGGCGTCGTCTCCTACCTCTGCGGCTTCGTCCGGCCTCTGTGGCGCGCGGCAACGGGCACGTTGCAGAGAGAGAGAGAGATGATGGCATGAAGTAGTTTACTAATTAATCTGAGGGTAGAATTATCATTTAGCTGTTAAATGGGTTAGTGGGAATAAAAAATTGTTGCTGGGGTAAGTGAGATAATTTTAGCTTAATTTGGTGCTTTGGGTCAAGGACCCTACTCATAATTTGTTATTGGAGTTGGTCTAAGTTGTAACAAAAATGAGAAATTGGGTTAAAATTAGACTAGATCAATGGTTACTCCCCTCTAATATAACAAAAAGGAATTTCACTCAAGATTTGAGGGATCCTTTGGATTCGTGCGTCTGTGGTGCAATGAATTAGTATGGCTTTGCCTGGCTTTCGCCGCAATGTCGGTGCAGGTGTCTTGGCGCTGGGATACCACTGCATGGGTGTATGGAAGTGGACTTTTGTGGACTTTTGGGGCTGGGATACCTCTAACAGCTAACTACCTGATCAAAAAAAAAAAGATCTACATGTTGCATGGAAGTGGACTTTTGTGCACTGAAAAACCGCAAACCATCCAATACCGCCCCGAATCTCCTTGAGGAAACCAAAACCAGACCTGGCCAGTGAATCGGCAAAAAGCCAAAATTACTTGAAGCGAACCTCAGATACATAAATACAGTAAAGACTACACCAGTACTCTTCCCTCTCTTTCTGCCTCCATCAACCTGCGAATGGTAACTGAAGGATGAAAACCGGTCGCAGCCAACAAAAAAACAGATCAGGTCAAAGCAGTGCCGAGTAGATAGAACAGCTAGGTGAGGGCATAGCCGTAAAAGCAAACACAGATTGTAAGGGTGAAACCAGAATACCAGATACACACTATTCATACGCGCTATTGTTTTTAACTCGCACTCAACTTTAGAAGATAGAATGTGCCTACTTCCTATTAATTTTTTTTTTTTAAATTTTAATTGACATTTATATTTTCTACCGGTTATCTAATGGTCCCACTATAGACTAGCATGCTGCTCGCCATCCCAACCCCAAGAAGGCAAGTATCATCATTTTCTTTCTCTACTAATAAACAAACCACATTCAAACCCAGAACTCATTTACCCGGAAACAAAAAAAAAAAAAAAAAAAAAGAGCAACTCATACCTCTCTCTATCTCCCTTCGAAACCATTGAATAAGTATTTCAAGCAGTAACAAACCCTCCTCTTAATCACTTTTACCGTCAAATTTTCTATAACCTTTGGGCAATTTAAGGTAGAGTGGTAGACCGTATCAGTGTGAATCCTCAGTTCATATCTCAAGGATATGCCAGATCCATGATCTTCTTCTTTGAACAACTTTTGACAGGCTTACCTCCTCCTCCTCAAAAAAAAACTTTTGACAGGCTTAACAACATATATCAAAGAGTTTTTACCACAAACAGTTGGTTTCCGACATTCTAAATCTATCACATTGGTACTTCAAAATTAATTCCCAACATACTTCTAGTACTCTTCGTTAGTAACATTGTTAGCTCCTTTCTGCTAAGGGCATTTTCATCTTTCCCTTTTAGTACTCTTCGTTTGTCATGTTAACTAATTATATAATAGTTATCCTAAATACTTCTCCTTTTGCATATACTAGTACTTTTATGCTTTGAATTTTTCTTATTTTTAGTTAGTGATTGGTGACTAATTATCTCGATCAAGAAAGTAATGGGTTTCGTGGCTGGGAGAGGGAGAGGGCAAGATGAAAATACCCTTAGAAAAATGGAGGAGCTAACTGTGTTATTAATGGAGGGTACTAAAAGTATGTTGATATTTAATTTTGAGATACCAATGTGATAGTTTTAGAATGTTGGGAACCAAAGTGTTGAATGACCCAAATTTTAGGGACTGTTTGTGACATTTACTCTATATCTAAATTCCATCTTCTTGTTAGATAGATCTGTAACCCAAGCTTCAGCTTTTGTGAAACGCCAATGATTGGAACTTAAACCAAAACCGCGTTGGTTAAATTAACATAGTTTGGTTGTCGATATCGATCAATTCACCGAACTGAGTCAACCGAGTCTACCCCAATTGTTGCATAACATAGATTATAATTTTAAACTTTTAGTTATATTATATGCATAAAGGCTTCTGTTCAGACCTCTAAAATTGGCACTCGAACATCTCCTTCTAAATTTACACATTGAATTTTCATTTTTGACCTTTTCTTGTTTTTCCATCACCATCTCCTCATCCGCAAAAGAGATTGAGTAAAGACTAAAGAGGACTATTAATTCAATAGAGAATGAACATAGTATTTCTAGACCTGTAAATGGACTGGGTTTGGAGTGGATCGACCTAAATCTGAATATGTATAGTAATAGCAAAGTTCAACCCGATCCCATCCAATTATCCGGTGGACTAATGGATATTCGGTCCACTAGTCAGATCCGTTTATTATAAAGAATATTTTTTAATTTTAAATATTAATATTAACTTTTTATCATGATACTTCATAAAACTTCAATAAAATGTTGAAATGAAACGAATGTTAGAATTAAATAACCAAAATACTCCTTAGAACAATACACTAAGGTAAGCAAAATATTGTGTTTGTGAAAAAATAAAAATAAATAAATAATTATAAAAAAAAACCGGATCATTAACTGATCGGATCAACCTAAATTCGTGTTTGATCCGTTAAATATACCGATTAACGGATCCTGATCATTACCGAATCGACGGATCAAATTTTCAATCCAAACTCGTCCAATAACGACAGATCCGGATTAAAATCCGGTCATTAACAGATCTAAGCAATTCCAACAGTTTCCCTATATTTTAATTTTCTGTATTTTAGGGAAAAATTAACCTCTTTTGCTCCAAATGATTCCATATACTATCCATATTTTAGGGATAGTGAGGAAAGAGAAAGCAAAATTCCCTAAATTTACAGCAATCTCTAAAATTTAAGAAAGAATTATGGAGATTTTAGAAATTGCTGTAAAATAAGGAATCTGTTGGAGTTGGAGAATAAAATTAAAATTGCTTAAAGCTTTGACTTTTGCTTCCCTATAATACAAAAATTATAGGGAAACTGTTGGATTTGCTCTAAGTATTTCCCAAGTCCCCCCACTACTATTGAACCTATGTAAGAATAAAAGGATGGTTGTATAAGTCAATTGAAGAAATCGAACACACCATAACTGTTTCTAATTGTTTCTAGATGAACTACCTACATAGAAGAAGAAGGAGAAGAAAAACAATTCCAACCCAATACCATCTACATATATCATTTTTGTTGCTCATTTCAACCCAATTACAGGTTGTTGCAATCAACCCAATTACAAATTGTAATTAACTCATGAAGTTTTGGATGGGACTCTAGTAGTGAAGCGATCACGCCAAGGTCACAGAGGAAAGGAGGGGAAAAAGGGAGAGGAAGTTGGGATCTACAATTGCAATTTTTTTGTAAGGATAAAGTCAGAATTAAAAATAGACCATTTTTGCAAAACACACCCCCGGCCCTCCATTTTGTTATGCACATATTTGTGTGTAATGCTAATGAGAAAAGGAAGAGGGGTTGCAGTTTGAGAAAAAAGCTCACCCTAAATTTTTTCAAAAGATGTGAGATGTCTACTTATCAATTTAGGAGGTACGAATGAAATACCCTATGTGCATTGGAGATGCTTAAGTCTACAATTTATCCTCTCAGTCTCGCACTACCTCTATTTTTCAAAATTGGTGGCACAATAAAAAATAAATAAAAACAATGACATATATAAATATGGTGCTTTTCTAATTCATATGGATCTAGAAATGAATTTAGTTGTATTTTAAAAAAAAAAAAAATTTAAAATTTTAAAAGTAAAAGGATATGACTAAATGCATTGACTAGTACCATGTAGAATATATGGATTAGGGTGGTTCTAGTTGGACCTCCAAATCTGATATTTGAACCTCTAACTTTTTTAAGTTATTAATAGACTTTGTCAAGTCATATGAAAAGACAAATAAGGACAGAGTGAGAAAAAAATATATATATTTTTCTTACCTCCCTAAATATAACATTCAATCTTTTCAAAAAAAAATAAAATAATAACATTCAATTAAATTGGTTTTTTCTTTTTCTGGAATTTCCTTATATTACTATATAGTTTTATAATTTACCTAAAACAACTAAGTAAAAATAATAATTTCTATACATAGCCCATCATTTAATACAAAAGTAAATTCAAAACAATCTGATTTGAAAGAAAAGGCAGCACAAAAATTAAAATTAGGGTTTTTCTCTCTACCTACTTCTAAAGGCCGGTTTTTGGTTTCTGGAGATCATCCTCGTCCGGCGGGGCCTGGACGCACCGGCTGGCCTCTGGCCTCGCCGTCGTATTGAGGTTGGCTGCTGGACGGGTATTGGATGGGCTATTGCTCAAGGGATGCATCTGATGGGGTTTGCTCGAGGCTTGTGGATGGTCTGGCTGGGATGGTGATCAGAGGTGGTAGTCGTGCTAGCAGTTCCGACAATCGAACCTTGATGATGACGGCGCCACCGATCTGGCTGTGTGGTGGTGGGCTCGGGGTTGGTTTCTCTCCGTGGCGGTGTGGGTCGAGGCGGCGTGGCTCGTGCGGTTTGGGTTGTCGACGGTATGCTCGTGGCGGCGCGGATCGAGGGTGGGATGCGTGGGCTGAGGCGGCGTGTCTGGCGCGGTTTTGGGTCGTAGGCGGTGGATCGTGGGGCGCGGATCGAGACGGGGCTGGTCGTGGCGGCGGACGGAGTTTTGGCTAGCTGGTATGTGCGACGGGGACAGAGCTTGGCTGGCAGGTGGACTGGACCGGACCAAGCTATTGGGCCTTGGGTGGACTTCTGCTTGATAGATATCCCATTTGGGCTTGAGTTTATGGGCTGGGGTTTACCCTAGTCCAGTAGCTGCTATGTTGGGCTAGGGTTTAGGCCCTTAGCCCAACCCTATGTTTTTAGTTTTGTCTAAATTCCATAAATTCCTTGTATTAGGAACCTAGATTTCTAGCGCCTCTAGCGTAGTACCAAAGGAGGATCTCCGCTATCTCTACTATCTGAAATGTATAATGAGTGTGTCTATTTCTACGTACCACTGTGGGTACTACCACACCTTCTTGATCTGTCTAGTTGAAGGCAGCAGAAGGATATGTAATGGCCATTTTGGCATGTGATGAATGCAACTAACACCCGATTTGGGTTTGATTCAAAAAAAAAAAAAAAAAACAATCTGATTTGAAATTTTCTTAAACTAAATTAATTGAATATTATGATATAGTTATTACTCAATCTTCCAACCCAAAACCTTTGAAATCCTTCTTTAGCAAATTCAAAGGGATTCTAGCAACATATCAAGATCAAGAACCAACCCTCTGATTAATTTTGGTGGAGAAGAGTCATACTCATAAGAGAGCAATATCATGTGATTTTGATTCATTCTTATTCTCGTAGTTGAAGATAGAGATAAAAAGTAGATTAACAAATTATTGTATCTCATGTTCAAGGGTGTTTTAGGAAAAATAAGGAGGTCTACTTAGCTTTTCAAGTATTCTAAAAAGTAAATTAGAGATGTACTAAATATAGGAGGTCCAAATAGCAAATTTAGAGGTCCAACTAGAAGCACCCTATGGATTAAAGATAGAAATTAGTTTGTTTAGTATATAGTGAGAAGAAATGTGATACTTACTTTCATAGATCCATTTTTGCCAAAATTTGAGTTGCATTCCACTTAAGAATGCAGAGTGCATACGAGACAATACCAAGATCGGAGAATTGCCTCCATGTACAGTTTCAACCGTGGCCAACCTTGGGCAATTTGAAAGTAAGTCCCACGGAATATCTGAAGTGGAGGTTATGAAGAAAATTATACATACCAATCAAATATTTAAGGAGTCACCACTCAGAAGTAATTGATTAAATATGTTTGAATTTAACTCTTACCAAATTCCTTCGCTCCAAGACAAAACACAAATAGTGAAGCACCTTGCCATCTGTTCTTTGGCGGAATTAAAGCTTCCCGTGGAGTAACGGAATAGAGATAGCGGCCCAATAGGAATTTTAACAACATGCAAGCCTCCACAACTGGAATGTAGTCATTGGGAGAAGCCACAATGCCAAGTATTTTCTGGTTCTTTGCAACCATGGGTTTAATCATTTCGATCACAGCTCCTTCACTGTACTCGTCTCCTCGCTGGTGGCATAACCTTATGGCACGACCTAAAGCAGTATAGCCTTGTCCATCATTTATTTCCAAAGCTTCTTTTCTCATCAATGCTACCAACTCTTTCCCAATATGCACATGCCCTTTCAAGAGTGCTATGTGAAGAGCGTGGCAATTGTTGGAGTTTCCTATTTCCAAATCTTCTTCCCTCATCAACTCTCCCAACTCTTTCGCAATACTCACATTCCCACTCCCAGCTGCTACATGAAGAGCAGTTTCACCATAATTTCTGTTTTTTATTCCCAAGCCCTGTTGTCTCATCAACGGCACCACCTCTTTCACAGCGTCCACATTCTCCTTCTGTACTGCTATGTGAAGAGCGGTGCAACCATTATCATCTCTTATTTCCAGATCTTCTTGAGTCATCAACAACACCAACTCTTTTACAATATGCACATGCCCTTCCCTCGCTGCAATGTGAAGAGCTGTAGATCCTCTAGCTGCTGGACTTCTTGCTCTTAGTACATTAGGAAGTAGTAATGTAGCAAGGCACTCCTTAGCATTATCCCAGTCACCATTCACAACAGAATCAAAGAAAGGTTCATAGCTGGAGTCGAAGTGATAGTTGGAACTGTTCTGATTTCCTGCCATGCATCCCAATCAAGATGGGTTTTAATAATTAATCATCTTTTATTTTAATTCTACCAATTTTAACTTAATTAAAACATTATCCCACTACTGTTCATCTACTTAATTAAACAAAAAGAACATACCTCCTTCACCAGATTTTATTTCCAAGTCTTCATCAGCTGTTGTCAACTCCTCCCTCGCATCATCGATTTTGGTATAAAGATATCTGTTTCTCTCTTCTCTCTCTGACAAATAGAAAATTTAATTGGGATTTGTTCTAATTTCTTATATTTCGTGGACGTGAATATATAGCAACAATCAGGGGTGATAATGGTAGGATAAGCATACCAATGGGTCTATGATGTGTGCAACCTTTATGAGAACCATTTCATTTTCAGTTTAAAACATTTCAAATTAAAAGTGAAAAGATGAAAGACATCAAACTACAACAACTTATATGCCGTTTTTATTTTATTTTATTGTAACTTTATCACAATCTGATCTAGTTTATTTATTTATCTTTTATTTAATGACGTAGTTTATAACATGGAGCGTACCTTTTTTTTCTAAACGTAATGTGTCATGTGATTTGAACTGTTTCTCCAAGACCTCCCAGGCCATCTTGGCTGTGCGGGTTTCATTGATAAAAGAAAATGGTTGAGTCCCGCAAGAAATTTTAATTGCATGTAAAGCCTTGGCATTCTTTGTCTTCCAAGCCTTGTATTCAACTTCTCTCTCTTCTGGTTCAGGAGGTTTCATGTTGACGACATCCCAAAGATCTTCGGCCAACAAGTAAGTTTCAACCCGAGAACTCCATTCTTTATAGTTATGTTGGTTAAGAACTTCCAAGACAATTGAATTGGAGGCAACTGTAATGCTCGCCATGCTATATAACGCTCAATCTGCCAAATGATTTAAGGTAATTTTAAGTCGAGTCTATATGGAAATAAGAAAAAGAGTTATTATTCAAATGAAACCAAGTATAAGCTGTAAACTCACCGATAGTGAATTGGTTGGAAAAATCTTCGTAAAGCGGGTGCTTGCATATTCCGGTATGTGCAGAGGCAGTAGCCAAACTTGTTATTTATCTTAGCAAATCAGTAATTATTTAAAGAGACTTGGGCAGGAGACTTATTAGAAAATGAAGACAGTTCACCCCGAAATTACGTCGAGATTTGCAATTTATAATACAGTAGGAGCATAGTAAACAAAGAGTAAATGACAAGTTAATAACTTTTATAGTTTATGAACAAGATCCAGATCTGAAAATATCACTAGAATTTCATATCTGCATCGACTTTATAATATTTTAGTTCTCAGTTTATATCTGTTGTGGAATTCGTTTAGTTAACCATTAAACTTAATGACCATATGGGAAACAACGACTTGATTCTCATTTTAGGACATGATAATAATAAAATATTAGCTAACAAAGAAACTGGGCATATGCATTGTTTTTTTCGATTAAGTACAGTAATCTAGATAAGTATTAAGTGGCTGGATTAGTCTTATCTTGCCAACTATATACGTATATATTTTATATATGTTGTCCCTGTTACCAACTTGTGTAGTGACTAGTGAGTGACGACATTGCAAAACAAATTAATTATTTCCGGTGGGTGCACTTGATACTAGCCGGCCTCAATCCTTTTAGACCGTTGAAGGTGTATGAATCATAAGCACTTCTGCGAGTTATGTCTACTACTGTATATAAGAAGGATTAATTACAAATTACTACCCGAATTATATTAACATTATCAAATGGGTACTCAAATATTAAAATTTGTCAATTTCATATTCAACTTTTATTTTTGTTAGCATTTTAATACCTCTTTTAATAAAACTGTTGAAGAACTCTGTTTTCCGCTGATGTGGACGGTTATGTGATGACGTGAGATTCGTTACTCCCACTCATTTGTTGATTAAGATGCCAGTGCAACATAGATAAAATCTAACTTTATTTTATAATTTTGAAATTGAAAAATAAAATAATAATAATAAATAAATAAATTTAAATCTTAACCACCCGTTTCTCCCTCTATTCTAGAGTGATTTTTTTTTTTTTTTTGAAAAATTCAAGCTCCATTTCATTACTAAGTCAAGGAGTTACAATCATGGTTCAGTACATCAATCATACAGCTTGGGACTTGAGAGAGCCAAGTCTCATGCTGATTTGATTCAAAGCCAATGCTAGCGAGCCGATAGGCTGCTTTGTTACAACTCCTAGGAGCATATATAATCTGTACTCCCCGCAAACTGTGCAATGCTACCTTAATATCATCAATTATACTACCATACTCAGAAAGTGCAGCTCCATTGTATGATATATCTTGTACTGCTGCAAGACAGTCAGTCTCGACAATGGCCGAGGTGAGTTGCAGCTGTTGAATAAAATCAAGTCCTGCTCTTATAGCGAGTAACTCTGCATGTTTGGCTGAGGCAATATGCTGCACACATTGAGCAAAACATGCTAGAAATTGACCTTTAGAGTCCCGTGCAATTCCACCCAGGCCTCCATGAGTAAGTGATGGCAAGAAAGCACCATCAACATTGACTTTGACTTGATTACCTGGTGCAGGGGTCCAGCTTGGTTGCACACAGTGTCGGCCCTGAGCCTAGGCGAAGCAGGCCCAAGCCTAGGGCCTCAAATTTCAGCGGCCTCAAAAAAATTTATTATGTAGGCCTGCAGATAACAAAAAAAAAAAATCAATCTAAATGACTTTGCGTCTTCGTAGATGCAACATGGAGCTCTGTTTTCAATACTTCCATCAGATTAAGACGCAAAGCAGCAGAGAGGAGATGATCTTCCTCTTTCTCAGTTCAGAAGCTCTTTCCCAATCCAAGACAAAAATCCAATTGTGATTGAACATCTCAGAAGGTTTCCCAACGGTGGCTGAAGAACAAAATCGAAAATCCAATTGTGATTGAGAGGATCAGAATAAAAAGTAAATTCAAGAGATTGAAGAGTTGATTTTATCTTCCAAAAAGGCAAAAAGGTAAGATCTTTGAAGGTTTTTATTTTAAGATTATATCGGAGGATCGAAAGAATGTGAATTCCCAGTTGGATTCTTCGGTTTTGTTGCCCAATTTGGGTTTAAACGACGCCGGATCGGGCGGCGAGTCGAGGGTTTTTGGGGGAAGGGGAAGTGGGGAAAAGGGCTGGAGCAATGGGGTTTTATTAGTTTCCAAGGACCCGGAGAATCTCCCGAAAATTGCGTTTGGGGAGTTTGTGAATTTGGTTAAGGAAGAGAATGAAGTTTCCGAAGAGGCTTTGGTGAGAGATGTGTTGTATGCTTGTCAGGGAATTGATGGGAAGTATGTAAATTTGATTAATACCTTTGCGGCTAATTTGATTAGCATATGATATAGGTAATCTGATGGGAAATGGATTGGTTTTTCAGTCTGAAGTTTTCGCTGTTGCATTTGCTGTACTTGCTGCTGGTGCTGTCATTTTGACATTGAATGTACTCCTACTGGTAATAACTCCTCTCTCTTTACTCCTATTGATTTGTTTCTGTTGGGGTTTGCATGTCGAGATTTTAATGGCGCTAGGAGATCCATAAAATGTTGTGTGAAGCTGTATAGCATCGTATATAGGCTGTGAAACTTTAAATCTTGATCAGCTTGTGGAATTGCGAATTATGGTAGTTGATTGGTTATTATAACAGAATGTATACTAGCGCTATTTGATTCTCTATTTTTCTTCTATCACCTAATGATGTTGTGGGATCGGCTTAGTGGCGATTGAGTATGGGCAGTGGATATGTAACATAAGTGGATCACAAGATAGCTAGTTGTGTTCTTTAGTGGTTTCTAATACTGGTATTCTAATGGTGCATCATGGTCATGAAGTATAATAGGAACAATTTTCGTCCTGATTTTTTGTAACAAAATGATGTAGTAGGTTACATGCTAATGTGTTAGAAAACACAATCTCATCATTTTGTGAAAAAGATTTGGTAAACAAATTGGTAAGTGCGGCAACACATGAATATCTAGAGCTAATTAAATTGTTGTATGCTAGATATGTTAATATGAGATTGTTCTCCCATAAAATAAGAAGCTTAACAAAGTGGTCTTTTTCAGGGTGGACACATAATTTTCTTTCAGAGCCTAAGTCTTCTTGGTTATTGCTTATTCCCTCTGGATGTTGGAGCTTTAATCTGTATGGTGAAGGACAATGTGATATTAATTGAAGGTTGTTATAGTAAGCATGACACTGGCTTGGAGTTCTTGGTCTGCATATCCTTTCATGAGTTCAGCAGTCAACCCCAGGTGAAAAGCTCTAGCACTTTGCCCCGTTTTCTTGTTGTAAGTATCTGTTGGTTTTCTTTTAAAAATGCAAGACAGGTCATATTTCAGTGATACTTTGAAATTGAGATATTGTTTTCTTTTGTAATGTTTTGGGGCCTCGAATTTTTTTTCGCCTTGAGCCTCCAAACTCACAGGGCCGGCCCTGGTTGCACACTCTGCTGCTTCACACCCGTAGATGAGCGTGCCTGTTTAAAATCATCAAGCCAAGTCATTGAGCTTAGGAACAAAGCAGTAGCCGGTTTCGAATTATTTTCCCATAGCATACTATTTCGATTCTTCCACAGAGCCCATATGCCCATCATAAGTCTTTCAAAAACATCTTCCTTCAAACCTACTGCCCTTTCTAGCATCCATTCTTTGAATACCAGATTTGGTAACAGAGAATTTTGAAAATTAAAAGGAGAAGCAGAGAAGAAATCAATAGCCACCGGACACTTACAAAATAGATGGACCAAGTCCTCCATTTCATGATTGCAAAATAAACATTCTGTCTCTCCATCATATCCCTTTGTTAGTAGACGTTGTCTTGTAGGCAACAAGTCGTGGCAAGCTCTCCACACACAGATTTGAACTTTACTCGGTACTTTGGCCTTCCAAATTTTCCTCAAAAGTTCAGAAAATGGATCACCTGTTGAAGTAGTAGCCAATACATCCCCTAGAAGATGCTGCCTTGCTATCCAATACGCCGTTTTAACTGTAAAATCCCCTCTGCTTTCTGGCTTCCAAAACATTTTATCTGTTGTAGCACGTCTACTAAGAGGGATAGCAAGAATATGCTCAGAAACATTTGGATGGAAAACTGTTCGTACCAAAGCAGTCTTCCATGAGTGATCACTTGAGTGATCACTTGAGTTTATCAAGTCTGCTACTTTTGCAACCATGGTATTAGGTTGCCTTTGAATGAGATACTGAGGGCAACGTGGAATCCAGTCATCTTTTCAGACACTAATCTGTGTACCATCCCCAACTCTCCATCTAACACCTGCCTTGAGAACCGGTCTACCTTCAACAATACTCCTCCAAGAGAAGGATGGAGCCTCCCCTAGTTCTACCTCCCAGAACGAACAATTTGTAAAATATTTAGCCTTGTACAATTGAGCAATAAGGGACTGCGGATTTGAGATAATTCTCCACCCCTGCTTTGCTAGCATGGCTAGGTTGTATGCATAGAGATTCTTGAAACCCATACCTCCTTCTTTCTTAGTAAGACATAATTTTTCCCAACTTCTCCAATGAATCTTTTTCTTGGAATCAGTATCTCCCCAAAAAAAACGATGCACAAAGTTTGTGAATATCATCACAGAGGACTTTAGGTAGCAAGTAACAGTTCATGGCATATAGGGGCATGGTTTGTGCAACTGCTTTAATAAGTATTTCTTTTCCTGCACAGCTTAGAATCTTTGATTTCCAATTCACCAACTTCTCCTTTATGTATTGGAATTTTGCAGTCTTGGATTTTCCCACCCTCAATGGGAGACCCAAATATCTCTCATGCTCTTCAACTCTTTTTACCTCACGAATGGATGCTAAAGAAAATTGAATTTCCACATGCACATTTCTACTAAATACCACACTACTTTCTGAAAATTAATCTTCTGTCCAGAGGCTCTTTCATAGATGTTGAGAATTTCCCGAATAACCTTACATTCATGAGCAGTTACAGTTCCAAACAGGAAGCTGTCATCCGCAAAGAACATGTGATGTAGTGTAGGGGCTCCAGGACACATTTTTAATCCCTGAATTGCACCTGCTTCAATAGCCTAAGAAAGAAGAGTTGAAAGGCCCTCAGCACAAAGGATGAACAAGTAGGGTGAGAGTGGATCTCCCTGTCGGATTCCTCGGGTTGGTGTGACTATTGCAGTTTGCTCCCCATTGACAAGAATAGCATAAGTAACAGACTCAACACATCTCATAATCATCTGAATCCATTTCGAGTCAAAAGCCAATTTGGTTAACATAGTATGCAAGAAGGTCCACTCAAGACGATCATAAGCTTTTGAAATATCTAACTTGAGGGAGAAAAAGCCCTCTTCCTGAGATCTCAGTTTATGCATAAAGTGAGCTACCTCGGTAGCTACTAAGGTGTTATCAGAAATTAGTCTACCCGGAACATACGCACTCTGGAGGGGAGAGATAATCTCAGGTAGCCATCTTTTCAACCTATTGGCAATGACCTTAGAACTGATTCTGTAGAGTACATTACATAGGGCAATTGGTCTGAAGTGAGACGCATATGTAGGATCTTTAACTTTTGGAATAAGACAAAGATGGGTGAAGTTGGAAGCCGCCCAAATATCTCCCCCTTCAAGGAAGTTACGAATAGCCATACAAACTAGGGCTGGGCATTTAGCCCGAAAACCCGGTCTGGGCCCTTTAAAAAAATTTGACAGTTTTTTAAGGCCCGGCCCGAAAACATTATATAACGGGCTAGGCTCGGTCCTTAAAAGTAAAAAAAAAAAAAAAAAGCCTGAAGGCCCGAACTGATGTATAGTGAGTATATTTGTTTAGTTTTTTATTCTTCTCTCTTCCTCTTTTTCTTGACTCTCTTCTTCTCTCTCTTCTGAGTTGTTTAGTTTTTTATTCTCCTCTCTTCCTCTTTTTCTGGACTCTCTTCTTTCTCTTCAATTACTCATGTTTTTTTAGTTTTCTATTCAATTCTCTGTTAGAATCTGGACTCTCTCTTCTTCTCTCTCTTCTTTCTTCTTTCTTCTTTCTTCTTTCTTCTTTCTTCTTTCTTCTTTCTTCTTTCTTTTCCTGTCTCTTCTTGTTCCTCCCTCCCGTCTATTTTTTCTTTTCTTTTCTCTTCTTATCTTCTTATTCTTCTCCCCAAACGCCTCCATTCAGTCCATTGTCTTTTTTTCTTTTCGTTTCCCTTCTCTCCCTAGTCCCTAGTCCTCCTTCCCCATCAGATCAATTGTAGATAATTGTCTTTACTCATCCCCAAAATTTTTTTCTCTCTCGGTCTCTTTCTAGTTTTTCACTTTTTTTGTAGCTATGCCGATTGGAGGACAAATCTGAGTTGTGGCTTTAGAGGGCGGAGGAATGGGTTTGGAGCAAGATCTAAGAACAGATCTGTTTTTTTTTTTTTTTATAGCCTTTTGGGCCCGAAAAGCCCGAAAAAAACGGTCTTGGCCCAACTCGGTCCTAAAACTGAAAAAATATTATTTAGGCCCGGCCAGAAAATTCCGGTCCGGGTCCGGGCTCTATAAATTTTACACGGGCCGGGCCCAATCCCAGACCTACCAAAGAATTCACACAGAACACCAGATTTTTAGTTACGCAGTGAAAACCTCAAATATGAGATTAAAAACACTGCGGGGCTCTTACTCTTGAGAACCTAAAAAGAACAATTAACTTATAACGAATGATATGTTCTTTACAAAACTCAAGTAGCACTCAATTTGCTACACTCACTAGACAAAACTATCAAGAAGCTTGTCTTCAATCTTGAACTCTTTCTTCACTTGAACGATCGCCAATTATCGCTCTCCTTTCTTCACAACTTCTCTCAAGAGAATTTATGCATATGAGAAACACAATCAAGACACTTAAGCATGGAACAAGTGTCTTTGACTCTTATGACAACTCCAATCTTAAGCAAACAAGCAAGACTACTCAAATAATTCTTGCATCCATGGTTCACCCATATGGACGTCTCTTTTATTGAATATATTCAGAACCAACGTGTGTGTCAATCAACCAAGATTCTACCCTAATTATGATCCTATTAGGAAACAAAATCTTTTTTATTAAGGATAACTAATTAAAAACACCAAATCCTAAAATACCTAGGATTTCAATAATCTGATTTTATCAACAGAAAAATATCTTTATATAAAAAATATTAAACCTGAAAGATACTTTCCTAGATCAAACACACTTTAACACACGGGACTGATTCAAAAGGATACTTCATTGTTTTGTATGGGAATGCCAATACACCAAGTGAAAAGCTTGTACCTACATAACCATCATCATGATAGTAAGACAAACCTTATTTGAACTATTCTGCTCTATAAAACTACCCTTGTACTGTGAAAATCCATTAGGCTGATGTAGAAAAATACCAGCTTCTATATCTATTATTGTAATATGTACCCAAATAGCTTTTAGTTACTTGAGGATTTTGCATGCTAAAATGTTATTTATTATTTGAGGATTTGTTTAAGTGGTTAGAGCACGCACTACCTATGTACGAAGTAATGTGTTCGAGTCACCATGGGGGCAGGAGTGTAACCCTTTGATCCTCTTTTAACATAAGAATAGAATAATAATAATAATAATAATAAAATTAAAAAATTCCATGAAAACAGATAAAGAAAAAGAGTTAATTAAAAGTTCTAGAGAGAGATTAGCCTTTGAAGGCTGCTCAATATTTATTGCCTTGTCCTATTTTTTTTTTTTTTTCTGCCTCCTTTTCTTTTCAGAAAATAACCAAGGGGAACATCAGAGTTCCAGTTGACTATCCTAAACTCCTGGAAATATAACTAGCCAATATGTTTTATGTCCGCGCGTGTACATAAACTGACATCCAGAGATAATTTTTGAATTAATTTTGTCAAGCAGTTGAGAAAATTTCCTCAAAACAAATAACAACAGTATGGTTGCTAATACTATGGTTTTGTCATTTATGACAACAATAACCAGACTAGGAAAAGAAAGGTTGCTTCTATATCTATTATGGGAAAAATGCACCAACAGTGTCTGGAGACTCTGAGGACCGTCAAAATAATACCTAGACTTTCAAACGTATCAATGTGATACCTGGACTTCTATTTTGTTGTCAATGTAGTACCTATGCCAACTTTCCGTCACGGTGCCGTTAATTCTGACCACGTGTGAGGCATGTGAGGTACAAAATGAAGGTAAAAATACTGATTTGCCCATATAACTGACATTTTAAATATATTTTTTTTTTGGTAAAAACATTTTAAATATTTTTAATAAAAAGGATCTATTTACCTTTAATTTTTTTAATTAATTTTTTTTACCCCTCCACCTCTCGTCTTCTTCCTCTCCCCTCGATCAACCACTCTCTAAAAAGAGTGACTTCTCTTGCCGATTCCTCCAGCAACAACACCTCAGTACTCCTCGATTTCAGGCACACGGTGCCGACGCAAGTTGACCTCGACGAAAGGATCAGCGGCGCACCCCATTGGACCTCCATCATCTGTCCATTTTGGAGGACGAAATTGAAATTGGGATTGGGATTGGGATTTGGATATGGATTAGGTTCTCTGTAAACTTTGACGGTACTCAAAGCGGGATTGCGGCTCCGACTACCGCCCGGGGTTCTGATCATAGTCGCTGGCTTGGCGTTGGATTGGGCTAAAGCGGTGTGTTGGGTGACAGCGGGATTGAAGTCGGATTTCAAATGGAGTTCGAATTTGGGGCTGAGTGATAGTTCTTGTTCACCGACCTTGGTTTGGATCAGATTGTCCGGATCTGAATTTAGGTAGGTGGGTGAGAGTGATTCAAGAGGCCTCCTGCTGGTCTCTCTCCCCTCTATTCTCCCCCAGCCACGTTCTGCACACAGAGAAGGGCACCAAAATCACCCTCTAGATTGTTGGTTCAATTTGTAATATGTACCCAAATAGCTTCTAGTTGCTTCGTCATTAAATTTTTGAATAACCGAACAAGATATTGGTAATGTCATTCTGTAATACAAGATCTCATTTTGTTTCCCATGCAGAAACCTTAATCTGATTGAAAGACTTGGTGTTTATCCACTTACTTCATCAAGACGCGACTGAAGTGTTGATATATCATTTCTTTTTTACTCGATATCAGCAGAAAGTGCACTCGACTGACGCTGGAGCATAATCAACTCATCCAGTGTTTCCACAGAATCCTTCTTTATTTTTTTAGTATGAGTCAAGTGTAGGCTTTAAAGTTGATTTATTATCAACCCCCATCACCTCAGCAGCTGCTGACCCCTTAGGATTCAATACATACTGAAAGCCATTACAAAGTTTTAACCTGCAATAGTGAAAAAGATACCAATTTCATCAAAGAACTAAAAATGTTCATCAAAATTTCTTGTATTGTCAGCTGTAACACTTGAACAGAAAGCAGCCAAAACATCGGGCGGGAAGGAAACAACCTAAGAACAATTGTACAGCATACAAATAACAAGTGGCTTCTTTACATTCAAAAGATGAAGCAAGTTAGTTTTAAGAACAAACAAAGGTACAGGATTAGTTTAGTGGCTCCATGAGTACAGCTATTGGATTAACTTAAAATGAAATGTGTCATCAAAGCTAATCATAACGAACGCAAAGTAAATAATCAGTTAACCACAAAACAAACCAAATATAATGGAAACTGAAATATCAAATTATAAGGAGGGATGACAAACCTCCTCATAACTTGGTTGCACTCCATGGCCAAAGCCTCCAGCTCCTTAACCTTGGGGCCGAGCATCTTATCCAAATCCCAAACCTTCTCCTCCCACACATTCCTAGCCAGCTCCGCTTCCCCAATATTCCTCTCCACAGCCTGCAATTCCCTCTTCATTCTCTCCACATCCCTCTCTCATTAAAACTCTGCGATTCAACTCTCTTCTTCAACTCCTCATTCTCCTGCAAAATGCTCTTCTTCTCTTCCCTCTTGGCCTTCAAAGCCCTCTTTTTCTCCTCCGAAGCCTTCTCCAACTTCTTCACATTCTTGTCGAGATTCTCAATCATCTCACGAAACTTGCTCACATCCTCATCCAGCATACTCTTCTCCCTCTCCAATGCCTCCTTAAGCGACGGCTCCGACCTCAATGCCTCCACTTCCGCCTCCAGCTCTGCCGCATGCTGCTGCAGAACCTTCGATCAATTGCTCCTCCGATTCGTCCCTCTGCCTCTCGAACTTCCCCACAAACTCTCGATCCACCTCCTCAGCTTCATCATCTTGCCCCCTTATGTAATGCGAGTAGCTCTGCAACGTGTACTGCCCCACGAGGTTGTTATCCAGAAACGCCTCCGAATTCCGATCGAGGTGATCGTTGTAACGAACGAGCTGGAACAACCAGTGAATCACGGCAAGCAGATTCGGCCACTGGTGCGAATTGACGGTGGGGGTTTCGAATCATGGACTTGTTGAGCTTGAAAGGGCATTTTAGGGATTTCATAATGAACGGGAGGTCGTCCTCGAGCTTCGGTGACGGCCAATCGAGGCCGGTGACGAGTAATTTGAGGGCTTCGGTGATCTCTCTGGCGGGAGGGATGGGGAATTTGAGGAAGACTTGGAGGGAGTGAGAAGGCGGGGGAGGGCGGATTGCTGGTAGGAGCAGTCTTTGTAGAGGTCGACGTTGGAGATGGAGCCGCCGGGGCCGATTCCGATGGAGGAGGGGCGGCTGCTGGCGAAGCTGGCAGAAGTGGTCGAGCGGCGTTAATGGTGGCGGTGGCCGTGGGTTCATCGACGGGTTGGGTCGCCGAATGCCTCTCATATTAACTGTGAAAGTTTTCAGGTGGGATTCCAATTTGGTAGTGGAGATGAGAGATTGAAATTTTGGTCGGCGAATCCCCAAAAACTTGAAACTTCAAAACTTGGTTTATTTCCCGCCCAAAGAGGTCATCTCTAGGAGAAATAGTTTAATGTTTTTCATATTTATTTACTTTTAATTTTTTAAATCTGAAATTTACCGAGGCGTTTTGTGATTAAAACCCAACGTTAAGTTAGAATTAGTGGGTCACTAGTCACACTTGTCGCTGTTTAACAAATAATAATTCATTTCATATCTTTTCTTAACTATTTATAGTCTATATCATTGGTTGAGATTAGGCTTGGCATTTAAACCTGTAACCCGCACGATACCCGCACGCTAAAAACCCGCCCATTTATTAATCCGGGATAAGAAAAACCCGCACGCAAAAAACCAGTAAATTAACGGGCGTTGCGTGCTAAACCCGTTAGAACCCGTTAACTCAAAATCCTTCCCAAAAACCCATTTCGACTCTTTCTATCTTTCGGCAACCACAACTATGTGAGCACAGCAGCCTCCACAAACAACCCTTTTCTTGTCAGTCACCCAAAAACCAACTCTCTCTCTCTTTTTCTCTCAGCAATCTCAACTTGAGATTGCACTCACTTTTCTTTAAATAAAGTAATTTTTAGGCGGTTATGCTAATATTTTCTTCTTCTTTTTTAATAACTGGTTGTGCAGTTGTGCTAATATGTTGATCATTCTGCCCTTAGCCCTTTACCCATAACCAGAATTTAAGTTAGAAATATTTGTATGCTCTTCTACTCACTCGAATTTAAGTTAGAAACATTGTGTATATATACTCTTCTACTTATTCGGCTCGCATAGAGTTATGAATTGGAATAGCAAGAGAGATTTATAATTGAATCATTCTACTTATTCGGCTCGCATAGAATTATGAATTTTTTTTTTTTTTTGAATCAAACCCAAATCGGGTGTTAGTTGCATTCATCACATGCCAGAATGGCCATTACATACCCTTCTGTTGCCTTCAACTAGACAGATCAAGAAGGTGTGGTAGTACCCACAGTGGTACGTAGAAATAGACACACTCATTATACATTTCAGATCGTAGAGATAGCGGAGATCCTTCTTTGGTACTACGCTAGAGGCGCTAGAAATCTAGGTTCCTAATACAAGGAATTTATGGAATTTAGACAAAACTAAAAACATAGGGTTGGGCTAAGGGCCTAAACCCTAGCCCAACATAGCAGCTACTGGACTAGGGTAAACCCCAGCCCATAAACTCAAGCCCAAATGGGATATCTATCAAGCAGAAGTCCACCCAAGGCCCAATAGCTTGGTCCGGTCCAGTCCACCTGCCAGCCAAGCTCTGTCCTCGTCGCACATACCAGCTAGCCAAAACTCCGTCCGCCGCCACGACCAGCCCCGTCTCGATCTGCGCCCCACGATCCACCTCCTGCTACCCAAAACCGCGCCGGACACGTCGCCTCAGCCCACGCATCCCACCCTCGATCCGCGCCGCCACGAGCATACCGTCGACAACCCAAACCGCACGAGCCACGCCGCCTCGACCCACACCGCCACGGAGAGAAACCAACCCCGAGCCCACCACCATACAGCCAGATCAGTGGCGCCGTCATCATCAAGGTTCGATTGTCGGAACTTCTAGCACGACTACTACCTCTGATCACCATCCCAGCCAGACCATCCACAAGCCTCGAGCAAACCCCATCAGATGCATCCCTTGAGCAATAGCCCATCCAATACCCGTCCGGCAGTCAACCTCAATACGACGACGAGGCCAGAGGCCAGCCGGTGCGTCTAGGCGCCGCCGGACGAGGATGATCTCCAGAAACCAAAAACCGGCCTTTAGAAGTAGGTAGAGAGAAAAACCCTAATTTTAATTTCTGTGCTGCCTCTTCTTTGATAATCCATTAAATAATAGGTATGCATAGAATTATGAATTGGAATAGCAAGAGAGATTTATAATTGAATCATATTTGGTCCCACACTTGTGGACATAGTAATACAAAGACCAATGTAAAGAGTATAAATAAAGATTGAAAACACTTGAATGCTATTAATAAACAACGCTTAGAAATTATGGGTCTGATTGCTTCAATTTCTAATGAAGGACTAGAAATGGAAAGTGTTCATGAGAATCAGTCAAAATTGATTAGATTCTTCTTCTTCTTTTTTTTTTTTTTTGAGGGCAACAGAAGACTAATCCATTGATGGTAAATCATACAACCTCACTCGGTCAAGCATGAAGGGTACAGAACACCCCTCATATTACAACGCATGCTCACGAAGAGAACTAAATCCAAAAGAAATCCAAAAAATTAAAGTCCAAAAGACTAAAATCCTAAAGGAACTGCTGAAAAAAATGCAGAAATTAAAAACCCCCTAATCCTACACTGCCCTAAAATGGAACCAATGTTCTGAACATCTTGACGCCTAAGACCCTCCTGGTGTACGTCGCAATATTCAACACACCCACGACAACATGCTAGGAACAGGTGCAGGACAAATAGTAGGACAGACCACCCCCAAGAAGATCAAATCCGACCGAGAGGGAGAAAATAGGGGAATTGGACTAATTAGGCCCAATTCACTGGACTACAACTCTGCAACCCATGAAGGCAGAGGCCAAGACCCGCTGCCCAAACCCTACGTTCCCAAAACCCTTGCCGACCGGATCTGGAACCTCCAAGAAGCCATCTGCCACCCCCTCATCAGTCTGGTGGCCTCCCAGGCAGGGGGCCATAACAACCCTCTCACCGCCTACCAAATCTGCTCGCTGCAACTATCTGGCCCTGCAAACGCGAACCAAAAGCCTTAGTGGACGTCTCCAACCGCGGTCCTCCTCTAGACCCCGAAAGCCTGTCGTTGCCTTCTCCTGGTCGAGGCTGAAAGCCTCCCCAAAACAAAACCGGGTGCGATTACAAACCCGAAGCAATATTTGAACCTTCGGCTTTCACCTCCGCAAACACACGAAGAAGGTGAAGCCTCATCCTTCTACCACTTGCAGCGCCAGAGCGCCCTGCTGCAGAAAGGATTGGAGCGCCGCCACCTGCTACGCGAAAACTTCTAGGTTTCGGTTTCGCTCCGAAGAAACAAGAGCCTCTTACCTTGAATTTTAGGTGAAGGGAAAAATTGATTAGATTCTTGGTTTTGTTTCAGTGTGTAAAACTAAATTTGCAGTGCTTATTCTTATTGTTTTCAATCTAATCTCTCTTCAAATGTTGCTGATACTCTAACAGTCTACCTCAATTAATGTTGTTGATGCTCTAACAGTCTAACTCAATGTTGCTCATGATGCTCTAACAGTCTAACTCTACTTAATTTCCTCCAATATTTAACCCAAATTATAATGAAAATGATATTATCCAAACTAAATGTATGGTTAAATGAATCACTTATCTAATTTTTTTTAAAATCTTTGGACTCTCTCACAACAAATCCTTTGGAATTAGACTTAACACCATCTCCAGCTCCTCTTAACTACAAAACTCATTGTTTATTTGCGTGTTCAAACATGTCGAAATAGCACAAAATATTCATTTACGCACATACTGAAATTACAGAATGGATATGTGTTTCCCAACTAACGGAACTTATCAGTATGTCAACAACTTTAGGAATTAGTCTTAGGAGTGCAGGCCTATTCGCATCCTGATATAGGATTGCAGTATAACTTGAATCCTAATCGAAACTGCAGATCAATCTCAATAAGTCTGACGATGTTATGCTTTACTCAATTAACCAAACCATTCAAAGTAAACTCATCACACCTAACACAAGATCTGTTGACGCAGTAAAACCCTCCAAAGAGGTAAACAACTGCGCGCACTATGCCGGTGAACAATCCACTATATGAATAGGAAAGTACATAAAGATCTTACACAACTCATCTACTAGAACCAATCTAGTGGGCAGCGGTGTCTTCTCGTCTTTGCTACTTTCAGATCAGCGAACTTGTTCTCCTTTGTCAATCTTGAGATGGCACAACTCTCACCTCGGTTGTCAATCACCTCAAGGCACAAATCATGCATGAACTACCAACACACATGAAGCATAAAACCAGAAAACTTTTTTGACAGAAAAAGCTTGGGATTTGATAATCCTTCAAAAGCTAAACAAGGAACAGCTTATGAATGATTCTCAACAACAATTTTGGCTCAATACTTTCTGAGGATGAAAGATCATAAAGCTCTTTATAAACGTAGCAGATATATGTTTTCTGTTCTAGTGTCCCAACCCTAACAACATGAAAAACACACACACACATATATATATATGAATGAACTAGGGTCTCCTAGGGTTTCTACTACGGAAAGGCTTTTCAAAAGAGGTTTTTATCCATGGATTAAAATCAGATGTTTGAAAGGAAAAGCCCATAAACCAATTTAAGAAAGTTTGAATGCTTTGGATAAAACCTTCCAAAAATTCGCATATTAGTACATTATGATTGAAAAGATTTTTGCATCCTACAATAGGATTTAAAGACAAGTTCAGTCCTAACCACTTGACAAGCATGCACATGTATTCAAGACATACCTGATTGATGAGAGTTGTGCTTTCAAAAGAGGTTTTTATCCATGGATTAAAATCAGATGTTTGAAAGGAAAAGCCCATAAACCAATTTAAGAAAGTTTGAATGCTTTGGATAAAACCTTCCAAAAATTCGCATATTAGTACATTATGATTGAAAAGATTTTTGCATCCTACAATAGGATTTAAAGACAAGTTCAGTCCTAACCACTTGACAAGCATGCACATGTATTCAAGACATACCTGATTGATGAGAGTTGTGCCTGAAGCTTGAAGCATTCCATTCTTCTAAGGATCCAAGAGTAGAAAGTTATTACATGAAAACATGACTCTTGGTTGTTGTGCTTAGGAAATGCCAATCAATTAAACATTGCACTAACACATACAGTAATGGTGATTCCTAGGTAGACTACAAATCATAACACAAATGTGATTTTTTTTTTTCTCTAAATAATCCTTAGTTTTTGAACTGATGATGCACATGTTAAACAATTGCATGCGGGTGTTGATTATGGGATATAGCATTGGCGCCACTGGCCTTTTTAATTCGTATAGAGGCCTGGTGCCAGCAATTTCAGCAGAAAGGTTAATAGATATATCAAAAACTTGATGCAATAGGCAATTCTCATCACCGATAAAGAAAACTAAGAGCCAACATAAACATTATAATCAGCTACTAGCCTAAAAGAAGTACCGTATTTACTAATACTTACAAAATCAGCTAGTATCCTAGAACATTACAATCACGGATACTAATTCCAAGTTCATCATAGTGTCTATGGACAATGCTCCTTTTCTAAGATTAATTGATGAGGATAAAATCCAGAAAAGGCTATCATCGATCAATTGGGACAGCAATTAGAACTGATGGTAGATCGATAGCGGGTTTGAAAGGGAATTTTTGGGATTTTAGGATAAGGGGGAGATGATCATTAGAGGCACGCGTATGACAACCTAGTGGAGTTGATTGTCATTGCTGGCTTGAGCTGATTCAGAGCACTGGCTTGAATCAAACAGAAAGCTGTACTGGGTTTGCAAGGAACCTTTGTATCTGCTAACATATATAGCTGCAGTAACCAAGTCAATTATGGCAATGAGTTAACTTACGATCGCATTTCTGAGTCTCTTCTTCAGTTTGTTTGGTCACATCCTGCAATTTCAGTTTGGAGTTCTACAAGAAACAAGTTGGTTAGGCAGTGTATATATGAAACTTCACAGATGTCTGAAAAATTAAATTAAAGGACATATAACATAAGAGTTAATGAATAAAGACCCAGCTTAATTATATGCACTATTTCTATTCTGCCTTTGAGAAAGAGAGTATTTTGCTCAATTGCATTGCCGATCACGATGATGGTTTTAACCCAGCAAACACAATACTTCTAAGTTAACAAGAGTGAACAAAGAATTGTTGTAAAAAGTATGTGATGGAATTCCTGTAAAATTAAAACACAAATAATATCATAATATCTTAGGAAATAAGAATAATGATATAGATAAGAAAATAAAATAAAGTAAGAAAATAGTATAATATATAGATTTTTATATAGGAAAACTTATCGAGTCGAGGCGTGCAAGGTGCACTGTCCTAAGAGAATATTCGTCCTCTACTGCACAGGGTTGAATGATGAACTTCTCCCAAGATATATACAACAACTCTTCGAGCTATGTCGTGCAGCTAAGAAGCTCCATTAATTGAATCTTAATCACCTGTGCACTCAAAATGGTATGTATTTAAAATAGATATATTGTATAATATGGAAAAGGACTTTAGGAAAATTGGGTGTTGTGCTAGAGTGCTTGCATGATGGTGCAGTGCTTTTTCTTCTCACGATATCCTTCATATGTATCCGACTATCTCGACATTTCATATCCGACAATATGTTCAACCACATCTGTCTTTCAACCATTTGCCTTCCAACTCTAGCCATGTATCCTTATATAGGCCACACTTACCATGACCATCAATAGCCTCATTAACCATATAGTTTCTATTCATACCTCCAAAATTAACATTTAAACCTCTCCATTCGATAGACCTCCAACTTTTTTTTTTTATTATTATTTAAAAAAGAGGATCAAAGGGTTTCACTCATGCCCCAATGGTGACTCGAACCCATGACTTCGTACATAAGTAGTGGGTAACCTCCAACTTACTTTTACATATAATCAATATGCTATCTACACCTCCCTAATTTTCCCACAATACCCTTCATCCAATAAAATCAATAAAAGCCTTTTTTTTTTTTTTTAAATACATGTATTCTAAATGTGTGTTGCTAAATGAACCCAAACAAACATCTTAACACACCTACCATTTTTTTTTTTATCATTCATTTCCAACTTGATAGACATCCAGTGTCCTCTCCTATTAATTTTTCTAAACCCTATTATTCAAAACCTCTAATGATACCCAGCGTCCTCTCCTACATTGAGAGACACCCTTGTTTTATATTTCACATGATTTCAACAGATTATTGAACTTCCATTGGCGATTATCATCTTTTGGAGCATTGGTGTTCAATAGGGTCGCAAAAAAATTTGGTTTTGTGAGATAGAGATACTCCATTACAACATACCCGGTAGGAAATAAAAGCAAAGCCATGCATCTTCGTTGTCTTTATTTCTCAGTATGAACAAATACATGTCAAGAAGAAAAGATCAATTAAAGGTCCAATTGATCCAAAGAAAGTAACTGACCATAGTAGCATGACCTATAATTGCAGAGATATATGTTAAGGAACCCATGGGTGATTACGCAGGAAACATCATCTCAATCTACAAGGTCAAGAACGAAGTAAGTGATGTCTTCCATAGATTTTGATGTATATTTTAGGATTTATGGTGGAGGAGAAGGTTTTCTCCAAGTTGAAGACAACGTATTGTTCGTGGAGGTAAGAAGAGACTTTTTTTTTCCCCTCTCTCTTTTGTGTCTTTATTGGTAATTTGATATGAGTTGACAAAGTCAACTATCACTTGGAAAAATGGAGAGGTCCAAGTGCTAATTTTGGAGGTATGAATAGACCCTATAGAAAACTGGTCAAAATCATAAATAAGATAATGAAGATAATATTGAAAAATAACACCCACAATAAATAAAAAAATAAATAAAATAAATTTAATTTTAAATCACAAAATTCTCAATAAGTAGCAAACATGGTTAGACTCATAACCTCAGCTCCTTCTCTTTCCACAATATTCATGTTTTTACTTTTTACCCCCTCTGATTTGACTTCATCCATCGTCTTTCTGGATATATAGCTTCTCCTTCACATATATAAGTGTAGTCATGTGTCTGTTTCCTATACGAAGTGAAACACCAAATCAAAGAAAAATTCTTGCAAAAATAGTATGTCCATCCATACCACGGTGAAGAGCAATAAACAAGTAGATAAAACTTAGGTCATGTAACACAACAAGATTCAATTTTCAAATGGTCAAAAAACATGAAAAGCCTTCATAGGATTCGGAAATGAACCTCCCTTTGCTGTAGAGGGTAAATACCAGCTTCCATAGACCAACACCCACTTTCAAAACCAACAACAACCATCTGAAGGCGGTACTTTTAGATAATATTTACACAGAAATTTTTGAAAGATGTGAATAGTTACATTATATCCAGTGGCAACATCAGACTCAGTAAGTACAAGATCAGGCTTGTTTTCTTAGAGAATTACCGGTGTAAATATTACATTTATGATATGCTTTTGCGTTACTAGAGTGGTATGTAGGTCAGGAAGTTGAAATACCAAGCATGTTTTGTCAATTACCAATAATGCACAAAGAATTAAGTACTTTGTCATGCATGTTTTGTAAAGAATATATGTATCAGAGAATGTGGTACTTTTAATGAAATGTATAGTTTTCTTTTATATGGTTAAAGTGTACTAATATTGGCATGTGAATGTGTTAACTAATAGTGAATGTTTATGGAGGTACATGAAAGAAGAACCCAGCAAATTGGGTGCAATAATATATACCGAAATGTTATAACAACGTATTTTGTAATATGGCATCATACCATATAAATTATAAATAAAATATTTTAGTACAATGTATGCTGTCAAAAACTAAAGACAACATGTCGAGAGTGTTGTTAAAACTTACAACACGCGCTTGAAATGTTGTCGAAAATATATGACAACGTGCAAAGTTCATTATTGAATAATTACAACAAATTGCTTTGCCTATTTTAAACAACGTGCAAAGCGTGATGTTAAGACCTCTTGGACTTTTAACGACTCTAACATCTACAACATGTGCCGAATGTTATTGAAAATGATTGACAACGTGAATTGCATGTTGTTAAACATGTTTTTTATTTTTGTGATTGTTTCCATTTTAATCTCTCAAATGCTGATGCTCTAACAATCTAATCTACTTAGTTCCCTCCAATATTTAACTCAAATTGTAATGAAAATGATATTATCTAAACTTAAATGTATGGTATTAAAAATTTTGGACTCTCTCACGATAGAGCTTTTGGAATTAGACTTAGCACCATCCTCCAGCTCCTCTTAACTACAAAATTCATTGTTTATTTGCGTGTTCAAACATGTCAAAATAGCACAAAATATTCATTTATGCAAATACAGTAATGGTGATTAATTCTTAGGTAGTCTACAAATCACAACACAAATGTGATGTTTTTTCTTTTTTTTTTCTTTTCTAATTCCCTAGTTTTTGAACTGATGATGCACATGTCAAACAATTGCAGGCGTTGATTATGAGATATAGTATTGGCGCCACTGGCCTTTTCTATTGGTATAGAGGCCTGGTGCCAGCAATTTCATTAGAAAGGTTAATAAATCGATCAAAAACTTGATGCAATAGGCAATTCTCATTACCAATAAAGAAAACTAAAAGCCAACCCCGAAACATTACAATCAGCTAGTAGCCTAATAGAAGTACCGTATTTACGAATACTTACAAAATCAGCTAGTAGCCTAGAACATTACAATCACGGTGACCTCTAATATCCTTCCTCTCCAATACTAATTCCAAGTTCATCAAACTGTCTATGGACAATGCTCTAAGATTAATTGATGAGGAGTCCAGAAAAGGCTATCACCAATTGGGACAGCAATTAGAACTCACGGTAGATCGATAGTGGGGTTGAAAGGGAATTTTTGGGATTTTAGGATAAGGATGAGATGATCATTAGTGGCACGGGAACGACAACCTAGTGGAGTTGATTGTCATTGCTGGCTTGAGCTGATTCAGAGCGCTGGCTTGAATCAAACAGAAAGCTGTACTGGGTTTGCAAGGAACCTTAATTTGTGAGTATCTGCCAACATAGCTGCAGTAACCAAGAAATGAGTTTTCGAGCGCACTTCTGAGTCTTCTTCAGTTTGTTTGGTCACATCCTGCAATTTCAGTTTGGAGTTCTACAAGAAACAAGTTGGTTAGGCACTTAGGCAGTGTATGAAATTTCACAAATGTCTGATTAATTAATTAAAGGACATATAACATAATAGTTCATGAATAAAGACCCAACTTATATGCACTATTTCTATTCTGCCTTTGAGGAAGAGAGTGTTTTGCTCAATTGCATTGTCCGTGGATAGCTTTAACCCAGCAAACACAACAAATAATAAGTAGCAAACAAGGTCAGATCTTCAGAACCTCAGCTGCTTCTCTTTCCACAATATATATTCATGTTTTTACCTCCTCTGATTTGACTTCATCCATCATCTTCCTGGCTTCTCCTTCAAGTCTGTAAGTGTAGTCATGTGCATGTCTCTATACGAGTTCAGTTGAGCTTCCATCTGATGAATCATGAGTGAAACACCAGATCAAAGAAAAATTCTTGCAAAAATAGTATGTCCATCCAGACCACGGTGAAGACTGAAGAGCAATAAACAAGTAGATAAAACTTAGGTCATGTAACACAACAAGATTCAATTTTCAAATGGTCAGAAAACATGAAAAATCTTCATAGGATTCGGAAATGAACCTCCCTTTCCTGTAGAGGGTAAATACCAGCTTCCAAAGACCAATACCCACTTTCAAAACCAATAACAACCATCTGAAGCCAGTGCTTTTAGATAATACTTTGCTCAGAAATTTTTGAAAGATGTCAGTAGTTACATTATATCCAGTGACCAGTGGCATCATCAGACTCCGTAAGTACAAGATCAGGCTTGTTTTGAGAATTTCATTTTAATGCTAATTTTATACTTTTCTGTCAAGGTGGCAAATGACCATGACCTGCACAATTTATCTTCTACCAGGTTATCATGACATAGAACAGTGATACAGATCCAGATCGCTCTCTACAGCCTGAAATTCTCTCTTGGCCTCATTTCCTCTCACTGAAACTTTGCGAATATTCGACTCTCTTCTTCAACTCATTCTCCAATAAAATCCTCTTTTCTCTTCTCTCTTGGCCTCCAATGCCCTCTCTTTGTCCTCCACAACATTATGCAATTTCTTCGCATTCTTAGTGAAGGAGCTACCAGCGCAGCTGATTCCTATGGACGAGAGGCAGCTGTTTGTGAAGCTGGCGTCGGAGTAGAATGGTATTGATGGTGAAGGTGGTGGTGGGTTCATTGACGGCTATGATCTGTGACTGCCTCTAGGATTGATGGTTGGGCAGGAATGGTGCCGAGGTGGTTGCAAGTGGAGAAGGGGGGAGGAGAGGGATGAGAGATTGATACTTTGGGTTGAAAATGTGCACGACTGCACGTCCCCATAAGTTTGAAAATTCAAAACTTCTTCTCTCTTGCTTCCCGCGCAAAGTTCATTTTCTCTTCTTTTCTTTTTAATTTTTAAGGTCCAAAAACAAAAAACATAACTAAATCTGTTTTTCTTATCAGGACCAATAAATTTCGTACAACATATTTGATTATAAACAAATTATACCTTCAAGACAATCGTATCACATTTACTGACTGACGTATTCCTTGTACTGACTGACGTGTAGGAGGATATGGTGGTTGTTCGCGTGGATATGGTGGAGACGAGCCCTCACCAGTCATAAAACTGCCGACCCGGAAGGCCTACCGGAACTATGTATGATAAGATATGAAATTTCTGGACACCAAACGAGACAACATCAAACAAATCTCAACCGTGTGCTAAAGAGTAAAAGTTGTTTATTAAACCAAAGGTATTCGATAAATTCAGAAATTACCCAACCAAAGCACTGCCCTGCGCAAACTCGCTATCACACTACATTATTTTACGTACTTTCCTTCATCCCTAACTCAAAATCACATAGGAACTATCCAATCATGCAAGGATGAAATTTTAAGTACATTGTTTACAGTCATAAAGTAATGATGGTTGTATGGTAGATTATATCACAACAAATGCGTCTTTCCTAATTCCTTTAACTCATGATGCACACATCAAACAATTGTATGCGTCGATTAAGGGGCAACAGTGGGAGTGTGTGGTCGGGATAAAAGTTGAAATTGCAGAACGTATGAAGTTGCAATCATAAAGGATTATATTTCTAACCCTTCCACAGGTCGGGGCTGACAACTATATTCCCAACCTGACGTCATTGGCATGACTAACATAACATACTTCAGCTTCAATCAGCAAGTGAAGTATCACAACGAAAACAGGTTCAGTGAACATACTTGCGGAAATCAGATCAAACAAAACAAAACAAAAAATGAGTTGGTAATATATACATATATAGTTATCAACTCTAATACCCAAAAAAGAATTCTCTGATTTCTTATACTGTACACAATATTGACATTAAGGAAGAATCAAAATAAATACATAGTAAGCATGAGAGCCAAAAACAACACACAAACCGAGAGCATTCTCAAGTTGAGAATCTCTACTATACTATACAGGCAAGGAAAATGCTTGGAGGGGGATAATGACAAATTGTAATGGGGAAAACTTTACAGCTGAACACAGCATAGCAGTGCCTCTCTATTTTTGCCTTATTTAGGGCTATCCCATAATGCTTTCCATGATCCACAAGATTCCTGATTGTCTCATTTACAGTCGAGCATAATTTATCTGTAACAACAAAGAATCATACACATCTTGTCAAAATCTATAAAACCCATTCTCAGCTCAAGGTAAAAAAAAAATGTCTGCAGACTTCCAACGTCTACCCGTCTATCAAATTTAAACTTGAGGTTTCAAAGTGACACAAAGCATGACCTAACTAGGCTAGTGCAGAGTCGTTAAACCATAACAGTTTCTTATCAAAATATGGTCACACCAACTTTTTTTTGTTTTTTTGGATAGATGGGGCATGGTCACACTAACTCTACCATTTCACAAACTAAGGAATTATATTATCCTTCTACCCAAAAATGATAATGATCATGATAACAGTAACGAGGTTTCAAAGTGAACAAAGCATGACCTGACTAGACTAGTGCAGAGTCCGTTAAACCATAACAGTTTCTTATCAAAATTTTGGATAGATGGGGGCATGGTCACACTAACTCTACCATTTCACAAACTAAGGAATTATATTATCCTTCTACCCAAAACTAATAATGATAATGAACCAAGCAAATCCATAATCCCAGTAAATAAAAGTTTGAGGAATAAATTTTGGGAAAATTGTTTGGAAGTCATTGGGTGCTGATTCCAATTTTCAAAGGTTAAAACTTGTCGGATTTGGATTTTTGAATGAGAAATTTGAACGTCTCTATCTTTGTTATGAGTAATACTGATAGAGCCAGTATCGACTAAAATAAATTCATAAAACCTTTGACTCTTATTTGGATCACTTGTAACAAAATAATGTGAGTAGATAGTTTGAATAATAATAATAATAAACAATTAAACATCCTCAAACAATTAAGCTGTTGAAAAAGTTGTAGCATTTACACAAAAGAATTCCTTATATCTATAAAGGAAATATACTACGCTAAAGTAATTTTCATAATTCAACAACAGTATGGTGGAACATAAGCTCACAGTCAAAATTTGAGTCCAAAATAACCTTAAAACTCTAACTGTATACCTTGTATCAATCCCCATATTCCTTTTTTAAGACTATTTTATCAGATTTAAGTCCATGTGTATGGGTATATATACTGCGTTTGTCTGGTCGTGTGCCCGGGCACATACAATTGGAATACAAATTACAACAATTCAACACTTCAAATCAAAACTGTGACGCATCAAGCTAAGGCCCCTACATTGAAATTCTTAACTCACTATGATGCCACTCCCTAACCATGTACATGAAACTCTGGAAGAACAAGAATAAAATGAATTTCAGAGATTAAGATATGATCTTTACCTCCATGCTTCAGTTATAACCTTGTTTAGCTCTGAGCACACTCAAACGGGTGCAAGCTTCCTTCAGTAAATTCATGCATTCGAAAATGCTCCAAAATTTCAGAACGGCTGTACCTAGCAAAAATTACATTAGTCATTGGATGAAACAATATACATGGGAAAGGCTACATTTAGACTACTTGAAACATCTAAAACACCATTTGGATTTTGGACAATCACAAATTTGCTTCAGTCATCTTAATCTCAGGGTTTGAAGCATAGACCTCATACATACTAGGTTTGAAGTTTCAGGCTAGAATAAGAAACCAGTCGTTAGCAAAAACATGAATATGCATGAAGCTATCATGCATGAGAACTTGCAGAGTTTTTACAACTGCATAGTCATCTCTATATCAGAGGTTGAAGCATAGGCCTCATACATGTTCAGACTTAGTCAGTTTGAAGTTTCAGCTTCCAATGGAAACCCTCGGTCGCCAAAAACATGGATATGTGTGAATTGAGCCCAGCATGCATGAGAACTTGCAGTGCTGAATAGCTACAGTTCCCTGTGGAACATTCTATAAAAGGCTCAGGAGAAGGAGAGAACTGGGGTGGTAATCATGGAATATACAGTTTGATAGGCATGCTGTTTTATAGGTTGTATTGTATAACTCACCAGTACCAAAAAAATCTGTAAGTTACAATCCGTACCACTGACCTAGATACATGGCATGGAAGTTTGCTAGCAATGGTAGCAAACATGTGGGCAAACTTGCCAACCGAATTTCAAAACAAAAACGAATGAAAACCATATGGAAGCACGGACCTTTCCTTTTATAACATACAAAATCAATTTAAAAAGAAAAAAAAATTTCTTTACAGCAAGTGGGGCAAGAAATCAGAATCTAATAAGCCTTACAGGATGGTTTCACGATTATGGCTTAATCTGCGCTGATTAGCTGACAAAACGCTAGAAATGTTAGCAGTTTCTGGTCCAGCGGCTCCACCAGCTACAATAGATGGGACCGAAGCACTTGGGGTCCATAACTACAACAATCAACCAGACAAATATCAGAATGTTTCCTTACATCACCCAACCCCAACCAATAAGAAAAAAATCAAAACAATTGAGTTCAGAATACTCACCTTTATTGTACTGTCAATCCCACTAGTTGCCACAACACAATCGGAGGGATGGCACTGTACACAGTTCACAACTGCAGAGGAACATGAAAAATTGTTATGAAAACACTACAGGAAGTTGCTACTCCCATTATTTTGTGCTGCAGGGGAAAGAGTTACCAGCTTCATCTCCTTGAAGCATTTTTATTAGTCTGCCAGTTCGTTTCTCCCAGATAAACCATCTGCCATCATCACTTCCACTAGCAACATATTCACCTGCAAATCAATACAGAAAACAGTATTTATGATTATAACAAGCTTCCTGAAAACTCAAAACATTTTCTTTTGATATATTACTAATAACTGAAGCAAACAGTCAAGATCACGAATCTTGGCATCATCAATATGCATGTTGGAGGGCATTGATGCATTCATGTGTGCGCGCGCACGCGCTCTTTGACCTCTTATAAAAACCATAAACTTTGAAATATAAAGGAAGATAAATCACAAAGAAAATCTAATCACCAAATTTTGAAACACAAATATAGCAAAAAGCTTGTCATGAGGACTTCTATAACAAGACATTGCGGGAAGCACTCTAGCACAGTGCATAAGTAGAGAATAGAGGTATGCGGGTCATTTACCAAAAATCCAAATTTTTACATTGAACAGTAACATTCAACCCTGAAGAATGACTGAGGACTCATAATATTGCATGACATCCTTATCCCTAAGACATACCTCTCTGGCCAAGAAAGCTGGCTTGTTTTATGTCAGTTCCAACATTACAATGACCGACATATCTCTGTTTCATATCAATAACTGCCGCGGGCTGCAACATATAATGAAAAAGAAATGACACGTGAATTACATTCATTTGAACAGACTATTTCATTAATGTTAAGGAAAAAAACAATAGGATTTAAATTTGAGGAAATCCTGCATGAAGAAAGGCAATTTGACCAACAATACAAAACAACCAGTGCGAAAATAAAATGAAATTCCCTATTGCTGAGGCTGATTCAGAATAGAGAAAGAAAGGGGAACTAAACCTAATTCATGACAACAACAGCAACACCACCACCAACAACAACAACACAATGTGCTAGGCATAACTAAGGTCAACATTTTTTATCAATTACAACTATAGGCCATAATACTGAAAGGCCATGCTAAAGATGCCATAATTTCTTGTGCAACATTTAATCAAATTATGTGGCATTTCTTTAACACACCATGTCATGTGGCGTTAAAACGCTGGCTTGACACCATGTCTCTAGCAATGTCCAATGTCTAAATACCCCATCGTGGTTAGATGAGCTAAATGAAAATGTGGTTCATTTAACATTATTAATTTTAAAACCGTATTACCATAAAGCCACTTTATAGACAGTCTCACATAACAAATATCCAAAATAACTGATAAGAGGAAACCAAACAATTAAATCTAAAATATTGAAGTAAAAGATGATATCCTATGCTTCTGCCAACCCTACAAAAGTCAATTTATCTTCATGCATCCTTCGTTAAAGGGCATAGGATCACCAAAATAATACAGCAGATGAAGAATATTTGATGTGCATCCAATGCAAAAATCAGGTCGAAAGAAACAAATAGGTGACAAAAGTGAACCACTTTTTACACTAAACAGTGATCCATTCTTTCACCAGTTGGTTGAAAGATTAAAAACAATTGTAATCAAGCCTTAAAAAACATAGCTAAAAAGATATAACTTCGCACAGCTCCGTATAGAATAAAGCCTATGCAAAAGCGACTCAACAACATAGGTATGTCATCTACGTTTCTTTATAAAAAAATATATAAAATATTAAAAGAAAAAAAAGTGACTCAACAAAACCATTACATATCACCAATCTGGAAATAGTTTACACCATAGGTATGAAAAGGACCTGATACGGGAGTCTTTCATTTTGAGATGATGATGAAGGTGATCCACAAGAGCCATTTGCCCCTTCAACTTCTCTAGAAGAATCACTTCTTCGATGAATTCTCAGATTTACACTTCCATGTAGAATATTGGGCTCGATATCTTGCTCTTCATCACCTGAGATGGACGTTTCAAAGTCCAACTCCAATTCCTCGTCATAATCAGAATCCTCTCTTTCAGATCTTGGACCATCTTGTGAAGCTTCACTATTACCCTCAGATCGGTAAAGTATGTCACTAAGGGATAGCACTCTTCCCCGAGGTTCAGACCTGGGTGCCCCATCATTTGGCTTACCATTTCTCTCAGACTCAGCTAATCAAAGAACTATACAGTTAATATTACATAACAAGAATAAAGATAAAGATGCAAGAAATAATGTCCTTAATATTCTCAATCTATTCATTTTAAGGACGACTTGCAGTAGACTTAAATATTTGAATGAGTAGCAGTGACTCAGTGAGGTACATTTGATCTCTTTATATCACTACTATATTTAAAGGCTTCCTTTAACTAACTAAGTTGAATCAAACGGTAAAAAAATTGCAACTTTTTCTCATGTTTAACTTGATGACAATACACTGATTTGAACCAAACAGCTTTTTCTGTGTGTTTTACTAGACGGTGAAACTAAGGCACTGCTCTTATTATTGGACATGGAGTCTGGGAGTTCAAACTCTTCAAAAATGGGAAATCAACCAAATAAAGGAGAAAACATATCTATAAAAAGCAAAAATGGCATCTATTTAAAATAAACATTAGTGACATAGCATTGACCACCCAACCAGGCTGGAGAGAAAGGTGAAGAAAAGGATAATCAATAATTAGGTTGATGCATATTTTCCCACCATATTAGAGATAAGGTTATTAAAGCATGAGTAAGTCCTAAAACAGGTCAAGAAATAGGGGCACTGACTATCAAAGAAGAGACAGATTCCACTCCTTTCCAACTACATTACACCATAGAGTTTGTATGACACTTCCACGAAAAAACTTTGTTGGACACCTAAGGATACAATAATTATGTCCACTATGTCAGCTCTCCCCATACTCTTCCTTAGGGAAGGGGGAAACCCTCCTCATACTTAAACAGTTTCATACTTGGAAAATTTGTAGAGTTATCAAGGTGTTCAATTATCTGTGTCATGAAAATGAAAAAGGTTATATTTTCATGTTTAATTTGACTTCATTAATATATGGTTCGTTCCCAAGACTACATATTCAAATTCAGAAGATCTTTATCCAAATGAACAAGACAAATATATCAGCAGGCCATATATCCAGATTTAGGATGTTGACATGCCAGATATGGACGTGTCTGTGTTAACAGAAAAAGTAATGTCTGTCTACAACAGAATATAACAAATTGTAAACAATACATTACTCCGGTATGCTATTACCCTAGTTATCTAAAGGTTTTAGTCTCAGTTCAACATATAGAGGCCACATCGTTACTACACTAGATAAAATTAACAGCTGAATTAAAAATCTATAAACCTGCAGTAAAGTATCAAAGGATGCACTCAAAAATATACAATCTACTTTACTGGGAATCAAAGAATGCACAACACACTCAAAGTCACAAACCTGCAGCAAGCTTTCTTTTTACACTCTCCAATTGTGCTGTTACCTCAGGATTTGACGGAGCTAAAGATTGCGCTGCCATAGCAAATTCTACAGCTTCTTTATGTTTGGCCAACTGCAAGAAAATAGCATTCATCAATAAAAAAAAATACTTTACCAAAAACAAAGACAGGTCCAAAGTCCATACTTATCAAACTTCTCTCACTTCATTCATGATCTAACACATGTTTCTTAGCTATATACAGAAAACATATAATCATAAAGTAGTTTATCAAGCCAAGCTGACAACATTTTGAGAGCAAGAAGCACCAGATATTGCATGAATATGTGATTATACTCTGGCAGAGATATGACGGGGTCTATTAAGCCATTGATGCCACAACTTTATATCTGCTATAGTTTCCTTTGAAGAATAGTATCAGGAACCCAGCTGCGTAAAAATAATGAACAGTTTTTTTTTTTTTTTTTTTTGTAACAGATAAACCCAATTCTTTAAGAAATTTGTTCACAGCATTGCTCCTCAAAATAACTGATAATTAGCTTCAAACAAACCCTTGCTTTCACTACAGGTCTGTCAGCAAGAGGAATAGGAGCCAAAAGTGTTTTACAATGCTCAACTATTTCAAATTGGAATTAGGATAACGGTACTAAGTAAATGTGTATCTGAATTTCCACTACCATATCCACAATTGTCAAGTTGAAAAACCGTCTAAAAGAAAGCTTAGGTAACTATATGGTTATAGATAAGCTACATGTTTCCTTTCCTTATGTTTATTATAAACTTTTCCCTTCTACAATTCCTTGCATATGTTATGGTAAGTGGAAAAACAAAGGTCAAAAGAATTTATATATTTGGCGTTATCCTTTGGTGGCAATATTGCAGTAGCTTTTAAATGGAAAAATTACTTTATCAATCTTATCTGTATATATAAGTACAATTTATTTCCTAACTCCAATTTTCCTCCACCCCTAACCCATCCAACGAAACAATAAAAGCTCAGACCATCATACACTCAAGTGCAGTACAATATTACCTGTGATAAAGCATCAGACATATAGTAATGAGCTCTGAAAGAGGAGTTATCAATTTTCCGGGCATTATAGCAATCTCTTATAGCCATATGAGCATCGTTTTTCCAATTACGCTGGAAAAGAAAAAAAGGGAAAGAAGTAAGCCCCAGAGAATCTCAAATTAAGGTACCATAATCCAACCATGTAACTTTGCTTGATATCAAAAGAACCTTCAGCAACAATGCGGCACGAGTACAAAGACAATCATGCCTTAGTATGGGCCCAATATCGCGACCATATCCATCCAGCACCTCATTGCATGCCTCAATGCCATGATAAAAATTCCCCTCCTCCAAGGACTTCTCAGCAATTTGAGTTAGTTTACTGCACTTTTCATGCTGCAGCAACTGTGTTAGATACTAGCAAAGACAATCTCACAGAAAGATAAAAGTGACAAGAATGACCAAAATCCAGAAGCAAAGATGCACACACCATAGCAGTGGCCTTGCGTCTTTTAGGAAGACGACTTCTGAAGACACTGGATGCTGGTTGCTGCAGTTCTAGCCCATTCAGTATAGGTATGAAGCTCATTATCTTTGAAGCATCTCCTGAAGTATACTGCACAGCACTTCCACCAGCTGCAAATTGCAAAAATTAATTTAAATTATTAAGCTGGGTTTTTTCATATCATACCATTTTTAAATTATTCCAGGCTGATTAAAATACCATGATTTACGTTCATCAAATATACATGCTCCCCACTATAACTAAGTAGAACCTCTTCTCCATCTGGGCTAAATGTAACATGAGTTAAGTGCAAGCTTGTACGTCCCTGAGAAATTACATTAGAACAGCATTAAATGTATGTTTTGCAAGCCAATTCGCTATAACTTCAATTAGTAATTAATATCCAGAAGTTTCATTGGCAATTACTTTTTCCTATTCTAGAAGAAATTGGGTGCAAGAAACAGGATGCACCAAGGAGCTTTATGTTTCAAAAGGTAAAAAAGTTCTTCTAATTCTGACACAAGGATCATGATCAAATTTCAGCAGTTTAATTAGGAACTGTAAACTAACACGATCAGAGAGATGCATCGGACAGAAATAGTTAACACAAGGAGGTGGAGACGTCCTTTTCCGGCAGGATGTCAGAGGAGGCAGCATCCTTCTATCATATAAACGCGCAAATGCATCACTGCAAAAATTCAGAGAAGACAAATTAATTGAAATAGAAAGAGTAGCTGAAATACTTAACCTCGTTGATAAGAATCAACAACAAATACCTCCCACCAACTAAAAGCAGATGAGGCCTAGTGGAACTGATATCACAAGATTTTAGAGCAAATGTTTGTTTCGGGGGATCAGCTAGTGACTTCTTTGCTCCAGACCGCAAGTCAAGCTGCAATAAAGAATTGTATGTGAAATTGATTCTAGGCAAGGTTCGAAAAATCGCTAGGCGCTAGTCGGGCGGTGGCTAGGGGAATAGCGCCCAGGCGGATTTGTATTTTTTAATTTTAATTTTAATTTTAATTTTAACTTTATAGCATTTATTTTATAATAAAGACTATATCAAGACTTAATGCCTATATATATATATATAATTATATATAGGGAGTGTGTTATTGTCCCCTTCTATCCAAAAAAAAAAAAAGTGTACTTCATCCCACATGTCCTGGACTATACGTCCAAAAGTTCACCATTCTTGCCACGTGCCTCGATCATGAGATAAAAGTTTCTTGACCTTTTCCCTTAGCGATTTATCTCCCTCCACCCACTCAAAGCTGTGCTTTGATTTTTCATTCTTATCTGCAGCTAGCCAACAACAATGGTGAGTCTATCCAGAACTCACCCCACAACGACGCCATCCATTAAATTCCTCAAAAGGGCTTCAGCTGCAACACCTCCGTCGTCATCAATATACTCCGAGGACCTCACCAAGCGCCTCTCCTCCGAGCTGAGCAGAAATACTAAGAAAGCCCTCCTCCTCTGGATCCCGACTCGGCTACTTGCGACACACCATCTTCCGTCAAGCCCTTACTGTCGTCGATCTCCACGCAGCCACCAAAGTCATCTTCTCCCAAACCCCCTCCCAGATCCCCCAATTCAAACAACTCTAGTCCAAAATTTTCAATACTCATCTCGACCGCCTAACACCTAATCATCTACCCGCCCAGGCGCCTAGTCGGCTGCCCAGGCCGCCCAATCCCACCGATTTGCCATTAATCGAGTCGGAGAGCTGCCGCCCAGCGCCTAGGCAGCCTGGGCGGCCGAGTTTTAGAACACTGATTCTAGGAAAGGGGCCAAAAGAGAAGCACCTAAGATTCTGGCTTCCATATATAAGTTTACTGAAGAAAAATGCAGCAAAAAGAGCTTCATATTTACACCAGAAAAGTGATCTATAACAAATATTTAATGCAGATGAAATTTTACATTTAGGCATCTATTCTGGTGCCTGGTCAACAGAGCTAATTTCATGTGGTGGAAACTGTGGAATCCAGTTTTCAATGTCTTATTAATGTCTACACAAGGATAGGACCTATTTGGTGGTAAATGATGGAACTTACATAAATCTCTATCAGAAGAACTTGTGAAGCAACAAGAGTTTATATCTCTTACCAAAGGTCTAACTAATAAAACTACAAAATGCAACTGGGGTTTTCATCTTATATAAAATGAATTTGAACAAGCACTTACTAAAATGTTGCGACATTCTTGATGAGCAGATCCAGCAGGAGGGCAAGAAGTACCCTCTCGAAAGTCATGCTGTCTCAAAGTTCCATCTTCACTTGCACTCCATACCACATTGGGATTCCCAACTTCAACCTGAAATAAAGAAATGCAGTAAGTACAAGAACCCAGCAAGTAAAGACGAGTTTGATATACATGAAACAATGAACATCCCCCCACAGAATAAGTATAAAAAATGAATTGAATGTATACTTTCTCTAAATCCGAAATTCTTACAGCTAACTTTTTTACTCTTCTTGTGTGACATTGATACAGAGCTGATGGAGGAACTGCATTATCTTCAGGTCCTCTCCCACTTAACTGAGACAAATTAAATAACCGAACCTGCAACAACAGAAGGGCATATAAATGCTAGTTAACTATGAGTAAATAGAATTAGCAATTAACAACTGAGCAAATGTTAAAACATTACTTCTGCATCTCCAGCTCCAGAGACAACAAGCTCATCAGAAGTTTCAGGGACAAATTTTGTACAAAATATGTTTGCACAGTGCCCAGTCTCAATAGAATGCAAAAGCTTCCGACCGGCATAGCTCCAAATATTTATCTGCACAACATGAAGGTATTGACAATTTTTTGCATGTTGCAAATGCATGTTGACAATTTTTTCAAGTCTCGAAATTTCATCTTCTTTTGATTTTGGACCTTAGAAGCGTTTCCAAGTTCTTAACCACAATGACAACAAGATGATCCCAATGAATTTAGCTTATGTTAAGCTCCATATATCTCATTACATAATTCTTAATCCATGCAGAGATAGTAACAGAAAGTGCGTGTAATAAAATATTAAAATAATTTCCACAGAAAAGTTTTTGATCCATACAAAGCTTGCAGGATGAAAGTAAAAGTACTTTTGATCATGAACTATGTCCTGAACACATCATGCGTGAAGATTTCCTTCCATAATTTTACTCTTCCTATTCATTATGCTAATGTTTCTTTCATTTTATTACCTATCTATCACATGGGATAATGTGAAGTGACAAATTAAGATAAGACTAGCATACCCGTGTGTCGTCTGATCCAGATACTAAAAGTGAACCTCTAGAATTCCAAGCAATCGAATTAACACAACCCTGATGCCCCTGTACACCAAAAGGAGATATGTATAGAGAGATGAATACTTAATCAGGGTGACAATGCACCACCAGAGGGTCATAAAACGACAATAGTAGAAATTCCAGCTTAAATAACAATAACGATAATAATTTACAAATGAAGAGAATTTTTCACAAATGTCTCAATAAAAAGCATAAACAAAGATATCTGATAGGGGAATGAAGAATTGTTCATTAACATCAGTAACCATAGCAAATAAGGTAAATACAAGTTCATGACATTACTCCAGAGTGAATATAAGATGGCCACCATTTCAGATTTTCTAACCGCATCCTTCACTACATAAGCCTATCCTAATCATTATACAAGTTTGATACCAATAAAACTTGAGCGCCAATATTGTACCATTGTTTTTGTGTATATATGCCAGAAGGGGGTTTCATCTATACACTACTTCCATTTACTTAAAACATTTACAACAGTATATTTATCATCAAGTTCATAAAGTGTCTCGGGGAACATGTAAAATGATGAACACTGGTATAATATCTAGGACCCTGAATCATAAGTCATAAAAAATGACTTTAACCCCATGTGCAAGAGTTTGATCTGCAGTTATCACCACCATGAAAAGTTCACCCAGCTGCCCCACAACTTTTATTACAATGTCCAACTCAACCTGCGATAACTAATGGAAATCTCCTACTCGAGCACAAAAACGGGTGGTGTTTCCCAGATTAGCGATCTAATTCAGTATCATCTTTAAGCGACTCAAGACAAACAATTTGATCGTATTCGAAATGCATTGCGTTTACATTTTCTTAACTGATGCATAAATACCTACATCCACATAGAACTAGTTAAACAACGTTAACTTTAACTGCTAAAACACAAAGTATTCAACTGAAGAACCGACTCCTTAAAAGTCCGAGCGTCTGTACTAATAAGCTCTAGTTAAATTCAGTTGAGAAGCTTACAAGAAGAAATCAAAGGCCTTAATTATACCAATAAAATCCCTTAATTTTGCAGTTGGTGGCAACAACGAGATTACACAATAGAAGATTACACAGTCTTTGGCTGCTTAATATTACGAAATTCCAAAATTCCCTAGATTATTATCACATTCTTTACTTCACAACTGCATCTACAGCATTACATTATTAACAAACCAACAAAATTGATAAAAATTAAAAAATTAAAAACACAGAGAAAATGAATGATGCATATTTACTAAGAGGAAGCGGTGAGGTTGAAGCAAACCTCCAACTCCGTTTCCTGAGAAAGCCGCCGTACCAATGACGAGTGCATCTGCAAGCTGTGATTAACATCCTACACACACAACACGAAAAAAAAAAAATCATCATCCACAAAGCTCCAGCAATCAATCGAAACCTAACAAACAATCACAGAATCGAAACCCTATCCGGTCAAGAATCGAAGAGCAGCTACTCACTTGACGAACGTCGAGGCATCGGCTCTCAATCAAGTCGTGGATGTTGCCGTCGTGAAAAGGCACGGCCTCCATTGACGGTCGTGAAAAGCTTCCGATCATCTCTGATTGCTTTGCTTTAGTCCCCCCTCTACTTTTTTTTTATATATATAATTATTTTCCGGGATTTAGACGAAATGATGATGATGATGATCCTTTAATAGGGATAGTGGTTTGAGAGAGTCTCTCTCTCTGTGTGGCCGTGTCGCGTCGTAGCACTCACCCTTGTGCTTTCTAGTGACTACGGCCTCCTTTGTGGGGACCTCATGTCACACGTCAGGTTTTTGTAACCGCCAAAAAAAATTCTAGTGTGACGGACCAAACGACGACGTCTCATTGAGCTGTGCGAACTGCAAAGGAGGTGGGAATGTGGGATGTATGAAGACATATGAGGCCGATTCGTGTGACTTAAGGTTTGCCGTGTACATTAATCTTAGAATTATTAGAGGATGCAGAGTCTGGATGGAGAATTTATTCTTGATGCTCAAAAGAAAATACGAAAAAAGAAAGGGTTATAATAATTTTCTAACTCTAAATTGTCCAACTTTATGAGTGAAAATGAATTTGTAAACCTATACTCGTACACAAAACATTAAAGGGTGGAAACTCTTTAAGATTGGTTCTCTTTGAAACAGGTTATGATCACTCATACTACATTGGTATATAGTTTTACCAAATAATCACATTATTGTTAAAGGAAAAACACATTATGTGTCTTCGTCAAAGTGACTGACGGAGAGGGAATCAAGAAATTAGCAATTACCATCAATCAGCATCAATTACAGATCAATCAGCATTTAATGTCATCATTGTAATTTATATTTCCGTTGTAATTCTCTCCCTATATAAAGGGACTATGAACTGAAATGAATAGGTTCGAACCCCGAAGCTGTCAAAGTGGCCAGGCACTGTGCTGCAATGCACAGTTGGAGCATTTCACATGCGCCGAAGGGGTTTATCTTGGGCCTAGGAAGCCTTTGGGTTCCCCTTGACAAAGTCAAAAAAAAAAAATGAACTGAAATGAGTAGACCAATTCCAATCTCAATTTTACTTTTACACGTTATCAGCACGCTCGGAGCAAATAGTCAAGAGAAAAAAAAAACTCCAAAACCCTAGAGAAATATAAAAAAATCCAGCCACAAAGCCCCCACAGCCGGCCTCATCCTTATTCCGCTCACCACTCCAGCCTCAATTCCGTCGCTGCTCCTCATACCCGCGCTGCTGCACCTTGCCTCCGATCCCAGCAGCCCACCGATCGCCTAGCCGTGGCCTCACCTCTGCCTTCTCCTCTCCCCGGCCGCGCAGCTCCACAGCCGGCCAGCCCCGATCGCCATCTCTGACAGACTACCGGCGCCGCCCTTGAAGACCCAGACCACCGGCGCCGCCCTTGAAGACCCCCCGATCTCGATCTCGACATCGACCCAGACTGCCTGCAGCCTCTACCCGCCTGCAGCACCAGACCCGATCCGGACCAGATTACCAACACGCACAAGCAGCCCAGCCCACTGCCAAAAAAAAAAAATCCTCGTGACCCACTGCTGCAAAGAGGGAGGAAGCGGACCATTTTTTTCTCAAGCACAAAAACATAGCTACGCACGCCTGCATCAACACGCGCGTGCGCTAGGATTGTTTTATTTTCACGAAATCAAGTATGTTTTATTTAAGGGTAATGATGAAAAAGGTCACATTAGAGTGTGAAATGATAAAAATGTCACCTAGTTTTCCACTTGATAAAAAGGTCCATTATGAATTGTTAGTAATATTAATTTAGTCATTTTAAATAATAAAGTAATGTTAAAAAAGGTCAGTTTTTAATTTTTTGATTCCCATTCTGTCCTTAAAAGGCAACTCTCTCTGTCTCTCTCTCTATCTTCTCATCCTCCACGGAGAACAGACCTCTAGAAGCGGTTCCCTACCAGAGAACCTCGCCCGCACCGGAGCTTACTCGGATCTCTTAGTTTTCATCACTGACGGCGAAGCCGGTATCTACTTCTACAGTAGCGCCTCTGATTTGTTATCCACAATTGGAAGCAGGAGACAGCGAAATGAGCCAAGACGCCAAGAGAAGAGTTCTCGGGACTGTGCCGACGAAGCCGAATTTAGACGACCGGAAACCCTCGCCGGCTGTCACCACCTCCACCAGCAAGCACGTTTGTTGTGTTAATCACTGGATTTGATTCGGAAATAGGTTTTTCGCTTAGGGAATTATGGTTTTGTTCAGGCATTTGAGACTCATAGCGTAGAGAAGGACGTCGCGAAAGGAGTTTGACTCCAGGCACGGACCTATCTGGCATTGCATTGTCGGTCGCAATTTTGGTAACTCCTTCAATTTTCAGTTTCATTCTCTGGCCTTCTTTTTTTTTCTGTCGAGGTGTTTTGGTCAAGATTTAGTATGTGATAGAATTTGAGTGATGGTGAACAAATCTAATGGATTGTGTTGTGCTTGAAGTAGCAATTTTGATGAGAATGGATAATGTTGTTTGAGAAGGAATAGATCTAAGCGTTGATTAATTCCAGGGTTACAGTTTTGTATGGCAATTACAGTTTTTTAAATTGAAAAGTATAATTGTAGTGTTAGGATTTTGTGTGGTTCTGAATCATGAAGTGTTTCGATAAGTAAAGATTGTGTTGAAGACTTGAAGTAAATGTGGAATGTGTAAATCCTCATTGTTTCATTTGATGATTGCTCAGATTGGTAGAAATGAGAATTTCAAAACATTACTGAAATAGAGAACTGAAATCTTTGCTTCCTGTGTAATAATCCGATATCAGAAACATTATAAAGATGTTGTTTGGGTTTAGAACTTATCTGATAAGATTTCGTGTGGTTCTGAATGATGAAGTTTTTGTTTGATAAAAGATTGGCTTTTAGGTTCGCTTCGATCTCGGGTTATGGTTGTCGGTTACGGGTATTTGAATTGTTGAGTATCTATCAGATCTAAGTTTTTGTTTGATACTACTTGAATGGTCCAATATGATTGTTTAGTAGCTGAAACTTTGATTGTTACTCCCTTAATTTGGTTTTAGATTTCTCTGCTTATGTTACCCAAATGATTTTCCCATTCACATGGAATTGTAGAAGTAAAAGGAAGAGTATGGAATTGTATGTGCTCGTCGCAAATGCATTTTACAGCAAAAGGCATTGGCATTGATAAGATCGTACTATTCGTTACAACTCTAAGTAGGTCAAACTACCTTTGAATCCTTTATCTCTCAAGTCTGGTTTGTCACCATCTAGCCAAATATTCTTCATTCCACTTCCTGGATAAATTTTGAGCTCAAGGTTAGTTACAGTTATGATCTACTGAGCTCTCATACCATGTTGTCCAGTTCTTAACTACCTCTCCTGGTTTTGTTTTCCATTCTAGTGAAATTATTTGGCTCTAACTATGTATTTATTTTTCATTTGTTTCATCTCATTTATAATCTGTGTGATCATCTGTTCAGTTTTTGGTATATGCAACTGCGGTTTGTATTTCATGGTTTTACTACATCTGATTTTAGTAATTCTGTAAACTCTGAGAACTCAAATTTGATATGAAGGTTTATTATGTTTAAGCACGTTTCTTTTCAAAACAGATGCTCTAGTTTGTTTACTCACTCTGTACTGCAAAAAGAAAAACTATTCTCCATCTACAAAGCTTTTTCTTTATGCATTTACAAGTTTGAAATATGAAGTTTTTTTTTTTCAAGAGGCTACTGATTTCTTCTTAACTATATGATAATGATTCGAGTATTTTCACCTCCTCAATGTTGAACCCAGATTTATTTTAAGAAATGAATTTCTTATCTTTCTTCCTATTTTAGTCCAAGTCTGGGCATACTTTGTCAAAAGTTTTATATCATAACCATAACACTTCTTGACCTTCAATTGATCGTTGCAGCTATTTAGCCTTGCCCTAATGTATATTTCCTTATAAAGTGTGCTGTCAAGCATTAGACTCTTTGTCTGTCTTTCAACAGTATGAATCAGATGAAACTTACTGTTGATATTCTTGTGCTGTGTTCATTGTATTTGCTAGCTTTAAAGACAGTCATGTATCATCTCCACTCAAAAAAGCTTTAAATCTTCAGTCAAATAAAAAATTGGAATCGAATTGTTTTGTTTCATAATCAAATACAGAAATAATTATATCATATTTCAACTTATAATTTCAAATTGATAGTGACTTGGCTAGAAATTGACAGTATCATGGTCAGGACGTGTATAACAATGACATGGTAAGTGACACACAACTTGGCTAGTGACATGATCAGTGACTTTGTCGATGACTTGAGGTTAACAATAACTTGGCCAGTGACAGAGCATGTGATATGACCAGTAACTTGGTCAGGGATTGACAGTGACTTAGCCAGGAATTGACAGTGACATAGTCATGGACGTGTATAACAATGACATGGTAAGTGACAGACAACTTGGCTAGTGACATGGTCAGTTACATGTCAGTTACATAAAAAGGATTGTCAGTTACATGATCAGTTACATGGTCAGTTACATGACCAGTAACTTGGCCAGCTAGTGATCTGGCCAGTGAAGTCACAGGCCATGTCGTTGTCAGTGACATGGTCAGTTACCTGGTCAGTGACTTAGTCAGTGACATGCCAGTGACTTGGTTAATGACTTGGCTATCAACTTGTGATCAACATTAGATATGACCAGTGACATAGCCAGTGACATGTTCATAACAGAGACATGAGGTTAACAGTTACCTGGTCAGTGACTTAGTCAGTGACATGGAAATAACAGTGACTTGGCCAGTGACTTGGTTAATGACATGTAATTGACAGTAACTTGGTTAATGACTTGGCTATTGACTTATGATCAACATTTGATATGACTAGTGACATCTTCATAACAGAGACATGAGGTTAACAGTTACCTGGTCAGTGACATGCCAGTGACTTGGTTAATGACTTGGCTATCGACTTATGATCAACATTAGATATGACCAGTGACATAGCCAGTGACATGTTCATAACAGAGACATGAGGTTAACAGTTACCTGGTCAGTGACTTAGTCAGTGACATGCCAGTGACTTGGTTAATGACTTTGCTATCAACTTGTGATCAACATTAGATATAAAAATAATTACAGTGACTTGGTCAATTCAGAATATGCCTAAAACTTGAACTGCTGCAAAATGTCTATAAAAATAATGTTTCATTAAAGAAAACTAAACATAGAAGTGACACCATAAAAATATACAAATTTAGTAAGCTAGAGTTTACAATTGGTTATGTTTCTTCTTCATTATCCTCTTCTTCACTTTCTTCCCTCTGTTTTCTTTTACCCCGGCCCATGTGTCATGTTTGTATATTCTGTACAAAATTGTGAAAATGAGAAGATCATCAGTGATTTTGACAATAGTGACATGGTCAAAGACATGTTCATGATTATGACATGAGCAGTGACTTGAGGTTAACAGTGATCTGACCAGTGACCTCACTAATACTGCATATAACAACACATAATTGGTATTTGGTTGAAAAATAAATAAAAGTGGTTGGTTGAATTTCAGGTAGGTTTACGAATGTCATAATTAGTATAACTAGTAATGCAAAAGCTATAAAGCAATGAAATTAACCACAAGCTACGTAGCTAAAAAAGCCTTGACACTCTAGGAAAGAACAAAATACTGCAAGCTAAGCAACTAAAAAAGCCCCAATTCTCTGCAAAAGAACAAAATGGCGGGAGTACGGAGTACTACCTTCAAAAGAAGGCAATTGCTTATGTTCTTTTTGATTGGTTCCTCCACTGGTTGCAGCTAGCATAATAAACAGATTATTACAACCACCGAAAGTCCAATAAAAATAATGCATTTCTTCATTAAGCTAATCCATGGAACTTCTTGCATAATATAGCAGTATACAAACTCTAATTCCAACTCCAAGAAGAGGTTGTGAACCACCTGAAGGATGAATAAAAAATAACCACGTACAAGGTTCTACATAACCTCATCTTTCTTTTCGGTCTCAGCCTCTTTCTCCTCAACCTTCAAATTCTCGAGAAGCCCAGCAGCTGCACTAGCATCTTCATTTTCTTCTTCAGGCTCTTGGGACTCAGCAACTTCCTGGAACTTATCCATGAACAACCTGTTATCTGATACAGAAAAAGAACGACCAAACATCATCAATAAAAAGCACACACCAAGTGTACATGAAAATTGTAGAGCAATTGAACTGTATTTAGGATAACCTAACTAAAAATTGTCAAAGCAACCGGTTTTTCTCAAGAGTTAATATAATGCAGAGAATATAACTAAATAGTCAGCGGTTTATACAAAAAAAAAAAAATCAAAGTTTAAAGCTGGATCTTGATTCTGATACATTCAGAAGGAAGGCATCTTTGATTTTAGGAATGCCACCACCAGATTTTAAAGATGATATGATCTGATCTAGCATGCTGAAAGAAGCTGAATTACTCAAAACCAACATAAATGTACGACACAGGAATCTATCTTCTATCTTCAGTGCAGTATTATGGTTACTGACTTCTCCAATGACAAGGAAAAAATATGACACACAATTAATTTTTAGAACTTAAACCATGAGTCCCCATAGATAAGGTTGCGCGTATAGAGAAACATAAGACTGCAGAAAATAATGCTCTAGCTACATGCCACATAAGAATCAACATTCAGCATGAATTCAAAAATTTAAACTCCAGGTTTTTTTCCTGCCAACAACAATCCCTGTAAACAACTATCCATCAAAACTAACCCTGTACTGCATAAAATGTCACCGAATCAAGGAACAAACATACAAAATCTATGACAAACCAATTCATGACACTCAAACTCTAGTCTTCCTGATCATTAAACAAAATTTAAGATTAGTCCAGAAGGCCAAAGACAGAAAGTCACCTCTCCCAGCCACCCCTGCATCAGAGAGGAGCACTATGCCAAGCCCAACCACACAGAAGGCTGCACCAAACAATTGCCATAGGGAATATCGAGCGCCAAGGAAGATCCATGTGAGAATTAGCACCCAAAAGCAGGTAAGTGAACAGGGTCTGTGTAATCGGCGTATCCAGACCTGCATTCACATCGAAGAACCATAATCAAAATAGAAAAGGTAAGAAATTTGAAATGGGTTTATGTGAGAGTTACCCAAATTGACAAGCTTGTAAAGAATCAATAACCAGATATCAAAGCAACAAAAGAAGAGGCTTCACACTCGAGTTTCTTCTCCAAATTCTCAGGCAACAAAGCAAGTAATCTACCAAACAGAAGCACATAGATACATTCTAGCATGTGAAAATTCGAAACAAAAATTGATTAATAATATTGAAAAACTGAAAAATCAGAACTTACAGTGATGAGGGGGTGGATCGCGGCGGCGGCCACGAGGCGTTTAATTTCAACGTCGCCGGATCGACCTGAACGATCTAGAGCGATCCGATTAACGGCGAGTCGTCACCGCTTCAAGAATTCATACACCGATCCTCAACGACGCGTCATTCTTCGCCATTCACACTCTCTCAAGGTATGTGTCTGTGTGGAGGAGGAGAAGAAGAATAAGCGAGAGAGAGAGTTCAGACGGGTTTGAGCGAGATAGGGAGTTGCCGGTGGCAGCTTTAGTAATTATGCTTAATTTTAGTGGCAGATTGTTAATATGTGACCTTAATTATCATAGGAACATTTGTGGTATCTAGATTATAATAAGACACTTTAAAATGACCTTTTTATCATTGTCCCATTTATTTATTTATTATTTTTTTTTTTAACCAAGCATGTGAATTTTATTTATCTTTTCTATTTTTAAGCATGCTTTATACTTTATTGTTTATGCTTTTATTAGATTTTATTATTGAGCATGTTTAGTTAGATAATTTTGATAATTTGAAGCATGCCTTGTTATTTATGTTTTATATAATTATCTTTAAAAGAATGAATATATATTTTATTGTTTATGGTTTATTATGAAATTTTGAGCATGTTTTTATTTTATTTACGCTTATATAAATTATGCCTACGCATGCTTTGTATTATGCTACTGTTTACATTTTTATTTTATGCATGATATATTCTTGCTATTATTATGTGTAGTATATAATTTGTTGTATATTTGTGAAATTTGAGCATGCCATGTAGTTTATTTTTATATGTTATGTTTAAGTGTGCTATGGTTATTTTTAGAATGCAACATATACAATCCGCTTTGCCATGATAATGAAAATTCATGCGCATTATACACACACACTTACCGTGATAAAGTATTTTCACATAGCATCGGAAAAAATGTGACCATTACGAATCTTGGTCTTGAAATCTAATTTATATGTTTGGAAAATAATTCACGTGGATGTCTTTATGACTGCGTAATTTATTTCTTCTCTCTTGTTTATGTAGATGGCTGATCCAACTCGACCTGAATTTAACATTTTGGACTCAGAAGGACTTGAGTACCACCGTTGGGTTTCCGATGTAGAAACTGCCTTTGTGGCAAAAGACTACACTGCCACCATCAAAACTCCCACTGACCCCAAAGACGATGGAACTGTTTGAACCCAAAATAGGTTAAGCTCATCTCCATTAGTGCTTAAGTGCTTAACCCACCATAATCCTAATAAGTGCTCCATAATCCCATTAAGTGCTCCATAATCCCATAAGTGCTCCATAATTCCATTAAGTGCTCCATCATGATTTGTTTAGGTTAAGCTCATCTCCATTAGTGCTTAAGTGCTTAACCCACCATAATCCTAATAAGTGCTCCATAATCCCATAAGTGCTCCATAATTCCATTAAGTGCTCCATCATGATTTGTTTAAGATCAACCACTATAGCTTGGTAGCCTATATATAGAGACTAGAAAGAAGTAAAGAGAACAGACACAATTCATCAACTAATCTCTACGACTACTCAAGTCTTCCTAGAGCAACCCCTCTCCTTCTCTTACCGGTGACCACACTCCAGTCCCAGAATCCTTAGGAGCCGACTGTCAGTGCCACCAAACCCTCTGTCAACGTGCTTCGGTCCTAGTCTCCTCGGGAGCCGAATGTAGTACTGCAACCACAACGGTTACGGAACCAGCCAAGCAAGGGTAACGCCCTCGCAAACCAACCAAGCTAAAGTCACGCTTTAACAAGTTCTCCCCACTTCCCAGTGATTTTCGCTCTGCTCGATCTACGATGTCGAGTATCGATTGTGTGATTTTGAAGAAGCTTAGCAAAAGTCCTCACCACGAGGCACAAAGAATCCCGCGACGAGGTTGGTGCTCTCCTCGTCCACAATCGCTTAAAAGAAGTCAGGTCAAGGGACACCCCCGACGACCGCACCCGAACGATGCTGGCACGCCCGCACAGAAAAGAGACTGTTGACCAGCTGCAACAAAACTGGAGCCAAACATTTTGGCACGCCCGATGGGACCTACTGCATAGCGTTTCTTCGCGATCGCAACCATTGGGAAGTCAAGCGCAAACCCTTATCAAAAAATTTACGTTAACTGCCCGAAACACAAGACCTCCAGTTACAGACCGCACTCGCTTGCAAACTGTCGTGGTCTTTCCCTCAATCCGCCATCGACCGGGATGACAACCGAGCAAGGAGGAAATCGACAGCCTACTACTAAAGGTGAGAAAGTTCCCGCCGCCCAGCCTAATGAGGCTGGCGATGCGTCTAGCATCACCCAGGTAGCCGCGAGCGCGGTTACAACTATTGACTTTGTTCCTATTCCCGTTCCAGAGAATGCGACCATAGAAGTGCGGCTTAATATCCTTCACCAGAATTCTGCTGCATACCATGAGAAGATGGAAAAAGCCATTGCGGAGGACCGCCGACGGCTTGATGAGTTCACGATCTCGGTCAAGAGGCTTGAGCTAGGGGCACAACAAACACAAGGGCAATTGGATGGCATGAACTAAAAAATGCAGAAGAACCACGAAGAGTTGTTGGCCGCAAGCAAACACATCGCCACATATCTTGCAAATTCCTTACCCCAGAGGGTACAAGACTATCACGTTCTCTACCTTCTCAGGAGAAGATGTCGAAAGCGCCGCGGCGCATCTGATAAGGTTTTGGGTACAGTGTGGCCAACACCAGAACAATGACATCTTGAAGTGCAAGATATTCGCGACTTCTTTGTCAGGGACCGCCTTCACCTGGTATACCAGATTGCAGCCAGGGTCTATCGCGGACTGGCCGGCGATGGAGAAGTTGTTTAGAGAAACTTTCGGGACCATTGAACCCGAGGTAGACCTAGCTTCGCTCACTCAGATGGCTCAGCAGCCAACTGAATCCGCCGTCACATATCTCCAACGCTTCCTGATCCAAAAAGGGAAGTTGAACATGGTTTTGCCTGAAAGAGAGTTGGTGAAACTGGCAATCAAGGGCTTAGAACCTCGCCAGCGTAAAAAGCAACATGGTTGTACGTTCAACTCTATGGGAGAATTAATCACAGAGGTGGGAAGCTTTGAGCATCTGCTCAGGGAAATGGACTCCATGAGGAACTCCTCCAAAGGAACATACATGCCTGGGAATCGTAGGACAGTGGCGCCGCTGAGCCAACACTCAAGTTCCTATGACCCTTACTTTAGGGGCGAGGAACCTGGCACGGCAGAAGCTGAGGAGTCAGAAGAAGATGAAGTAGCAGCGCTGGAACTCACCGGGAAAAAGGCTTCAATACTAAAGCAACTAAAGTTGTGCAAAGAGCCGGTGAAGCACAAGTCAGTGGTTTTCACCAAACCAGAGTTCGCGAGTAATACTTACGACGCGAACAAAGAGCATGAAATCTTGGATGAAATGATCGCCGCGAAGATGGTGAAAACCGACTTCGGCCCATTTCCCAAACCAGAGCAGCTAAGGAGGAAGAAATACTGCAAACTCCATAATATGTGGAATCATAATACAGTCGATTGTATTAAGCTGAAGGATCAGATCCAAATCTGGTTAAATAACGGTAGTTTGCAAGTAGAGGCGCCGACAACAGCAGCAGCGTTGGTGGACCTAGATCCCTTCCCAAATACCGGCATCAACATGGTGGACGTGGCATGGGGTGCAAAAGATCAGCAGAATCAAAGTCCAGACCACACTGCTAAGGATTTCAAAAGGGCTGGAGACAAAGCCGCGAAGCGGGAATCCAAGACTCGTTTACCCATCGTCCTATGCTCGCGGTGCAAGCTGGAAGAATGTGACACTCAAGCGCTGCATGAGGAAACATCCCAGACTGTCCGCTTTGGATCTCTGCCGCCAATAAGGTTAGTATCATCTTCTAGAAACTTCCAACCATGTAGCCCAAGAGTGCACAATGGTTCAGAAACTCCTTCTCCAAGGGACTCAAACTTATTCAAAAAGTTGAAAGCCGCAAGGGAAGAAGGGCAGGCAGATAAGCGGCAATGGGTTTTAACCAGACCTTACATTCCGCCGGCGTCAACGTCCTCCATCAAAGAAGGGAGATGGTATACACAGAAGAAGGGCAAGGCGGTGGAGATAAGCTCTTCAAGGAAGAGAAAACTCCAACGGAGGTTTGGAGAAGCAAAGCGAACCTTGGAAGCGCTAGATCAAGGACTGATCAAACCATCGCAATTACTGAAATCTCCATAAGAGTATCAGAGACAATTGGAGGCACTGGCCTCCAAGAGATTCGTTTCCCGGCTAGTTCAGAAACAGCAGCCCAAAGTATCGCGCGAAGAGCGAAAACCACGTGCCTCCAAGAGCAGTATTCAGGAGAAGTCCCTAGTTCCCGCGAGGCGAGAACCGCCGCCAGCTCATAAAGTCAATGTTTAGCTAAGAATATCTCGCGAAGGAAGAAATAACGAGCCTTCAATCTTTGACAGGCTTTGGGGCAAAGATAATTGATCCGCGACAATGATATGAGACACTTTATGAGACTCTTTGGGCCTACCGCACATCTAAGCGGAATCCCACCGCGACAACACCTTATGCTTTGATGTTTGGCCATGATGCAGTCCTGCCTTTGGAAGTCAACGTCCAATCATTACGAGTTCAAGAGCAACATCATCTCATTGGAGAAGACTACGTTCAGGCTATGTGGCAGGAACATGAAGACCTTAGCGAAAAGCGCTTGGAGGCTTTAGATAGTTTGGTCATGGAAAAGCAACGAGTCGCTCGCCCCTATGACAAGCGGACGCGGGGAAAGAGTTACAGCGAAGGAGAGTTGGTTTGGAAAGCAGTTCTCCCGCTTGGCGAAAAGTTAGATGATCGCGGCAAATGGACTCCAAGATGGGAAGGCCCGTATATCATCTATAAAATCTTAGCGAAAGGAGATTTTCATCTCAAGGACCTGGATGGAGATGTCCATCATAACCCTATCAATGGCAGATACTTGAAAATATACTTTCCCAATGTCTGGGACTCGGAGAAGTCGTAGACAGTTTCTTCGCATAAGACATGGGGGGAAATTCTAGTGTTCCTACACTCGCGAAGCCCATTCATGAAGGCCTGTTTTTTAGGCCCATAATCGTTTCTTCGCTACATCTAGCAACACTAGGGGGCAACACTACACTATACTAAGCCGAGTCAGCGGCTCCAGAAAATTTTTTGAGCTTTGTCTCTTCTCTCGCAGAGAAAACACCTTCGCGGGAAAATAGGGTCAAGGTGTGGATTTTCTCAAAACCTTCGCCGCGAGGCTCTTTTTGACGCGGAGCATATTTTAAAGTTCATATTATTTTCAAAGCTCCTGAATATACAACTATGGGGGCCTATATTTGGGGCCTTGCGAGTCACAATTATTGGCTCCTCACTGATATTTGAATATCAGGATAAAAAAATATTATTGTATTCATAAAGTGGCTTTGCGGCCAAAAGCAGTACATTCATTACAAAGCCAAAAGTGGCTAAAATACAAAACAGGAATCTTCGGATATCTTCTAAATCTTTCTTCAAATGGAAGCAGTTGAGGAACCAAACATCGGTTTGAGCCACGCCATTATCCCAAGGAGCGGCAGACTTCAGGGAAGGAAAAAGAAGAGGAACGGAGCCCCCGTGCCCCCTTCAAATGGAAGCGGCAAAGGAATCCAACGTCGGCTTGGCCAACGCCATTTAACATGAGAAGGGGAGACTCCAGTGAAACAAAATGGAGCCTCCAAGCCCCCTCACTTGGAAGCAGCTATGGAATCCAACGTCGGGTTGAGCCGCGCCATTATCTCCGAGAGGGGTAGAGAGTGAAGGAACAAAATATCGGCTTGAATCTCTGCACCCCCTTTAGCCTTGGTAACAACCATTAGTTGGACGTGAAGTATGGGAACAACCATTCTGTAGCTTGAACCCATTCCTTCAAAGAGTCCATCCCTTCTCATCCCTCCAAGATTCTATCAAGAAGAGAGAGGGAGAGAAGGAGGTGATAACCAAAGCCCCTTCCATCTGGAGGGCACAACACGGGCCGGGTCCAGAAGGAAGGAAATAGAGGAGGAAAGACGAACCACAAAGTGGCCTTCCTCCCTTCCCCCGTTTCGCTCCGCGTGTGGGATTCTAACAAAGATGATCTCGCATGATCGTAGATCCCACACTTGGAGCCCCCTCGCGTTTCTAAACCAATTTGAAGCCTGGCATTTTCCATCCAGACTTCCAGAAGGCCGAAACAAGGGGTTGCCTGAGATTAAGCCATGAGGCCTAGTCCAGGCTTGAGATTTCACCATAATGCCTAAAGTCTAGAGGCTGAGAATGGTTTCATGAGGCGAAAGTTTGTGAAGAAGGAGAAAGAGAAGCAAAGATTGAAAGGCCATTGTTGAGGATCTGAAACTCAAAGGAAGGTTTTTGGCGTGAACGTTCCCATCCCCAGAATGCACCTATTTATAGGAACAGGGCATGCAAATCTCCACCCTTGGATGGACAGTCGAAGAGTCAAACTAAGTGTTAGTAAATCTTGATTAAATTGTCATAAATCTCGGAAAAGAATGGATTATTGGCGCATGGGGGAACCAAACGGTTTTCGAGGAGGTAACTGTTCCATTTTCAATATTATCTTCTCATGGTGGAGTTTTCAACAGTTAGTTAATGCGAAGTTAAAGACTTATTAAGAAGATAAAACCAAGAGTTTTGAGTTGGGGCCAGCAGTGGATCCAAAAGATAAATATTAGTTAAGAAATAAAGATGTCGTCGGTACTACAAGAAAAATATATATGTATATATATATATATATTGTACTACAGTTAAGCCTAAGGAAATCACTATTATAAGTCATAAGAGGCCTAAAGTGGCCGGCCCGCAAAATCAAGCTTCACACAAAGCACCTTAACCTGGAGGCCTGCAGCAAGGGCCCCGTTTTCAATCAACAAGGCTCATTCTTCAGCTTGGGCCAAGCGGCGAGTAAATTCTTCGGTGGCAGCCAAGGGAGCATTCAGTTGGGCTTCCTCCGCGCTGAGCTCGTTGTTCACATGGGCCAAACGAGCTTGGAGATGTCGGATCTGGGCTTCTAACTCTAACTTCTAGAGCCTTATGTCCCCCATGCGAGTGGCCTGATCATTCAAGGTGCCGCGAAGAGTCTCCATCTGACTAGCGAAGTTATTCCGTACCATGCGGGCCGCACGAGCTCGAGCCTCCACGGCAGCTTGGCGAGCGCGGGCCACGTCAAGGTCTTTCAACAGCTTCTCTATAGTGTCGAGCTGAGCTAGATTGACCGCATGCTCTCGACGAAGGAACACAATGGCTTCCCAGATTCTGGGGAGTTCTTCAGGCCCTAGCCGCCGGTGTCCCGAAAGGTTTCGAAGCTATGTCCTCGATAGTTCAGCGCCGGTAGTGATAGGAGCATAAAATGCGACAAATATAATGTGCGATCCTTTACACTTTTCTTAGTTATTTCCTTTAAAAAGTCAGTTTTAACATTGTTTTCTTTTTAGGTTGTTCGTGAAGTAGTTCAAGAGAATTACGAGCTTAAAGGGAGCAATGAAGCCATGGATCATGAAGTACTGATGCAGAGGACAAAGTTTGATCAACCTTTTAGCCAGAAATTACAAGGGAAGTCCACGAAAAAAGTCGTGCAAAACAGTTGCTGCAAAGCAGAAAACTGCAGTTTCAGAATCAGCTTTCTGGGAACGGTTTTGAGGAGCAATTCTTGAATTCTTCCAGCTGTACCTTTGCAGAAAGGGCTAGCGATCCTTGAATACATGATGTTATAATTCAACAAGAGCCAAAGAACTGGTAAAAATCGTCTAGGAGGCAGTAGGAAATCAAAGTCAAAGCAGGCTTCCCGATAAGGCAGAAACTGTCAGTTTTTCACGAAGCTTTTTTGGAGATCTTTTCCGACGACTTTCTTGGAGTTTTTCCAGAAGGTTATTGATCATTCTAGAATATATGATGTCATAGAACACGTAGGAGTCAAGAACTATCCAGAAACTTGGCAAAAAGAAGTCGTTCCTTGTCCAAGAAGGAAGCTTCAGAGACAAAAATTGAATCCTAGTCAAAACAGAACAGTTTGGCAGAAATCTTCTATGGACGGATTTTGGGTGCATTTTTGGAAGTTTATTGATGCTGCAAATTACAAGGAGAGTCCTAGAATGATTCCTCAATATTTTGGGAAGATTACTAAGGCTTGAAAATCATTTAATTGTGCACCAATTAAAGGAATCCTCAAGCAACTAGGGGAGGCTTTCAAAGCAGAGTTGGAGAAGGAAACTTGGGATGTGCTCCTCATAAATATAAAGCTTCTGCAAACGTGAAAAAGGACCACGCCTTTCACCTTCTCTTCTATCTCTCTTTATTATTCATCCGCCATCATCTTTTTCTTCTTTTTCTCTATTTCTTTTATTTTGGTTTTCAAAACAATGTGTAACTAACATTCTTTTTGTTAGGGGCGAGGTTTGAAGCCCCAATTATGTAGAACATATGTTTGTTTAAATCTAGTTTCTTGATCTTTGGTGTGAATTGGTTATTTATTTCTGCTTGATTGAAAACTTTTATGTGTTTATGTTCTGGGTCGACACTTAAGATATATGCATGTAATTGGGGCTAGGTTTAGAAAATAATTCACCTAATCGTCTTGTTTTCTAATCCACAAGTATGCAAGGCTTTGGACAAAAGCTAATGTTTTAAACAACTAGAAGAGCGTGCTAGGTAGGCGTTCCACACTAGACTGCAACTCTATAATCAATCGTTTCCATAAGATCTTATTGCTTCAAATATGTTGACACTATATGTGTTGTTGATAGGAGATATCGTTCTATACCTTGATTGCATGTTTGATAGGCTTAGCTATTGTACGTTCACGTAGACTAAGTAATTAGGGAAACATTAATAAGGGACATGATCTGCTCCGACTTGTTTCTTGGTTGGTTTCTCTTCACACCTTAGTAATTGAAACTAGGTTAACTTAACATTGTTCGAAAGTAATTGGTGGTGGATTTCCAAGTCTCTAACATGTTCTCCATCTTATTTTCTCAAAATCAAAAATCAAATTCGTTTTCCTTTTGTTTTCTCTTTTATTTTCGTTAAAAAACCAAAAACCCCAAAATATTGTTCTTGCTTAGGATTGTAGAGCCCCTTTCTATCCCCTTCTGTTTCCTGCCATATTTTTCTCACTTTTCTAGTATTTGACGTTTTTGTTTTGTTTAGTTTCAGATTTTATTTGTTTGATTTGTGTTTAGTTAGTTTAAATTAGTTTGCTTTTATTTTGTGTGATTAATTTGTTACCCTCAATCCCTGGCTTGAACGATCCTTGCTTACTCTATATTGCTAACAACTACATTTTGTAGGGTTAAGTTGAGCGCCTATTTTGGGCGTATCAGGTAGGAGGAGTTTCCTCAAGGATTCGAGCTAGCTTTTCAAGCCTAGTGGGAGGAGGAGGCGGAGGATTCACAGCACGATCATAAGTCACCAAGGCTAGAAGGTCAATTGGTTCCTCAATTCTTTCATCTTCAGCATAATTTCCCTCAACGACCCCCTGAGCTTGGTCCGACATCTCAGCTGAGGGAGACTCTGGAAATTCAATGCGAGGGTCATCAGTAGAGTGTTGGAAACAAGCAGCTCCGAGAGCAGAACCTTCAGCCTCAACGCTCGCCTCGTCTATTTCCGAAATCAAGGACCACCACTACTCGCCTCATCACCCAAACCTAGGATGTACGTCCCGCCGGCCAGAGCTTCGGCGTCAAGGACCACCTCCTCGATACAAACAGAATCCTGGTCAGGTTCAGAAATGTCAGAGAGCAGGTTTGGATCTAAAGGGAAATGGAAAGCATTGGCCAACAGTGGCTTACCTCTCGAGCTGTCGGGTCGATATCTGGTACGTGGTCACCAAGAGGAAGAGGCCCTGATTCATTCACCTCTTGGACCTCTAGTGCTGCGGGAATCTCTGTCGTCATTAGTTCCTCATAAGCGGCAGAAGCCTCAAAGTGGCTTTCCACGCTTTCATGCTCCGGGGAGTCGTCATCGGAGATCGTTATTAGAATAGTAGGACCTTGCGGATGCTCTGTAGATATGGGAGAGGGAAGAGGCGCCACGGGGCTAGTTGATGCTTGAACTAGCAAGAGAGTTGGCTCTTCTGCAGCGGTTGAGGATCCAGCCTCGCTCAGGCGAGAGGGATCAGTGGTTCTCTGACAGACCTGTCAAAAGATACATAGTAAAGATCCTGCCCAGATTCTAAAATTTAAATAGGATAAGACGGGGCCAGAGTTTACCAATCGCATTCCCAGAGGTTCGTCAACTTCAAAACTCCCTTCGACAAATTGAGCTCGATCGCGTTTGCGAGTGAAGACAGCAGTGGCCTGTACGAGAAAAGAATCACAACTCAAAAAGGGGGGAAGCACCAAATATACAAGTTTGGGATCGTTCTTAACCAAATTACCTTAGCGGGATCTTCATCATGAGAAGACTCTCCCTCAGGAGTCTCCTCTGCTATTGCCTTTTGTTTCCCGGCCTGAACAGAGGCTGTCCTGCTTTGGGTAGCTCGCTACAAAACACTCTCAGGAATAAGAGCGGAAAAATCAAGACAAGGAAAAGGAATGGTGAAGAAAGACAAAAACTTACTGTTGCCCCAGGCTCGTGGATTTGTATCCCTGGACGTGATGAGCGAGAAGGTAGAATAAGTCGCGGGGGTTGTGCTGCAGGGTTGGATAAGCGCTCAAGAATCTTGCGGTCCTCCGGAACAGGACTACTCATGCCACGAAAGATCAGGGCGAAGAGTTCGTCATATGACATGTCCCAACAGTTCACAGACACTTCTTTCCACCAATCATCATAATCATTGTCGACATCGTTGAGGGGGTACAACGCTCTGACCCTAGGGGGAATCACTATCAAAGTAAACTGACTCTGAAAGGGGGCAGACCCAGGCGGGGCTAATCTCCGCCAAGAGGTGTAGTAATTGGCAGAATCAACCAGAGGCCAGGGTACCAACTGGGCCAACCCAAATTGGCGAGCAAAGTGGTTAGGGGCATAGAACTCGTAGCTTACGCGGTCGGTGGCAAGACGAATATCCAAGCAGGAGATGGTGCGACGAAAGGCCAGGAGGGTTCTTTCGCTATGACCCCGTCCACTGGGCAGAAAGCCATCATCAAGGGGAGGAGGGAATCGCCTAAAAATGACTATTTTTGGGTCCGGCATCTCTTCCAGCAAGTACAAGTAAATAAAACACTCAGAGTAGGGTGGAGCTCGATACCTTACGTTGCGGCAAAACCAATTCCCCAAAAGGGAATCGACTGGAGGATCCTTTGGAATATCACCGCGACGGATGCGAGGGAAATAAATCTGCAGCCAAAATGCGAGGATCCAGAAAGGGCCACTAATGTCGGTATCGAAGGGGCACATTACGGCTTTATAAAGGGAGCGATATAACTCACCTAGTACAGGTTGCCCAAGGCCAACGCAAATACCATTGTAGAGAGCAATGGCCAGAGAATTCCAGGGCCCAGTAGATTTGTTGGAAGAAGTGCAAAAGATAAATTTGCAAAACCAGAATTCCAGGAATGCGATACCTCTTGTGTGGTCACGCTGGGTGCAGTAATAGTCGCGCTAGAATGGGTAGGATTTGATGCGATGCCCCCGACCAGCCATATTCATTCTCAAAGGAAATTGAATGCCATCAAACTGACCATGCACATAGGGGTCAAAGTCAATGGGGAACCCCATGATGGTAAGAACATCCAGCAGAGTTATGCTCATCTGCCCAAACCGGAAATCGAATGTATTGCTGGAGGTATTCTAGAAGCAAAGAACGGCGGCTAGCGGTGTAGGGCTGGTATTATGGGAAAGACAGAAGCATAGATCGATGGTTTGGGTGATACCCACCGCATCCCAACGGGCCAAATCTCTCGCTCGGACCTCTTGATACCAATCCTTTTCCTCGGGAGCGATGGTAGGCCAGAAGCCCAATTTCCTCCTTGGCCCCCAACTGCTAAAATCACCGGGCACCTGCCAAAGAGCCGTTATGGGACGACGGATGGAAAGCCCATAATAGGCCATAGCATCATCTGGCAAATGATCGCGAGGTGTAGGACCCAGCCCCGCTTGATTATCACCTCCACCAAAACCCATCAGTCGACTTCTCTCCTCTCCGGTCTAACTTCTACATCGAACACCCATGTTAGTCCGCCAGGTGAATGCGGCTTTCTCAATGATTTCATCTGCCTGATCGATAACGAATGGTTTCTTGGGTGCCATTTCTGGGTCGCAAGGAACACTTCTCCACTACACCTTGATTTATAGCTCAGATATTTTTGGAGATTAATTTATTAGCTGGGCCAATGAGTGGCTCTAGTTGATAATTAATTAATCATTATTCCATCTTGAGAATTGCATCTGAGGCGGTAGTGAAGAGATGACATTGCACCTTTCCCTACAACCGCAGGGACAGCATAGTGGCCTGATGTTTTTTTTTAAAACATGATTAAAACCCATGCGGTTTTAGATTCTAAAGTTGCAGCAAGTATGGTGGTTTCACTTGGTCACATGTCATGATGTCGATAGCCATGATTCAATCATCCTCTTCAGCATAAGACTCGCGAAGGATTAAATGACAGCAAACAGTTTGCTATTCTGCATCTTATTTCGCCAAGTACTGTAGGCCTTGATCAAACTTGATCTAGCCAGCGAAGCTGCTCCAACACCTACATTTGAGAAGATCAACAGAGAGCCAGCGAACAAGGCAGATACTTGCTGCTATACAAATGGCGAAGCTACCACCAAGGAAGAGAAAGATCCTCATTCGCGATCAAAAGTAGTCTCCTTCGCATGAGGGGCACGCTAAAGTGCTGATCTCCTACAACCTGCCCAAGTTTCGCCAATTCACTGCATACCAGACATCAGATACATAGGGGCAATAAAGTTGGCAAAGAAAGCGACAGTTCATGACAAAGGCAATTCAGATTGTGGCATTCAAGCTTTATGGCCTATTTAGAAGCCTATATGGAATCAGTCAAGCCAATACAAGTGGCATTGGAGCAATGACATTATAACAGCAGTGCTGATTCAAGACTTCTTCTGTAACACCCCAAGCTACACCATACTAGCTTAATCATGTCACAGTGCCGCGAGTCTCTAAAACGTAAACCGAACGCTCGATTTACATCCTAGAGAACCGCTAGGCATTTTGTTTGAAAAACTTTTTGGAAAACACAGCGGAAGCTACAAATATTTTTGAGGTGAAAACTTGAATTGCTAAAATCTATTTTGTTCGTCCAGAACTTGGATAAAGGCTCACACGAGGTACGGATTTCAATGAAAGAGAATTCAACTGAATTTAACACGAGGCTAGATAACAACAAGCTCCGAAACACGAAGTTCAAGAAAGAGAATTTAAAATAAAATCCAAACGACGATTTACCGAGCTTTCGCACACCCAGCTCCGCCCGCTACTGTCCCGTCACCAATGCACAGTACCTGCATTCATACTGTTGTAAGGGTGAGCTTTCGTCCTCGCTGCTCAATAGGAACTCTAACTCGACTAGGCTTGAAACAGATAAATAGATTTTGGAGCTCCAGTATGAAAACATGCTTAAACGAAGTATTTAAAAGGAACGACAAACTTTAATGTTTTTCAACTTGAAAACAGATGCATGATGATTAAATAAATATGGCGCCAAATCCAAGTTTTACCTGATGGCCGGTCCCATAGACCCACTACATGACCTTACCTCAATTTAAGTTATCACCAGGTAAGCGTAGCGAGAGCGTCCGCTACCTAGCTACACACACGGATCGGGTCGTCATTACGATTGCTCACCGTCCGACCGGTGTAGCTAACCCTCCGGAGGTTTTGGGAATCGAACCCAAGGAAGTCAGTGCCCTTTTCGCTCTCAAGCCATCACATTTCTCATACGGTTTTGTCAGTATGCATCGCATTTTAACTTAACTAAGCCACACTATGTAACATGCATCATATTGAAAACAACTAAGGAAGTAAAAACACGCATCGAGGAGAGTTCCGAATCCCTACCTGGACTCACGATGCTTTTCCTCACGTACTCCGAGAGTTGCGAACCTTCCGTTCCTCGAGTAACTGGAGTCCTAAGTTCCGACATTTCGATAGTTAATATATTATTTAACTAATAATTGAAATCCCGACGAGTAAAAATCGTGCAATCAAGTTTTCCTGGTTTGACCAGGAGTTGACCAATTTGACCACGTTTGACCAATCGAGATAGGTTCGATAATTAACTTAGATTATCGAACATTCACTTAAAATTACGATATCTACCAAACATATATTGAGTGCACCCGATTACTAAGGCCACCCAATATATATATGCTTATATATTAATTTCTTTCACTTTCTATCCATTTAACATATGCACAAGCATAGAACATGTTTCCAATTTCGTCAACAATTTATCTCAATCACGCTACTTGGTCTTTTACTTCCATTTCGTATTTTGTCGCATAGTAATTCAATGGAAATTACTATGGACACCCAAAATATTCTAATTCTTATACAGGGTGTGCCCAAAACTGCTAAGGACACCCAAAATCATAACTTGTCCATTTTCCAAACTCATTCACCATTACAATTGACATAGCCCACAGTAGACATCAACTCAAATAATCAAAATTCTGGACAACATAACCAATTCGATAACAGAGCCTTCAATTTCATCATATCAAACCAAGCTCAGTAGCATAATTTCTGATCACCAACACAAGAATCTAGTTCGAGATTATACCTTCGAAATAGGAAATCCCTTGAACCAACCCAAACTCAGCTTCCCGAGCTCAATGTCGAAACTGGGTTGGTGATGAACTGAGGGTATCGACATGATCTACCTAGCCAGCTGCTAAATAACTTGTCTACAGTTGCATTCGAGGCCGGGACAAGCCAAGAAGAGCCGGAAAAGTCGCCGGTAAAGAAGAACACGGGCAGAACCAAGATGAACCCATAAACGAAATCGTCAAAACGTGATCCAATTTAAAAACTAGTTACATAAACGTATAGGGGAAGGCGAGAGGAGGAACTTCCATACCGAATGCGGCCCAAGCGGTGGCCAGAAATTGCATAAACTCGCCGACGCAGTCGCTGCTTCTCACCGTCGAGTCTCCCTCCTCGTCCGGTGCATAGGCGATCAAAGGCCACAGGCGTGACGGCAACGACGAGATGAAGCTGTTGGTGGCCGCGCGCCGTCGTGGGGTGGCCGGACGGTGTCCCTCTGGTCGGGTTTCCTTCTCGGGTCACGGTGGCGTCCGGGTCAGAGCTCCCAGCTCTCTCTCTCTCTCTCGTGTTTTCTAGATCACATGATCTGGTCCAACAACTATATAAGCCCCTCCTCTTAATATCTAATGGTTGTGATCAATCAGTGGGATTATGGATGGCTGGGATGAAGCGGTGGCTGGATGGACTGCTAGGATTGCTCCACCTATTTTCTATTTCTTGATTTAATTTCTAAAATTCCACAACTTCGGAAAATAGTTAAAAATAGCTTGGGTATCCGGAAAATTCCCCGAAAATTTCCACGAACTCATCGTGTTGTGTACTTTATTATCCAACTCTTAGATTGAGGATTTCACTTTATGAAAATTTCTAAAAATTTCCTCGAGTATCTTGACATTTATTGAGATCGTTGAATAATTTCACGTACGATCTCCATTAAGCTCAATACATTTTTCCGGGGCTCACATCTTCAGTCAAGACGAAGACCATTGACTTCGAGGTCTGGGGGGCAATGTTTGAACCCAAAATAGGTTAAGCTCATCTCCATTAGTGATTAAGTGCTTAACCCACCATAATCCTAATAAGTGCTCCATAATCCTAATAAGTGCTCCATAATCCCATAAGTGCACCATAATCCCATTAAGTGCTCCATAATCCCATCAGTGCTCCATAATCTCATTAAGTGCTCCATAATTCCATTAAGTGCTCCATAATCCCATTAAGTGCTCCATCATGATTTGTTCAAGGCCAACCACTATGGCTGGGTAGCCTATATATAGAGGCTACAAAGAAGTAAAGAGAACAGACACAATTCATCAACTAATCTCTACGACTACTCAAGTCTTCCCAGAGCAACCCCTCTCCTTCTCTTACCAGTGACCACACTCCAGTCCTAGAATCCTCAGGAGCCGACTATCAATGTCACCAAACCCTCTGTCAACGTGCTTCGGTCCTAGTCTCCTCGGGAGCCGACTGTAGTACCGCGACCACAACGGTTACGGAACCAGCTAAGCAAGGGTAACGCCCTCGCAAACCAGCCAAGCTAAAGTCACGCTTTAGCAAGTTCTCCCCACTTCCCAGTGATTTTCGCTCTGCTCCATCTACGACGTCGACTATCGATTGTGTGATTTTGAGGAAGCTTAGCAAAAGTCCTCACCACGAGGCACAAAGAATCCCGCAACGAGGTTGCTGCTCTCCTCGTCCACAATCGCTCAAAAGAAGTGAGATCAAGGGACACCCCCGACGACTGCACCCGAACGGTGCTGGCACGCCCGCACAGAAAAGAGACTGTTGACCAGCTGCAACAAAACTGGAGCCAAACAGGACCGTCTAACAAGGTGAAAGCAAATGCCTTAATGTTTCTGAGACGACATATTGATCCTAGCCTACGCTGGGAGTACCTTCAGTTGAAGACACCCAAAGAACTGCGGGATACCCAAGGGACATTTTGGAAACATTCATGACACCTTGCTCCCAGAACTGACCGTTCAGTGGAATGAAATCCGCTTGCTTGACTACAAAAGGGTCAATGACTTCAACAAGGACATGTTGCGTGTGAGCCCCGGAAAAATGTATCGAGCTTAGTTGTGATGCCCTGGAAATTCGTATTTATTTTCCAAGGATTTTCCGGAATTTAAATTTTGGTTATTGGATGGTTTCGTGGCTCGTGGACGGAGCGGAAGTGTTTCGGATCAATTTGTATTTGAAAAGTATGACTTTAGGGGGGTTGCTAAGGTTGACTTTTGATACGTTGAGATTCTCCAAAAACTTCCTTCACGAAAGTTGTAGAGCACGTCGATACGAGTTCGTGGACATATGGAACGCGAGAATCGGAGTTCGTATGAAGAAGTTATGGGCTTCGGAAAAACTTTCCATTTTGGTATAAAAGGACAAAAATTCCGGAAATTGCAAAAAAGACCAGGTTTCCATTTTGGGAAACCCAGCTCTGTTTTCTCTCTCCCCGAGCCCGAGTCGCCTCTCCATTTTTGCCGGCTTCGTTCTCCCTCCTCCGGCCACCATAGGACGCGATTCAAAGTGGGTTCTCTTCACCTCAATCCCCTCTTGAGGTCTGTGGAAGAATTGGAGCATGAAACGAGCTGTGGAGGGCGGTGCAAGGCCGAGAAGTTTGGCAGCGGAGCTGCGTCGGACCCAGGTGTGAACTTCCGATTCCGACCACCTTTGCCGGTGATTCTTGAGGGCTTTTGAAGCCCATAGGACGTTGATGCTTCTCCCAAAGCGGCTTGGGACGATTTCACTTGTGGAGGACGAATCGAAGCTTTGAAATTCTAGAGTTTCAATCGGTCCGGTTTGTTCTAAGATAAAATTTGATTGATTGGTTTATAATTGGACTTTGTTGTAGTTATGAATGTTTCAATTTGAGTGGAGATGGAGGACTTTGGTGTTGGAAGTTTTGCCAAATTTCGACTTTGGATTGGCGGCGGTGCCGCCACTGTGGTGGTGGTTTCCGGCCACCTCAGGAATAGTTTCTGTTTCTGATTTCGATATACTCGTCGATACGAGCATTTCGATATATTGTTTGTAATTTTTGGAGATCGTATGAGAATGTTGTGATTTTTACGGTTTCGGACCGTTCGATGCTTCGATCTGTGAGGATTCGAGCATCCGATCGACTTGTGGTTTTGGCATATCGATCGTAGAAGTATTCCGGAGACTTGGGACGTCTCGGATGTGGTTTCTCCTCGATTGGCGTCACTTTGGGGATTTTAGTTCAAAACAGGGGTTTCGGACTTAAATCGTTTGTGAATTGTTACTAAGTGGAAACCGATTCTGATTAAGTACTTGACGAAGTATCCTTGGACGGTTGTCCTGTGGTGTGGCTGCTTTGTTCTATATTGAAGACGCAGCAGGAAATTCAAGGTGAGTAAATCTCACGATATCTGTTATGAGCCTAATTACCATATTGTCTTGGAGTTATGGGATTAACTGTGACTATAGTGGTATTAGTGGCATTCCTAAGTGGATGACCATGTATATATATATTTGCGTGATATATATATGTATTGGTGGAATCTTGAGTCACAGATGGTGACGGATTACAGATGGTGATCGATATTGAGTCACAGATGGTGAAGAATCACATATGGTGATCAATATTGAGTCACAGATGGTGACGGATCACAGATGGTGATCGATATTGACGGATCACAGATGGTGATCGATATTGAGTCACAGATGGTGACGGATCACAAATGGTGATCGATATTGAGTCACAGATGGTGACGGATCACAGATGGTGATCGATATTGACGGATCACAAATGGTGATCGATATTAAGTCACAGATGGTGACGGATCACAAATGGTGATCGATATTGAGTCACAGATGGTGACGGATCACAGATGGTGATCGATATTGAGTCACAGATGGTGAAGAATCACAGATAGTGATCGATATTGAGTCACAGATGGTAACAGATCACAGATGGTGATCGATATTGACGGATCACAGATGGTGATCGATATTGACGGATCATAGATGGTGATCGATATTGAGTCACAGATGGTGAAGGATCACAGATGGTGATCGATATTGAGTTACAGATGGTAACGGATCACAGATGGTGATCGATATTTAGTCACTGATGGTGACAGATCCAGGTAGGTGATTGAGACTTGGTCATAGATGGTGATTGGGATTAGGTCACAGATGGTGATCGTAATCGGTGCAACATTTTGAGTCTAGTATGCTTGTCTTAATGTAACTTCCTGAACTAAATTGCACGCAGGGGTTACTATGAATTGTTTTGCTTGTTTTGCTGTGACTTCCTGAACTAAATTGCACGCAGGGGTTACTATGACTTGTTTTGATTGATCTTTAAGGTCATAGTGATGACGATTGTACTCTGTGTGAGGATAGGAAGGTGATTTATTGTTTTCACCTTTGATGTCATGTTGATGACAAGGACTTCCGGTGGGAAGGAAATGAGTGTGATCTGTGTGGCTCGCCGTTGTGAGCTAAGGGATTTCCAAACACTACCTGAGGAGGTTTTGTTTGACTGGAACTTGTGTAATTGGATGCTAGGTTGGGAATCTGAGCATGTGGTTTAGTCACGATGTGACCTACGTAAGCATGTTGTGGAAGATTTTGGAACAGATGGTTCCAATTGTGAGTTATGTGCTTATCGTTGTTAGGTTGAGGTGACTTAAGAATGTGTTTTGCTTTGTGGTTTTGAGTTTACTCATACGAGCTTCATAAGCTTACCGGGTTTGTTGTGTGGCAACCCGGTGCACTATTCAATGGAATTGTGTAGGGGTAAATCCTGCAGGTCAGGGTAATCGTGGCTGAAGCTGAGGTGGCGTGCTGGCAGCATTACGGGTAGGAAGCAGATTTTGTTGGCTTTGCCATTTTTATGACTTCCGTTATGTAGCAAAACTCTGAGGAGCATTTACTTTTTATTTTGTGATGGCAATTTAATTCGTAAGCTTATGTAATATATGACTCTACGGAGCGGGTCAATATTGACATAGTAGGTTCAGGGCATCAATATGTGTGTGTAGTTAAAAGGAAAAAAAGTTTCCAGGTATTTTGTATTGATGACTGAACGTTCACGCATGTATAATTATGGGGTTATATATCGATTTTTATTTGTGTTAAAAATCAGGGTCGTGACATTAGTTGATCGTGCGAGGAATTGTTTAATGATCTCGATAATCATCTAAGTGCTCGAGGAAATTTTCAGAAATTTTTACAAAGTGAAATCCTCGATTTAAGAGTTAGACGATAAAGTACACGACACGACGAGTTTGTGGAAATTTTCGGAGAATTTTCCTGATACCCGAGCTATTTATAGCTATTTTCCGAAGTTGTGGAATTTTAGAAATTAAATCAAGAAATAGAAAATAGGTGGAGCAATCCCAGCCATCCACCGTCTCCACCTCTTGATTACAGCCGTTCAAAAACAATTGAAGGAGCCTATAAATAGGCATGGGATCAGATGGATGATCTAGAACACCCGAGAGAGCATCAGAGCTCTCTGACTCGAACTGCAACCCGCGACCCGACAACATGACCCGACCGGAAATCTCTCCTCCGGCCACCTATCTGCGGCGGACCACCGGCAAAAGCTTCGTCTCGCCGTCGCCTACGTCCCTGCGATCTCAGATTGTACATGCAGCGACTGGGAACGGAGAATTGACGATCCAAAGCTTGAAGAACCTCCGGCGAGTTTCAACGAATTCCGGCGACTCCGGCCACCTTTTGGGGTGTATTTGGTATGGAAATTCATCCCCTCGTCATACTCTACACTCTAGTGTAATTATATTTTCGATTAGATCAAGTTTTAACAAACTGGTTTCTGGGTTAGCTCGGGTTCGACGCTGTTACTAACGCCGGCTGCTTTCCGGGCTCTTCCCGGCTTCGTTTTGGCTTGGTTGCATCTATGGGAGGAATCTGACCACAATTGGAGTAGGAAGCTTCGAAGATTACGGGGTTGTGGACGTTAAGGCCTGGATACCAGTTCATCGTCGGCATAGAAGCTAGGAAACTGGGTTTGGATCGTCAGGCTTGTTCTGGGAACTAAGTTTGGGTTGATCAAAGTCGATTTTTGCATTCGAAGGTATAATCTCGAAATTGAATTCCTTTTTGTTCTTGTGTTAGTGATCGGAAGCTGTGGAATTGAGTTTGGTTGGTATGGTGGAATTAAAGACTTGTTATCGGATTATGGTGTTGTCTTGATCATAGTATTTTGAGTTGTTGCGAGTAAATTTGGGAATTGATATTTGAATTGAGATTGTGGACTGACATTGGTTGCTTGCATTGCATGTCTGTTGTTATGATCGGAAAACTTGGTTGTGAAATAATTGAAAAATGGACAAGTTATGGTTTTGGGTGTTCATAGTAAATTCTGTCGAATTACTATGCGACAAAATACAAAATGGAAGTAAAAGACCAAGTGTAGCGTGATTGAGATAAATTGTTGACGAAATTGTGTTCTTTGCTTGTCCATATGTTAAATGGATAGAAAGTGAAAGAAACTAATATATATAAGCATATATATATTGGGTGGCCTTAGTAATCGGGTGCACTCAATATATGTTTGGTCGATATCGTAATTTCAAGTGAATGTTCGATAATCTAAGTTAATTATTGAACCTATCTCGATTGGTCAAACGTGGTCAAACCTTGGTCAATCCTGGTCAAACCAGGAAAGGTTGGCCTTAAATATTTGTTCGACGGATTATTAACGTTAATTATGTCGGAATCTAGGATTTCCAGTTACCCGAGGAACGGAAGGTTCGTGAATCTCGGACAACGTAAAAGGTTAAAGCATCGGAATCCAGGTAGGGGACTCGGGACTCATTCGGTTAGTTGTTTTCCGTTTTGAATTAAATGTTTATGCATATTTGAGTTGCATGGTTTGGTTATTGATGGCTTGAGAGTGAGTGGAACATAGTGATTCCTTGGGCTTCGATCCCCTAAACCTCCGGAGGGGCCGTATGGACGGAATGGTGTCTGACATCCTCTGAGATGTGGCACTATTTCTAGGTGATATGGCGTAAGTGGACACTCTCACTACGCTTACCTGGTGATGATTTTATTTGAGGTAAGGCCGTGTAGTTGGTCCATGGGACCGACCATCAGGTATTATGCATTTCTTTGAGTTTCGTGCATTGGATTTTGAGTCTGAAAGATATTTAAAGTTTGTCGTTCTTTAAAGAAATGGTTTAACTTTTTCATACTGGGATCTCAAATTATTATCTTATGGGTCGGTTTTCAAACCTAGTCGGGTGAAGCCCCTATTGAGTAGCGAGGACGAAAACTCACCCCTACAACAGTGTGGTTGCAGGTACTGTGCACTGGAAATGGGATTGGAGCGGATGGAGCTGGGTGTGCATATTTCAATAGAAGTCAGGTTCTGGGTTCCAATCTTATTCTTGTTCCTTAAAATTGTATTTTCGGAACTTGTCACAATTTGTTTGTTATATGCTAAGTCTTTTATTCCTCGGTTGTTTACAACGTTAAGTCCTGGACGAACTTTTGAATTTAAAGTTTTAGAAAGGTTTTCACCTCAAAAGAATTTAAAAGCTTCCGTTGCGAATTTTTGTCAAAATTTATTTCGAACAAATGCCTAGCGAATTTCTATAATGTAAAGCGAATTTTCGGTTTATGTTTTAGAGACTCGCGGCATTGTAACGTACTCAAGCTGGTGAGGTGCAGTTTGGGGCGTTACATTGCGCCTCAAGGCATGTCTAAATTTCTGTGGAAATGAACTCACAGAAGATGATATGATCCAGAAGACTCTTTCCACTTTTCCTACTTCAGCAATTATACTAGCGAACCAGTATAGGCTGGAGTATGACAACAAAAGAATCACAACCTTCAATAAGCTTATCAACCTACTGCAAGTGCTTGAGAGGCATGATGAGGTTCTTTTGAGCAACAATGTCAGGCCCATTGGGACAAAGAAAATTCCCGGGACTAATTATGGCAAAGTGAAAGGTGGAAATAACCCCAAACCAAAGGGAGTTGGACGTGTTGATCCCTACCCACGTGGCAACAATGCACCATGTGGCAAGGGACGTGGGGTCGTGGTATGGGCCGTGGAGGCCTTCCCAATGTATGGCGCTGAGATGGTGGTGCGGGCCGTAGTGATCATGGAAACAAGGTGCTAGGGTACCTAAGAACCCTTCTGTCAAACAAGAAAGAGTTGATAAATTAGATTTCTGAACAAGACCTTGATTGGATTATAGTTGGCTTATTAATAAATTTCGGATTTTATTCTGAAGCATTGAATTTATTCGATTTTTATTTACTACACATATTCACATGGTTCGAAATAGCACTATAAATATGTAAAGCAATACATCTAGAGAAAAATTATTAGAATGAAAAGATTATCATTCTACTAAAATAGACATACTCTAAAGAATATGAGATATATTTTCTAAATTAATTAGTAATACCTCCTATTTATTTGTAGGAATGGATCGAGGAGAACTTGAGTGCTTGGTTGATAGTGGGACTACCCACACCATATTAAGGAATAGGCAATTATTCATTGAATTAATAGCCTATAATTCCTCTGTGACTACGATGATTGGATCATCACAAGTAATAAAAGGGCGAGGAACTGCCAAATTTTTGCTGCCTAATGGCACAACATTTAAAGTCACAGACGCTCTATATGCACCAAGAGCTAATCGAACCTTGTTAAGTTTCAAAGATATTTGTGCCAACAGTTATCATGTAGAAACACACTGTGAGAATGGAACTGAATACCTTTATATTACCTCTAATGAATGTGGAAGGAAACGTATTTTAGAGAAACTTATGAGTCAATCTAGTGGACTGTACCTAACTACGATTCGGATAATTGAATCCTATGTTGTCACCAACAATGAAATGTGGGATACTGACTCATGTAGGCTTTGGCATGACCGCCTAGGGCACCCCGATCGTGACATGATGATCCGTATTTTAAAGAACTCACACGGACATCCCTTCTTTCGAGTGAAAAATAAAGTGGGACAAAAATCCGCCACACTGCAAGGTGTCGGTCCTACTACTGCTCAAATGCAGCCATTGCCTTCTGAAGTACCAGAAGCACTACCTCCCTCCTATTATGCCTCATTGACTATTTCAAAGGCACATCACTCGTTTTGCAAAGCCTACTCTTTAGCAAAAACAGGATCGAGACCTTCCTATGCTAAAGATACAAAACAAAACATTCCATTCTTACAAAGGATACAAGGATATATCTGTGGACCTATCCATCCAGAATGCGGACCATTCAAGTACTTTATGGTTCTGGTGGATGCTTCGACACGCTGGTCACATGTCGCTTTATTGTCCACAAGAAATGCTGCATTTGCAAAACTCCTAGCACAGATTATACGTTTAAGGGCTCACCACCCTGATCACCCTATCAAGTCTATAAGGCTTGATAACGCTGGAGAGTTTACATCAAAAGCATTTGATGATTATTGCATGTCTATTGGGATCGATGTAGAGCATCCTGTACCCCATGTGCATACACAAAATGGTCTCGCAGAAGCCACCATCAAAAGGCTACAGATGGTGGCTAGGGCATTGGTTATGCGCACCAACCTACCTATATCTGCCTAGGGTTATGCAATATTACACGCAGATTTACTTATTCATTTCAAATCCACTGCTAGCCAACCATTTTTTGCGTACCAGTTGGTAACTGGATATGAGCCTGACATTTCACACTTACGCATATTTGGTTGTGCAGTATATGTGCCTATTGTGCCCCCATAGCGCATCAAAATGGGTCCTCAGAGACGATTAAGTATTTATGTTGGATACGAATCCCCAACAATTATCCGCTACTTGGAACCCTTGACAGGCGATCTCTTTACCGCTAGATTTGCGGATTGTCACTTTGATGAGACAGTCTTCCCGTCGTTAGGGGGAGATAGGAAAAAGGATTTTCCAAGGGAACAACAGGAATTGTCGTGGTTTGTCCCCACTGTCTCATTTTGATCCCCGCACTTCACAAAGTGAAAGTGAAGTGAAAAGAATAATCGATCTTCAGAACGTAGCAGATTCGATGCTTGATGCGTTTACTAATATCGCAAAAGTGACGAGATCACATATACCAGCTGCAAATGTGCCTGCAAGGTTAGAAGTCCCCAACAAGGGGCACGGTGCCGCAGATAGAGGCACTGCAACCACACTTAGTGGAGGTGTGGTTGAGGCCGTGGCTCCCCAAAGGAAGAGGGGGAGGCCACTTGGTTCGATTGACACTCACCCAAGGAAGAAGAGGGCGAGTAAGGCACAAATCGATCCATTAATCATCAATGTAGAGAATCCCTCTCATGAGATTGTCTCTGATTATAGTTATGTCCACGAATCAATACTGGAGGACGCTCCGATGTTTGAAATGATTCCAGAGAAGAAAGAAATCTCAATGGATTATGAGAGTGCGTATGAGTTGATAGAAAGATCTTCCATACACATTGATGATGTATTTGCATACACTGTTGCTCAAGAAATCATAGAGCACGATGATATTGAACCACGCTCTGTTGCAGAATGTCAACAAAGAGCAGATTGGCCTAAATGGAAAGAAGCAATCCAGACAGAATTAGATTCTCTAACAAACAGGTATTTGGTCTGGTAGTGCTAACCCCACCAAGTGTAAAGCATGTAGGACATAAATGGGTCTTTGTTAGAAAGCGTAATGAGAAGAATGAAGTCCTGAGGTACAAGGCAAGGCTCGCCTTGTGGCGCAAGGTTTCTCACAACGCCCTGGAATTGACTACGAGGAGACATACTCTCTCGTAATGGACGTTATAACGTTCCGCTACTTAGTTAGCTTAGTAGTTTCCGAAGGACTGGAAATGCAGCTCATGGATGTAGTTACTGCATATCTCTATGGGGATCTAGATTCAGAGATATATATGAAAGTGTCTGATGGCCTTACATTACCCAAGTCAAGTGACTCTAAACCACGGAGTGCGTTTGCAATTAGGTTGAAACGCTCACTTTACGGATTGAAACAATCCGGGCGGATGTGGTATACCCGTCTAAGTGACTACTTGATTGGGAAGGGATATAAGAACGATGAATTGTGCCCCTGCGTATTCATAAAGAAAACAAGTTCCGGATTTGCAATTGTAGCAGTATATGTCGATGATATGAACATAATAGGTACTCTTGATGAAATAAGAGAAACCGCGAGCTACTTGAAATCTGAATTTGAGATGAAGGATCTTGGGAAAACTCGATTCTGTCTAGGCCTTGAACCAGAACACCGAGTTTGTGGAATATTAATCCACCAGTTTGCGTATGTCCAAAAGATGCTCAGGCGATTTAACATGGACAAAGCGCATTCTGCTAGTACTCCCATGATCGGTCGAAGTTTGGATGCAAGGAAAGATTCATTTCGTCCAAAGGAAGATGACGAAGAGGTGTTGGGAGCTGAAATTCTCTATCTAAGTGTAATAGGCGCATTATTGTACTTAGCCCAATGTACTCGACCAAACATTGCATTCTCAGTGAACTTGTTAGCTAGATTTAGCTCAACGCCAACGCAGCGTCACGAATGGTATCAAGAACATTTTCCTATACCTAAAAGGAACCATTGACTTGTAGTCGTTCCTTCCCTATAGAGAGACAAGAGAGACCGCAGATGGAACTGCAATCCCTAAAGGAAATGTTGATGGCGAAAGCGCCACTCCCTACACGGAAATGCCAAATGATGTTTTGGTTGGTTTTGCTTATGCTGGATACCTCTCTGACCCACATAAAGGTCGTTCCCAAACTGGTTATGTATTTACCATTGGGAACACGACGATATCTTGGAGATCAACCAAGCAAACCCTTGTGGCTACCTCCTCGAACCACTCAGAGATCATTGCTCTACATGAGGCGGTTCGTGAGTGTGTATGGTTAAGAGCTATCATTACACATATTCGAGGGACTAGTGGTTTGAGTTCTACCACTGAAGAGCCTACTTGCATTTATGAAGATAATGCAGCTTGCATCGAACATATGAAGCTAGGATATATCAAGGGTGATAATACAAAACACATATCGCCAAAGTTTTTCTACAATCAGCAACAACAGGCCCTCCTTAAGATTTAAGTGAATCAAGTAAGGTCTGAGGAGAATGTGGCAGATTTGTTCACCAAATCATTGCCTAAGGCCACATTTGAGAAACATGTGAAAAGCATAGGAATGCGAAGACTTTCCGAGCTCCCTTGATTAATGTAAGGATCAGGGGGAGGTATAGACGTCAGGGGGAGTCTAACACACACATCCCATCCTCAAATGTAAAAGGTGTATTGTGCTCTTTTCCTTCGACCAAGGTGTATTTTTTGTCCCACAGGGTTTTTATTGTTATTTGGCCAGGTTTTTAGTGAGGCAACAACTCATGCACCATTTCGTCTTTGACTTGGCACAAGGGGGAGTGTTAAAGGAAAAACACATTATGTGCCTTCGTCAAAGTGACTGACGGAGACGGAATCAAGGAATTAGCAATTACTATCAATCAGCATCAATTACAAATCAATCAGCATTTAATGTCATCATTGTAATTTATATTTCCGTTGTAATTCTTTCCCTATATAAAGGGACTATGAAATGAAATGAGTAGACCAATTCCAATCTCAATGTTACTTTTACAATTATTAGATTGTGCTTTTAATTTCTTCGAAACCATGCATTTCATTGTGCATCACTATGATAAAATTATTTTTACTATGGACTTGAAGAGTTGAACATGAACACATTCAAGTAAATTTTTCATAAAAGAGCACTTTTGATTTTTCGAGTTCTTTTTTTTTTTTTTTTTTGAGAAGATCGGAAGAGTTGTTTTACTTCACACATAACATTAAAAAATTGTGGTTTCTACTCAAAAATAAAAAATAAATAAAGAAAAACATTTACTTTTAAGTGGTTACGGTCCAGATTTAAGACTAGGCCCATTGTTAGAAGACTAAAACTATGAGGTATGAAGCCCATGATCCAATCCAAAGTCGAACGTCTACTGAAATAAAGGTCCATGACTCTAGCCTCTGTGGTTGGGTGCCCAAATACCTTTGAATCTTTGTGTTTAAATACATGTATCTTTTTTCTTCTCCTTGTATCTCTATATACGAAAGTTATATACGAAAATAAATTAAAACAAATTAAAATAGAACATCATCTGTTATGACAATTGTAAGCATTCATATACATTGAAATTTTGATTGGAATGTGAGTGAATGAGATTTCTTCAAAGGAGAATAAGGGTTATTTGATGTCCTCAACAATCTTCTTGATTAACTAGAGCTAAAATCTTAATTATGTAGTACGTACAAGTCGACAGTCAACATTTATCTACATGTCGCCATTTAATATCCGCAAATTCAGAGTCATTAAAGTCAAGCATATTCTTCTTTTCCCCAGGCACTGACCTCAACAAAGTTGATTTATGTTCGACAACCAATAGCTGCCGAGATCATAGAGTAGACGCATTCGTGGACAATTGAAGATTTGGATAACACGTGTTGCTTTGCCTATTGTAACTATTCTTGCTTTTTAGTCACATTTAGGTATCTACACCTAGTAAAGTTTACCAAACCTTTTTTTTTACTGAGAATTTTATAATATTTTGCAGTTCGAAATGATGTGCTCATGATAATTATATAGTTAAAAGAATCCAGTGAAAAACGCATGTCGTCATTTAATGTCTGCAAATCCAGAGTTGTTAAAGTCAATGCATATTCTTCTTTTGCACAGGCACTTACCTCAACAAAGTTGATTTATGTTCGACAACCAATAGCTGTCGAGATCATAGAGTAGACGCATTTGTGGACAATTGAAGGTTTGGATAACGCATGTGTTGCTTTGCCTATCGTAACTATTCTTGCTTTTTAGTCACATTTAAGTTTTTACACCTCGTAAAGTTTACCAAACTTTTTTTTCACTGAGAATTTTATAATATTTTTGCAGTTCAAAATGATGTGCTAATAATATATCTAGTGAAAAATCAAAAGTATCATAAAAGGAATCTAAAATTACGAAGACAACAACGTTTTACTCCTATGGTTTGTGATGCAACATCGCACCTTACCTACATAAGCCTGTGGTATATAATGACTGTTACTTTCCTCCACATTTCTTCAAAGACTCGCATAAAGAGAAAATCGTCACTTTAAATTACATCATAGAAGTTATTTATTATTCTTCCTCACACTAATAATGCAAGTATGCAACTCTGTGGTCCCCACTCTCCCCCACACATCCATAATGAAAGAAACTTTGCAACAAACACAAACACAAATCAAGCACAACAATAAGGAATCACACACAGTGATCTGTCTCATATAACAAATGCGTGCATGCGACGTGAGTACATAAACATCAGGACAACACCAACACCAACACCAACACCAACACCAACCCAACTTAAATTACATCCAACCAAATACATCGTCACCCTTCCCTCTCTTATTACAACAAGAACAACATTAATATCCAACCCCATTATCTCAAAGTCTATTCACCATCACATTTACAGTGAAAATTCGATACAGGTTTGGTTAGTCTCCGTCACATGGCTGGCTCGCTCTCCCGTCACATGGCTGGCTCGGTCGGTCGGTGCGAGAAATGGTGGGATTAGGGCCCCCGGCTGGGCTCCATTCGGGCCCTTGCAAGTTGTTGCATGATGGAGTGGAGAAGGCGCGCTCTTGCTCGTGCAAACTTGGACATCAGTAAAGAAGAGACCTCCACAGACGTTAAACATGGACAAGTAAACAAAAAGGGCGGAGAAAGTGAGAGTTGGGACCCAAACACAACCAAGAGCGTGCACCTCTTTCTCTTCTTTAGGGGCCCCTCCAGAAAAAAACTACCGAGTTTTTCAATTCACCCCATGCCCAGGTGCGCTTGTCACTTTCTCTTAACCCTAAAACCATGATTCACCACCCTTTATTGGGACATTATGTAAAGCACCACTCTCTTCTTGCTCATGATATCGCAACCCCAAAGCTCTGCTGATTTCCAATCCTACCCAATCATTGAACAAAATACTTCAAGAGGGGTTCAACTTCAAGCTACAGTTTTCACCACCGCCCTAGCCGGAACACGCGGCATGTCCTACCATGTCTACAAGCAACGCATATACACCTCCCAACTTTATTCTGCACAATCACATTAACTGTTTCTAAACGACAAGAACTGATATTGTCAAACTGCTACTACAAATACTACTGGAACAGATAGGTTGGGACTCAGAGAGACTGGAGTCCGAAAGCTCTGGCCTTCAGCTTCAGCGATTTTAAGTAGTGGATGGCTTCATCGATCACCACCATTGCATCTTTCCCCTTGACACCCGGAATTATGTCCTGCAGAATGCTCACTGTCTCGCGTATTTTGTCCTTCTTCATCTTCTTGTTGCTGGATGAGGAGTCCAATTCTCTAGACCCAGAACTTCTGTTGAAGGCACAACAGGATTCTGCATCATCCTCCAACTCCGCTGATCTGTTGGGTTTCTTGGAACTCGCAGTGTCCAATACGGATGGTACATCATCATAACCTCCATCAAATAGCTTTCGCTTTTTAGTTATTCCACAAGAACTAGCAACTTCTTCTTCCCTTGCTTCAAACCAATTCTGCTTGTCATGAACTGTCATTGTACTGGGGGAATGACCTGTGCTAGTAACTTCATCGTCCTCTGTATAATCACTCTCATCATCTGAGTAGAGCAACGCATTCAGTTCCTCCGTGTCTTCATGCATCTCACTTTCAGCACCAGATTCATCGCTTCCTTTTAACTCATCAGTCAAAATTGGTCCTGAGGGGTTTTGAAGACCTCTATTAGTTCCACGATCATTCCCATTGACATAGTAAGCACCTTGTTGGTCCCAAGAAGTAGGGCACTGCAAAGGATTCGCTAATCCAGAATTAAAGACCAAACTTGTTTGATCCCCTGACGGATTGCTGACAAGCAATCTCTTCTGTTTACTGTCAGGGTCTACACAGGGTACCAATGTCTCCTTAGGGTTTTGGAATGAGCAAGTAGAAAGTTTCTCTTTGAGAACAGTGGGTGTAGCAGGCATGAAGGCCTGTTGGATACTGGGCCAGCAATAGAACCAACCGTGAGGTTCATTTGGTCTGCCTAGTTGTGAATGGGGCAACCCAGAGGATGCATATACTGGCAGAGTTCCATTTGTGAAAAGCATACTAGTGCCAGGGTTTCTATATGCAGAAATGAAGTTCTGTTGCCCCAAGACAGAAGGAGCACCCAAGGAATATGGATCGGGCGGTCGCCGTTCATGCAGCTCGGGAATCCAAGATCTGAAATCTTCACCCATCCAATCAAATCAACCACCTACAATTTGTACCAAAAATAACACATTACACAACGACTTGGGGAAAAACCACGAACAATAATCATAATTCACCAAGTGGAATGTGTAAAACATACCAGAAAGTCGTATGTACAACTAGAAACAGTTGATTAATGTCTCTCCTTCAGCAACAATGAAATAAACTAAAAACTCCAGCTTAATTTTGAACGCAAAGCACAGAAATTATCTACGTGACAGGTTTCAGCAAATGACGAAAATATTCAGCCTGTAAATACCAATTAACTCCATGTCAGGCATCATCAAGCATTATCTTTGACATGCAAAATGAAGAAACAAGGAAACAAAAGCAACAAGATAAAGATTAGATGGTACTAAAAAGATCCATGACTCACCTGGCAATCCTGAAGAGGTTGAAAGCATGCTATTACTCTAATAACTATGGTGGCGCTCCCATCAATCCCATTTTCATGTTTCAATGCTCGAAATCTTGTTTGGCTCGCTGCTTGACTTACCATAACTAAACAACTTCCCCGCACTTGAATATGTTTTTAGGAAGACGAACAGACTTCCAAAGCACCACAATTTCAAGAAAACACCGAATTCGAGCTGATTGATCACCGGAATCAACGAAAACAAAAGGGTTTGCGAAGAAAACCAAGAACCAACGAGAGAATAGGAAAAAGAAGTCTACGAAAGCGAAGCGTAGAAACCGAAAATGAACTGAAACAGAATTTCAGGAAAAAGGGTTTTGATCAGGATTCAACTAATCTGACGAACATACCAAGGAACGACGATGAAAAAAGTGGATCCCATGGATAATATCAGGAGTCAAAATTGGTTTCTAACTGAAGGGTGGTTTTCACTATCCACAATAGTAAAAAAGAAACAATTACAGAATTACTCTACAATACAGGTTTGAGATAACTTTGCGAAAAACGTCAACAGAACGAGTCAGCCACCACCGCATGCTTTTCTGGTCCTCACCCTCAACCAAATCAGATAGATCTCCACAACCTCTTCCTCAACCCCCCCCTGCAATTGTTTCATTTCATCAGAAAAAAAAAAAAAAAAAAAAAAAAAAACACTTAATTTTCCATCTCCATTAATTCATACTAAGGCCGCGTTTGGCTAATCACAATTGACAGATCCAAAAACAAGACTATGTGAGACAAAGCCCCCCAATTGTGTGAGCAAGGTAAAAATATCAAGAGCAGAAGCAAAGGACTTACAGTGAGCGAAAGCGAATCGGAGAGCGAGATTGGTTAATCCGTGCGTGAAGGACTGAGATCGAATCGAAGACAGGCAATCAGGGAAGCTTTCAAGAAGCAGAGGAAAGTGGGTGAGAGAGAGAGAGTCGGACAGTCAAAAGCTTAAGCGTAAGTGAGAGCACGGGGAGGCAGAGAGAGATTATATAGAAAACCCATTTTACACAAATGTCCCTGTTTGGGGATCAAATTTTTGTTTTTATTTTTATTTTTATTTTTTTCTTCCGGGTGTGTAAATATTTTTATTGTTACCCGCGGGTGATTGTATCGTCAGTCAGGTGACTCAGGTCTCTAAGGTCAATGGCTCTATTGCGATGTTGACCATATCGTTGGGTTGAATATACAGAGTTCCCAAAATACCCTCCTAGTATGGTAGCGCCCTTCTATATGTTTTCTTTTTATTTTTGTTTTAATGGCATCATCATTCTTTATATACTTTTTTTTTTTTTTTTTTATGCCAAAAGTACAAGAAAGAATCAAAGGTAAATTGTGAAGGATAAAGTATCGAATGTAAATATAAAAGTTGATGATCATAAAATTCTTACTCAATTTAGTGACTGGATGAACACTACTAATAAATAAAAGAGAAATACATAAGATATTACATTGAAATATATTTTTGGTGTTGGATTCCTAAGGTCTCCTTTTATACTTGGCTACAATGCATAAAGAGTGGGTACAAAATGTAACTTCAACCCCAAAAAAAAAAAAAAAATTGTGACTGAGCTCAATCTTCATAATTGTCTTTGATTGCAAAATTAATTGTTCCCGGTACTAAAGCTTAATCAATCCCATAGATTTCAAATCTGACTTTGAGTTTCAAAAACCTAAACCACTAGATCTAGTGACTGTTCATTTTCATGTGCAAGAAATTTAGATAAGATGAATCACTTATGACTTTCCATTATGTTCCAGGTTTTGACTGGAGCGTCCCTTTGAAGGTCAGTTCTCCTTCTATCAAGTCAAGATCCATGCCTAACAAGTTTATGTTCATGCTACTCTTTGGACTTTTGAGTTATTCCGAATTTAGTATTTAAGTTCAACACCATCAAAATCAGCGATCAAAATCATAAAGATAGTTCACAAGACCAATTAATGTCACTCAACATCTATGCATTACGAACAAATTATATATATCTAAGGGTTTTTGTCCATTTATCTTATTTTTAGGGATTTTTTTTCCCACTTACCCCATTAGGTTTTTTTAATTCTCTCTTACCCAAAACACTCTAAGGAAGTATTTCCTAATACCCCATTAAGATTTTTTTTTTTTTAATACAATTTTACCCTCACCCCTTTGTGACTTAGAGAGAGAGAGAGACAAAATAGAATAGAGAGAAACCGTAGGAGACTTCGCCGGAGCCCGTCACCGGTCACCGGGCGCCGCCCACCGAACTTATCTGAAAACCTCGCTAGAGGTCCCCAAAGAGGTCATCGGAGATTTCATAAGTCGCCGGAAAGGTTTATTGCCCCCAATAGACGTCTATTGCCCCCCCCAATAGACGTATATTGCCCCCTAATAGAACTTTCGGTAGCCGGAATGAGTATTAATCTTCTTATAATTAGACAAATAAAACTTTGATTAAAGAAAAAAAACGAAGAGATTATATCAATTTAAAAACGTCTATTGCCTCCAATAGACATTCAAAACATTTTTTTTCTCTCCTTCTGTCCCATTACTTAAGAAAAAAAAAATTATTGATTAGGGCACCCACCGCGGCACCTTTCTTCGCCGGTTGCAGGCCATCGGTTGCTGTTTTGATCCCAATCAATCGATCAAAACTGGAGCACAAAGATGTCTGAATTACAATCAGGCCCTCGGTTGCTGTTGTGAGGAGACCGGCGAGATGGTTGGATCGTCGGAATCTGCAAGAGAGAGAGAGAGAGGTGTCATGCGGGAGAGAGAGCAGAGAGAGACGACGATTCAGATAGGCTCGGCTACCGGAGTCGAAGAAACGACAACGTGAACAGCACTGTCGCTTTCCGATGGATCAACACTGGGAAATGCCATGAATCCTCCGCCTCCGCCTCTGGATCAACTCCCGGAAACACCACCGCCGTGGAAATCCACCTACGTCGTGCTGGGGAGAGAGAGAGAGAGAGAAGGCAGGCTCCGACGAAGGGATGGGATGGGATGGGATGGAGAGAGAATGGTAGTGGCTGCAATTTCTTAATTGAGTGGAGGGCAAAATGGTCATTTGTTGTCAAATTGTGTAGATGGGAATAAAAATCTGTTATTGGGGTAAGTGGGATAATTTTGGTTAATTTTGGTGATTTGGGTCAATAACCCTATATCTAAATACTTTTTGAATTTTTGAAAAAAAGAAACGTTTAGAAATATCAATAATCTCAAGACATCAAAACTTTACAACTATAATTTATAATTAAATACATATAATTGGCTTCGTATCTAATTCATCGTCAACTAAATTTATTATGGTTCTCATTGAATAAATTCTTTTTTGATACTTACATATTAGCAGTTGACAATTATCTATGTGTAAAAATTGCACTCAGCCTCTAACAAATTACAAACTTGAGCAAAATTTGACCGTTTAACCATGGCATTGAGCTTGGCTGTGGTAGAGACAATCATCACTTTGGCCTTCCTGAAGGTCGTTTCTGCCAGGTTTTGGGTCTGAGGCGATGACAATTTGGAGCAGTCGTGGATTTACGGTGTTGACAATAAGGTGGTGACGGTGTTGGGTTTAATTTAGTCCCAGGTCTGAGTGTTCGGCAACCCTTTTGGTCTGGTTTAGGTCACAATAAGTGTAGGCTTGGTCGATCAAAGGCTGGTCAGGTGGACTATGGGTGGCGAGTTAGTGTTGACACAAGTAAGTTGTCTGGCTCAGTGTTCTTCTTGGCTGGATGAGAGGTGAGACGTCAAGGATACATTGCTCCTGCGCATATTGTCATTGTCATATAGTTGTTATGCAAGTTTTCTTTTAGTCTCTTTTAAGTCTGCAGTTGCCATTTTGTGAAACGCGATGGCAACAAGATTGCTCTCCGTTTGGCAAAATTGGCTTTATTGTTTAGTCAACCGTTACTTTGTTTGGAGTCGGATAACTTTTGTTGTCCTTTAGTCAGTCAATATAGAGTTCTAGTGTGAAGTATAGTGGTCATTTCTGTGTAAGAGATGTTGCTCAAAACTCGTTGTAAGCAGTTCATTATTAATGAAGTTCTTCTTGATAAAAAATAAAAAAAAAACCATGGCATTGTTTCCGATTTAGATGGTAACAAGAATTCAAGTTTAGGTGCTAGCTTTTTACTTTCACAAGCCATGAAATGATGTAGGAAGAGCAAATGGATTGTAAAAGAAAGAAACAAAAGGTAACTTAGGCAATATACCTAGTTAGCTACAGATTATAAGATAAAAAGTGGGATGGTATCCAATGTTTTACATGAACACCAATTATTTGGAGCTTGACCATTCAAACCACGAATTATAGATTCATAAAATAAGGTCCCACTGATTTTGATTGGGTATGTAATACGTGATATATCAAACTCACACTCCACCTGACATTGCATCTTTCATTGTTAGTATTATGCATCACTGGCCTACTTTAGGGTTTAGGGTTGGCCAAATAGGTATAGACCCCCCAATACTTCTTTTCTTTGATGTGATGCACAAATGTGTCTTTACCATCAAAGTATGCATCAATGGTTGCCTAGCTCGAACTGAGAGTGAAGAGTCGGGTGCATATTAATTTTTCTTTTTCTTTAGCGGAAGGCGACAGTTTTCATCACTCTTGTGAATTGACATGGCAATAGAAATAATCTTGTAATAGTTTTGATCATGAGAGTGGATTTGCAAAAGTGTTTGGGAGCGTCGAGTAATTTTTGCTAGTTATACAGAACGGTCAATTCCAACCATTAGCAAAAAAAAAAATACAACGTTGGTACATCCAAGTCAAAGCGACATATAGGATAATGCCCTAAACTAGACGATATGGCCGCATGTCATGATCAGAATATAACTAAATAATCTCGTCGAAAAATGAAAAACGATAAAAAAAATATGAGTCTTTTTGCAAAAGACTTAAATAGCCAACAAACCAAGACATAACATCAACCACGATCCAAGCCGAACCATCAAATGAAGGATCCCCCACAGACAAAATGTTCTATGCACGAAAGTAAGCATACGGGAGATCCGATATACAATGTTGCAAATTTAAACCCTAGCTTTCTTAATAACCGAGCAACAAAACTCATTGACATGGAAGAAACTAGAGCGGCTATCACTTTTGTTGATTTTTATTACACTGTCTCCTCACAAAGTAAATAGGTTTCATATGCTCATTAAAAATAAAAAATTAATTTTTTAACAATGAATTAAATTATATATTATGCACGATTATGTATTGACAATAAGACAAAAAAAAAAAGTAAATGTCTAAAAAAATTAATCTCGCCTCTTGGAATAATTTTATGAATCTCGTATTTAATTTTTTTTTTTTTGTTGATGTTTTTGATGAAAATTTAATTATTAAAGTTTCTTTCTCCAACCAAAACCTAAAAATAAAACAAAGCTTTATTTAGTGTTGGTGTTATCATAGGATTCTAATTTGATATTTGACTGTCTTTAAAAACCAGACCAAACAGTACTGCAACATTAAAAAACTTAAAATTAAAAATACAAAAAATTAGCCTTTGCCCTAACCCGGTGATCTAAGCATGGCACGGTTTCACCAAAAACATATATATAATATAAAGGCAGACCCATGATTTGATCACCTGAAAGAGATCTAATGCACAGGTAAGAAGATCCAATTATATAATAAAGTTGCAAAGATTATTAAAAAAAAATTGATAATTATAAGCATACTTTCATGCCCTCTTGTTTGGAGTGGAGGGAACAATAGCCACGCCCAATCAAGTCCTTCCTTCTCTTCCCAATCTCATTGGGTCTACCCTTTTGGTAGCACTAAACCACTCTCCCCTTGTACAAAATTACATGTAAAGCAAAGGATTCCGACCTTTCTTCAATCGCCATCTAAAATAAGAACCCTAAATCCTCTAAAAAGAATTCTTGTTTTTCTTTTTTCAAATTTTTTTTGAAAAAAATAATCAAAAATTGCTTTCCTCCGCACGTCTTATGTGTTATTTAATCATCATCATACCCATTAGCCACTATAAAATTTTAAAATTTTCTCTTTTTGGAGAAATGAGAACAGAAATGACACAAGAATGGTGGTTGTGGATTGACCACTCGACTAAAGTGTTGCATCACTTCCTTTTTAAGAAGGAAAAGAAAGTTGAAGCTTAGCAGCAGCAGCTTACCCACCAAGAAGAATGGAATGGATGATTCAGTGTAACGCACAAAATACTAAATACTCACTATTTTTTGGTTGAGTAATCACACCTAGTGGACCCTCCATATTATGTGGATGTACTCATTCTTTCAAAAAAAATTGTTATTTCTACAACATGACCACACAAAATTGTTTGAAAAATTACTTAAAATGGATATGGTACATATAACTTGAACTAAATTACTATTTTACTACATGATTTGTCTAAAATACTCCTCTTTTTTAAACCACTCAAAAATTGATTGAATGTTGCGAAATGTTTGATTACTTTGTTCTCTCGATGGTGGATTCTAGAGTTCTACGCTAGTTAGGTTCGCTCCTGAGATGGCTGGTCTTTGTTCTTCGAAACTCGCCAACACGATTGCAATGGAATATTGTAGGCCCATTCTGAGTCAAAAGTTTTGGGTCCAATTTGAACCGTGTATTGTTATTTTAAGATACTCCGATCCGATTCACAAACTCAATTTATTTGTTACTCAGTTATGCTTAATTGTCATTTGATTTAAAACTAATAGTGGTGAATAGTGAGAGAAATAAGCCCATTTTTAACTGCCTCAATAGTCAGCTTTGTTTTAGATTCCAAGAGAAGCAAATTCGACAGCTAGTGGCTTCGTTAGTTGTGAATAAGAAGTGTCTGAAGGTTTGGATTGATGCCTTGATGGTATGCCTTCTTTTGGCCTTGAGCATGTTCTCTCTTGAGATGGATTACCGTGCCCCCTTCCTAGCTCGAAGTTTTGATTCCCATGACTTGTCGTCAATGGCGTGGCCAGAAAACCTATCAAGGAGAGTCAAGAACATGATCATAATAGTTCATTACATTACGTACAAAAGAACTGAATTTTCGTAGTAAACAATAAATGATAGTTTTATGGTTTTTTTGTATGTTTGTGGCTTAATTTTATTGGAATTTAGATGGTTTACTAAAAAGAACAAAAAATAATGGAAAGTCGCGAAATTTAAAAAGAGGTTGAGAGGTCAACGAAGCTTTTACAAGTTATTTCAGGATGTTCTCTCTATGCTTATTGTAATTTGGGGTTCAGACTCTACGTCCCCTCCCTTGTATTCTTTAATTTCATTAATCAAGACTTGAGAACAGCCGCACCAGCCTATTAAAAAAAAAAAAAATCAAATAACTGCGTTTCAAAAAAAAAAAAACAAAAATATCAAATAACTGAGCTTAAAAGCTAAAGTGAGAGGGGTCAGTTAACTCTCCTTGACCACCCGGTCCACCCCTAACCATGCCCATGCTTGTCGAGGACCCTGTTCTCTAAATTTTCATTTGCGTCTCCATTTTAGGGACTTTTGTTTCTTAGCTTGTCGGCATTTGGTGTATTAGTCGCTACTCACTTCCAGTTTGCTTTTTTTGGTTTTTCTCCGGTTTCCCTAAACTAACTGAGTTGTGAACATAATTTTATTCTAAAATACGTATTTTTGTTTGTTATGAAACAGCTTGTCGGAAAGAAGTGCAAATCGTTGAATCTAAGGCGTTGAACTCCCTCTTTTTATCCTAGCAAAGATATGCGCTGGTGTACATATATATATAGGTTTATGATTGACATATATGATTTCTTTCAACAATTAATCATATGCTTATGCTTTTATATCTAGCTTGCTTTCGAATCATACAGAGCACAAGCTCACGGTCATGGGTTCAAAAGCAAAAGGACAATTTCTGCCAAGCATGATCCATGAACATTTACTTTTTGTTGTTAAATATATTTAAAGCTTTGATTGTGACATTTAATCTGATCTTGATCCGTCTTTTATTTATGTCCTATATGAATGCATGTTTTATTTGTATGAAGTTAGGGTATTAGAGTGTGGATTTAGAGTTTCGATATCAGATTTGTAAACATTTTGAAAACTAAACTCACCTTAGGCAGGTTTACTGATGAAGTTGATGAAATCCAACAACAAATTGTGTTATTATTGTAAACTACTGTACCTAGAACATCATTTAACAATTGAAAGACATTCACCAATTGCACGTGCATCACACAAATATGAGGCTAGTTGTATAATAAACACAATAACATGTATTACCTCGCATTCTCAGACTGTCATTCACATTCCTTTTATGTTAAGTTATAAAGAAAAAGGAAAAAAATTTCTAACTCATGAAGAATATGACACGTTTCATAATGTGATTGACTCGACATTTTTGTTAGTAAATTTTTTATAACTGAAATAGAGGGGAATTGCTCGTTGAAGAGACCAATATTGACATCAACACTAATTCTGAGTTTTGGTGGGTCATGAGACCATGGAGCCATTTGGTTGTGGATTCTCCAACAAAAACATCCACGCTTGGAAAGCTAAAACAATTTCATTCTCCACCAGCCCGCACTAAAAAGGATCATATTCTTATACCGTGTGCTTTTCTTATAAACATCAACACTAAAAACAGCTAATTTAAAAGAGGAGGGAATCCATGCCCTTCACTCCTCCCATTTTTTAAGCTACACACAACCCACTTCCTTAGACTTTTTCCCACTCTACTTTATACTAATGCATGCACTAATTATCTTACCAAAAGAAAAATGGTCCATTATATTAGAAAGTGTCAACCCTTCCCATCTTCATCTCCATCTCTTTTTTTAATTAAGGAGGTTTTTGGAAGCTTATATGTATAGAGTAGTTGTTCGAGATTGCACGATTGATTGAGTAGGTATGGTTAGGCTTGAATTTTAGATCATAAAACACGTGCAACCAAGCACGCTTCCTTGAAAATTAATTCGTGATGGGCAAGTTTCAATTGTCTTTGTGATATCATTAAGGTCTTGATGTGAAAGCTTGGTATGATTTGGTTTTTAACCAATTTACCTATTTTGGTATGTCTCTCGCTATGATCTGCAATGCGGTTTGAAGTTTGAATTATCCGACTCGCATTCCGAAAATATTTTTGTAAGAAATTTTTTTTAGTCATTGATGTGAAATTTTTTAGATAATGGAAGCAATAATTTTTGACATATTTAGCGCACGGGACAAGTGCTTCTACCTAAGAACAATTTTCAATCTTACAAAATGAATTGCTTTATTGTAAAGTAAATGTACGTCTTCCATTTTTTTGAAACATATTCGTTTGCAAGTACATTTTAAGTGCTGCTTTAATTCAATATCTCTCTTGAATAACATTCTAACCTATCAAAAGCGCACACGAAACTTAAAGCGCTTACTTTGTGAAAATGCTATAAGTGGGTAAACATCAAGCGTGGTAATCGCTTAAAATATCTTGTTGCACGTTTTAGGTCCCTTCTATAGCAAGAAAATAGAACTTTATCAACAGTCTCACATATGTGATGTCGAAAGGTAACCTTCTCATCCTTATACAACAACTATAGATTTATAAAAGCCACTAGGTGAGTAGTGAAATGTGAAAGACTTGGAGCTTTTTGAAGTAGCAATAATTACATGTTATTTTGTCAAAATTTGGAACAGGTAAGATAACATGCCAGCTTCATATAATTGGATTCAAACACTACACATGCTCAATGTGCATTAGTTAAAGCCCGAATTTTTTTTTTTAACATGTTTTTTTCTCTCTCTCTCTCTCTCTTTCTTTTGAACATGAGTTAAAGTCCCTATTTAATTCGAGGTCTCGAGGTCTTTTCTTAACTTGATCATATCAACATTTGAACGAAATTCAAAATATTTTTAAAAACTAACTAATTTACTGATATTTACTCAATATTTCAACCGACACTCAATATGCCACTTTGATAATCTTATAAGTATGAATTACTAAGCAAGTCCAACAATAAAATAATAGCATACTATAGCATTAACAAATAACTAAACCACTACTAGAAGAAACTTCGTTACATTCGTCATTAAGTAAACTATACGATCTTTGGGAACTCCTTCTGAAATAAATGCGCACAGTTGGTAAAAGTCCAAACCAACATTAGCAAAGACAAGATGTTTTTAATAGTGGATTTTTCATTGAATCTTGTGTGTGCAATTGAGTTTGTCATAGAAATCATCTCTAAAAAAAAAATCGAATTAAGACTAATTAATCACTTAATTATATCAAACAGACCATGAGATTATAAGCTTTCAAATTCTCTTACGTGCTCATAAAATGAGCACTCAGATACTAGTTGGTACAATCCAGGCAAATCCTTGTAATTTAAGCTCAATCGGAATGAACAACGAAATTTTGCATGATTACGAAAATATACAATTTACCATCCCACACCGGTAACACAAGCTTTCATTATGGCTTTCATAATAAGACCAAATACTAAGCGAAGAAAGTGTTGCGACTCTTTCGAATAAAGGAATGACATTGTGCTAGTGCACTGACGGCCGCTAATTAAGCTCCAATGAATTGCCCCGTGCGTACATTTCTCAGTAATAATTTGTTTGGTTCACAATCCTCCCGAGTAATTATGAGGATTAGGGTGCTTCCACATTACTCTTCTCTTCTGTGCTAATCAAGGTTGGAAAGGGAGAATGACACAACCAAAGGCCCGAGTGTTTCCATTACATTTTCAAATATGGGTAACTTTCTATTAATTGGTTTGTACCACCAAGTCAAGTTTATCCACCCATAGCAGTGCTGTAATTATTGTATTGACCATATAGGGGTTACTTTCAATCTATTAGGTGTGTTACACTAATCTCTGTTCCCGCGTGTTGTTTCATCGTGTGGAGTATTACTGTATTAGAAAAAATTCAACACAACGGACATATTGCAAGATGTGACTAATTTAAAGGCTTACGTCTCTAAAGTTTTAAGATTTTTGAAAATTCTAAAATTTTCATATTCATCATTCCTGGATTACTTGGGAGACCAAAATTAGAAGGTCTAGAGCACTAAGCATGTTGAATATCTTAGTGCTTCACAATAAGTAAACTTCGTTCTTACTCATCAATAAGTAATCAAGGGAAACAAACAAAATGAGACATGAAAAGACAAGTTTCCATTATGACATCATACGTAGCATTGTTTGTACGTACTATAATTGTTCACGAGACTTGGTCCAAATAGGGTAAGCGAAGAAATTGAAGCTTGCCATCTCAATATCGTTAGTCTTCTATCTTCCGTTCAAATTATCTTTTTAATACTACTATTAAGTATTTAATCCATGTTACCCCCTATACTTTGCTCCAGTTCAGTCTCTCACCTTTTAAATTAAACAATTTAGTTCTTATTATCTCTAATTCTCACACAATAAGTCCAAAATGACCTAAAGTGACTATTATACCCCTTACTTCCTCTTTTTATTTTTATTTTTTTCTCTATTTTTTTTAATTTTCTCCCCTTTTTTATATTATCTCTCTCTCTCTCTCCCCCCCCCCTTCCTGAAAACAAAATCCCTAAAACTCTCTAGGCTTTCTCTCTCGCCGGAGCCACTCTCGGCCTTGGATCGGAGCTCAACAGAGAACACAACCAATCAACCATAGCTTCCCCTTTTCCAACATAATCTCATTGTTTCCTCCAAGTCCAGAATTCAAGAACACGAGACGAAAGGATTCTACCGTCGAAGTTCATGGCGGAGCGAAGGGGGGTTCAGCGCCAGTGGAGGCGCGTGCGACGTCGTCTAGCGTCGGTGGCTAGTGAGAATTCAAAGGTAGGATGGCTGATGTTTGCTGGGTCGAGTGATGGGGGCAACGGCAAGGCGGTGACCGGAAGTCGAAGAAAATCGGAGAGTAGAGGCGTCGAAGATTTGAGGCGAGCTTGTGGAGGCTGGGATCTATGCCATGCATCGATCCTGCCTAGGCTTGAGTCACCGTCGACCTATCTTTCATTTGGTGGTGGCGGTGTTTTGAGTGGCGGCCGAAAGCCGCACTTTCCCGCGTAGACCCTTTTTTTTTTTTTTTCCCTGATCTTCAATCCTGGGTTGCTAGTCGAGTTGGGGAGGTTGGGGTGGAGCCAACTTCAGGAGCAGCTTGGAGAGAGAGAGAGAGAGAGAGTAAATAAAAAAGGGATTAAAAAAAAGAGAGAAAAATTTAAAAAAGAAAAGAAAAATAATATAAAAAAGGAAGTGAGGGGTATAATAGTCATTTTGGACATGTTGTGGACTTGTTATGTGAGAATTATAAAGAATAAGGACTATTCAGTTTAATTTAAAAGGCGAGAGATCAAACTGTTTTTCAGGGAAAAGTTTGAGGAGTAACAAGTATTTAATCCTACTATTATCATAAAATCAAATGATTAAACAATAGAGAGAAGAAATCTTCAAAATCAAATAAGTTTTCGAAAAACACTAAAAATAAAGAAATCCTCTTTAACCATCCAAGGGCTTCATATATTAGTTATTTGGCCGAAATCGCGAGTAAGAGCTACTCCAACAGCTTCTTTATAATTTTTGTATTATAGGGACCAAAAGATTGAACAGGAGAATATCGGCGTCTTTCGATGTTCACAACAAAGTCCTCTCCCGGGAAATAAAAATCAAAGCTTTAAGCAATTTTTCTTCTCAAACTCCAATAGATTCACTATTTTACAACAATCTCTAAAATCTTCATAATTATTTATTAAAATTTTAGAGATTACAATAAATTTAAGAAATTTTGTTTTTTATTTTCTCACTATCCCTAAAATGAGGATAGTTATATTTCAAAAAAAAAAAATTTGTGGATAGTTATAGGGATCAGAATCTGTTGCATAAGAGACTTATTTTTCCCTAAAATAGAGAAACATCAAAATATGAGAAAACTGTTGGAGTTGCTCTAACATGAGTCGTTAAAAAATGATTAACTCATTCTCTTTAACGTTTTATATTAATGTTAGTATCTAATTTTGAAGGTTCATATAATGACAAAGGAAAACGGAAAATAGGGAACAGAAACAAAAAAATTGATGTCTAAAACGGTAATTCACCACTGGCTGGGTAAATAAACTAATCACTGACCTTGTAAAGCAAAGGCAGTAAAATAATTGAAGGTTATTTAAAAAAAGAAGAAGAAGAGGGATTAAAAAAGTAAATAAAATCTTGGAAACCCAGACCAGCAAATCTCCGTTACAGTAAACAAGCGGCAGAGCAGACTTTAAGCCAAAAAGTTGGTCACGCGACTCCCAAACCTTTAATTAACCCACCGGAGACCCCACACCACCAAAGCCGTCTTCATCTTCCCGCCACGTGTCGTGCCTTCACGCTCCCTGACAGGCGGGTGAGGATAAGATCACGAACAGGACAGAAATGATGAGCGTGAAAAGCAGCAGGGTACGACCCCGATACGCACCGTATCGGCGCATGGGGCGCATGCTTCGAGAGCCAGCCAGCTCGCATTTCCAGGAGGTGGTCAGAGTTCGGTCAAACCATAGTTAATGGGCCGAAGAAGCGTCCGTCAGCCCATGCACGCGCGCGCGAGGCTTTCTCTGTCTCTGTTTTTTGGTGGGGCCGAAAGGGTGATGGATGACACGTGGAATATGAGAAACATTGCCCGTGGGGTGTGGGGTCCACCGCACCCCCCACAGCGGAAATTATTGCGGGACGCGTTAGCCGCCAGTTAAGGTGAAGCGTGCTTTTCTGGCGTGTGTCCTTTTTTTTTTTTTTTTTTTTTTTTTACTTTTTTACTGGCGGCATTTTTTTCTTTGCGGTGATTTTGTTTTTTAGTGCTTTAGGTTTTGGTTATTCACATTGCGCCCCCCTCTCCTTTCATCATTTTGTTTTACTCACTTTCACAGCATTGTTGAAGGCTTGAAGCCGCTATCACACTATTAAGGTAAGTTGGTAAAATTAATTTACATGACCATATGGGTGGTTCAATGGTACTGATATAGCAAGCGTTATACAATCATCAGAGTTTGAGAAAATTCTTGTTTAAGTTCTTATTATCTACTTTTAAATTTATCTGATTAGTGTGATTTGCAAGTGATTGCATTTATTTAGAGTTTATCTCAGAATCTTCACATACTATTTTTAATAAGAAAGCAAGTAATGAATTCTGTAGCAAGAGAAATAAAATGCTACTTAATAAATTAGGTTAAGAATAGTATAAAAATGATCTAAGAAAGTAAAAGTTTATAATAGATGTAATATGACAAAAAAGATCTACTTGATCAAAGCTTTTCACTGTAGGTCTTCAAGACACTTTTTATCTCCATCAAAAGCATACACTAAACTAGGTCAAAAGTTGTAGAGCTATTAACAATGTTAGTAACAACTAGTTACAGTACAAGTATTGCCAAACTTGTTGAATATATGTCATAATGTAGGCTCTATACTTAGCAGCCCTATTTCACATTCCTAATATCACGTGCATATATTAGGTGCACACATGTATCAAGAAATGAGTCTCATAGCCTTAACAAACTAATTAGGTAAATGTTTCATCATCTTAACCTTTTTAGGTCATATGGTTGTTGTTTTCCCACTGAACTTGATCATTATTTACCATACATCACACCTAAGCAATGCTAGCCATAATTATAACTCCAAATCAACCTCGAAAGTCAAATTTCAATATTGTAAAAATAACCAAGTCTTTGCCTTGGCAATTGCAAATCCATGTTTTTGGGGTGGTGCATGCATTCATAATTTCAAGAAATAGTGAAGAAAATATCTTATATTCGTGACTATTTCTCCCGAATTCTTCTTTTCACATCGCTTAAATACTAATAAGGTAACTTGACAAAAATATCGACGGATGCTATACCAAAACGCTTGCGCTAGGGTAGGAAGTTAGAAATACTACAAAATTTTGGGTGGCTGTAAGGAATAATGGTAGTGTAGGGATATGACCAGAAAAGTAATACGGTAAGGTTCAGTTGCGCGTGGGTGAAACCCATCAAACTCAGAAGTGTACCTTAAAAGAGTACGTTGTCCAGTAAATATCAGTCTGTACCCAGACCCTGATAGCGATCACGACCTTTAGATTCGGACTACAGGGTCAACCTTTATTACCCCCACACTTAAATAACGTGGTCCATTTTTAATTCTTAGTCCAAGGCTCCAAGGCATAGGGTCTAAATAGAAAATTGGGTTTACTTTTTCAGCCCATTATAGCGACTGTACATAGAAAAATCAGGCCGGGATGAGCTGAAACTGTGGTGCTTTGTGGTCCATTGGTACTGTCTTGTACAGTGTCCCTAACATGGTCTTGTCCATTGTGAATTTTTTAGGATTGAATTTCTCTCTTCAATTTCACCTCTATTTCCTAGGGTCAACTTGTAAAACCATATATTCATGCTCACAATCATATGCACATTAACTCGACAACAATCACAAAAGGATCAAGGCTTACCTTCAACAATCACTGGCATGGATTCCATCTTCTGCAGCTGCAAAACTCGATCACTGAATATGGTCTTCTGTTACTTACCAACTTGCTTCTCAATGGACAGAACTAATGCAATTAACGTGGTAGCAACAAGGACCAATTCATCTATTTATATAGGTGACTTAAATCTCAAGAAGCTTCCCATTAAAGCAGTTCATATTGGATTAGGTCTCCTAGTTAGATAGATCCTTAATGTAACACTTCATTGTAGTCTTTCTTACAGACTAAGAATTGGATTATTAACCTTAATGAATTGATACACTCTTTCATTAAGCTACAATTATTGGTTTATAGTTTGTATCCATGTTGAACTAGTTTTGACATTAAGCTAATTATCAATTCACTTTATGTTAATGTGTGACAAGTCCATAATGATTCTAACACAACTTGACCTATTGAAATTGGGTTGTGGATTGGTCCAGTATGATTTATGAAATAAGATTTATGCACGCTTCAACCCATGCCAGAGTAATCTTGTATAAATGTTTGTTGTTGTCAGTGTTGTGGTCTGAGTTGACGCATGACCTATACGGCTATACCCAACACTTACGGGCAAGAGATTTTCCAATTTAACACGTATCTGTTCGGTAACATTTAAGTAAACCATTTTGATACCATGATAAATAGTTAGACATCTAACCCCGTTAGGATGTGATGAGAATCAATTAGGAAAGGTAAGTCCTAGTTGGATTTGGTTAGTCTTCCTAATTAGACATGGTTGATGTTAAAGTTTATTCCTATCAGAAATATGATCTTTTCTCATATACAAGAAGGTTTGGTTTTCCTACTACCAATTGGGAGATTATAATTGGGGTGCCTATATATAGAGGGCATGGGTAGTAAACCAAGGCATGGTCGGTGCATGCAATCATCGGCAAAAGAGTGTATATTTCTTGGGTAAGGGAGCAGAGATGTCAAGAGTGAGTACAGCTCTTGGGTGAGAGTGAGTTCGTGAGAAATTCTATGAGTGTGGGTGTACAAGGGTTATGGTGATTTAGCTCAATTGTATCTTGTACTGTAATTATTCTCACAGTGAAGAAAAAGTATCTCTCGGGAGGATGAAGGCATGGATTTATGTTGAACCTCGGTAAATCTCGGTGTTCTCTTGTTGGTTGTCTTGTGGTTTGTTTACTTTTCTGTCGGTCTACTCTGTAAGCCTTGACCGGAGGGATTCTAATTTCCCTGACAAACCCAAAATCAATTGACAATAAGTTGACAATAAATTCGGGTAAGAGTGTTGAGTTAGCTCTTATTCCGCTTCTATACAAAAAAAAAAAAAAAATTGACAATAAGTTGACAGATTCATAATTTTATAAATTTTTAAGCAAAATTATATTTTCTCCATCTTTGGATAACACTCCACATTCTCACAAGTTTCATTTTCTCTTCTAAACATGTGTTCATCTATTTTTTTTTTTTTTTGGATAGGAAAATACAATTACAAACTAGATCCTCTTACAAGGACTTATCAAAACGTAAGGGAGAGCTTCTAATGAGGACTACTAAAATGAGGATTTTTTTGTGAGATATAATTTTCAATCACGTTTCCGCAAATTAACCTTTAGATGTTTAAATATAGACTAAATTCTGCTTACTACCTTGTACTTTCAAGGGTTCATCAGTTCAATCCCTGCACTTCTAATTTAATCAGAAAAGTCATTGCACTCTCCAATTTCATCAAATCGATCCAATCTGTCACCACACCGTCAATTTTCGGGGAAAATTTCCAAACTACCCATCTGCATTCACAACACTAACGAGTCTGCGAGTTGCCTAGCGATGGGTAGTTTGAAAATTTTCCATGTGAGAAGGTCCCATGTCAGCATTTCAACAGCGAAAATTGACGGAATAGTGACGGATTGGATCAATTAGATGAAATTGGAGAGTGTAAAGACTTTTCTGATTAAATTAGAAGTGTAGGGACTAAACTGATGAATCCTTGAAAGTACAAGGTAGTAAGCAAAATTTAATCCTTTAAATATTCATGTGTAGATCAATTATGTAATTTTTCAACCAAATTGAAAATCGTTAAGGCATTCATAATCGTGATTTATCATTTATGAACATGAACGGTTCATGTTTGATAGATTTGGTTCATACATTGAATTGATCTAGTTCGGTACCTGCTTAATGATTAACAATTTGGAATAAAATTTTTAGAAGTGATCTACTCATGCATACATAAACATCTAACAATTGATTTGCCATAATGTAATCGAACGTGGGTCTCCTAAAACGTTGATTAGAAAGTTCTCAACTAGCGCTCATTAAGTGGTTTTCATTATAAGGGCTCCCTAAAACGTACAATAATAATGATTGAGCATGGGAAGAAAAATTATTACAACATGCACAATTTTGAGAGATGTTTTTACCTGTATTTGTAAAATGGTTGGCTATCATATTAACTTCTCTAAACACGTAAAGGAAAGAAATGTTCGTAAAACAACAGATACTAAGAGCATCTATCAGTCTACATTCTTCACACGATTATTTGATCGAGCGAAAATTTGGGCCAGCATAACGCCTGGTCCAAGCGTGGACGAAGAGTCGAAGTCTACAATTTTTAAGGTTCAGCCCAAAAGTGCCCAACCAGAGGGAGATAATAACATGAAAAGTTTCTATCAGATATGGGAATTTCAAGGCCCATCTCTGTGCGATCTCATCTGATTTATACGAGAATCAAACTGATTATGATCGATACATAATGAGTGGAATTGGTATAGATGATTATGCTTATAAACGAAAATTCGATCTGATTGTTTTCTCAAATCAACAATACTAGACGACAAAATTGGCAAAAATCCTGCAAATTGTTGGTCTTGTATTGCATATGAATTGATTGTCAAACCTCTTGCTTAATTTAATATCCAGCTGACTAACCATCTAACAATTTTTTCTTTCTGGGGGAATAATGCTTCCCACATTGTAATTTCTTTAGTACGTAATAGGTGACACTCACCAGTGTCAGTAGTAAAATTCTAGGTGCACATGACACAGTAAATGCTGTTGTCGTGGGCAGAGGATGGACGAGAACAGAGACTTTCATCCCATTGAAGCACTGGCCATTTCCACAAATGAAGTAGTATCTCTTGGAATCATTGCGGAGCATGAAGTCCTTGCCACTGCTCGAGTTCCCTACTGCACTATCCAGGGTGCAGTTGTCATACCCAGTTTGGTTGACCATAAACACATTGTAATGGTTCTTTTGGTACCTGAACGCTGCAATCAACAAAGAATTAGTTCAAGCTAGCAAAATGGTACTATTCAAAAAGCTAAATCAGATAACACATTGTGTGACTCGCTTTAAAAAGAATTTGTGCCCAAAGAGATATCTGTGCATGGCATATATTCAAACAACCAGAATGATGAAGCATGAACTAGGAAAAATAGGAAGCGAAGGTAACTCAGCTAGAATATTAAGCCACAGAAGCACAAAAGTTAATGTACTAAATCCGATTCTGCACAAATGACCAGCTCCATTAGCAACTTTTACTAGGTTAACCTATTTTTTGAATAGACTTCAACCGGAATGAAAAAGATATGTATAAAGGGTGTTGTTCTTAACATAACTTAAATCTCTATTCACACACCCTGACCATTATTTATTCTTTAAATTTACATTTATTATTGGTAAAATGTCTTAACTAACATTCTTTTGCAATTTTCTTTCTCATTCTCTAATACAAATTCAACTGATCTTCACACCAAAATTCAGAAGAATGCGATGCTATCGCACTTGTTCGTTTTTGTTTTGAGGTGAATCACTCGTTCATTTTTTTATTATACCCTAATCATTTAATTTGCTTCAACAAAATTCGATCAATTATTTTCTAAATCTAATTGATCGAATTTTGTTAAAGCAAAAAAAATTAGGGTAGAACAAAATATGAACGAGTGATTGACCAAGAACAAAAATGAACAATTGCGATAGCATTGCATGTCTTCTGGATTTGGATTTGAGAGATTTTGGTGTGAAGATTAGTTGAATTTGTATTAGAGAATGGGAAAGATTACAAAAGATGGTTAGTTAAGACATTTTATCAAAATAAATATGAACTTAAAAGAATAAAAAATTAGCAGGGTGTGTGAATAGAGATTTAAGGTGTGTTAATAACAACACCGATGTATAAAATGTCTTTTGTTATTTCAATAGAATGGAATAATTTCACTTTTGTATTTCATGGTTCTAATTCGTTTACAAGAACAAATTCTGCAGCAAAGCGCGAGCATTATTCCTAGTGATGTAGGACGAGAATGGACCCAGTTTAGCCGAAAAACCATAAAAGTAAAGAAGCGGCGTAGAATCAAGAAGAGTGATTGGAAGATAGGTAACTCACGCGTAATCAGGTTACTAGCCGCTGGAATATTCAAGAAGATTTGGTTTTGGACTTTTCGGGTTTCTCGTGCGAAAAGTCAGGTTTTGATTTTGAATCAGATTTGACTAACTTTTGGCCAGAATGTCCGTTTGAGACAGGTATCATGCTTCCAGAATGGGAACGACGAGATCTTCAAGACTCACTTTAGTGAGCCCTATCAGATTTAGGCCAGAATGTATCGTCTTAATTATCTGATTCGTGATTCAATAGTTTTAGGTTAGTTTTACATTCTTTTTATTTTAGGTTTTCTAGTTTATTTTGGATTTGTTTTGTTTTAATCCGTGGGCTTTAGGGTTTCATTGTTACTTTTTTAGTCGCCCTAGGGTTTCTTTTCCCATATATAAGCAACTTTAAACGGCTGCAGAACTATCTTTTATCATATTATCAATCAAAATAGAGAAATTTCTCTTTTATCTCTGGTGGACTCCAGAACCTTTTTTGTTAGGTTTATTGCTGGTAAACCTAGTTATCAATCCGACTGCGTCAGGTGGTATCAGAGCAGGTCTTCCTTGTCTCTTTTATTTGCCTTAATAGCAATGGGTGAAGTTACGAAATCAGATATTGAAGCTCTTACAACAGCGTTTACCGCTGCCATCAATTCCCTGAATAATCAGATTGGAGAAATTCGTGGATTGTTGGGTGAGAGGAACAACAACAACAACAATAATAATCGGAATAGAGGCGGGGAAGGAGGCCAGCGAGTTAGGGCTCCGCAAGGTGAAGTTGTTGTTAATACTTCAGAATCTGAGTCTGAAGAAGAAATTGTGCAACCTGAACAACAAGGACAGGCTGACCAGGATTACAAAGTCAAGGCTGAAATTCCTTTCTTTTCGAGCAACTTGGGTGTAGAGGATTTTCTGGATTGGCAAGTTGAGGTGGATAGGTTCTTCGAAATTATGGAGATTCCAGAGAATAAGCAAGTCAAGATGGTGTCTCAAAAGCTTAAAAGCACTGCTGCTTATTGGTGGGATGAATCGCAAGGAGCTAGAAAGAGGCAAAGAAAAGTGCATGTTCAGACATGGTGGAAGATGAAAGGTCTTCTTAATGAAAAATTTCTGCCTAGAGATTTTTGTTTCAAGAATTATCCTCCTAAGAGTTTTGAGAAGAAGTTAAAGTCCAAAGAGTTTGCTTTGCCCGTTGAGAGTAATAGTTTAACTGAAGAGAAGATAGAAAATTTTTCAACAGAAGAAGCCCCACAAGAAATCATCCATGATGAAGAAGAGATTAAATATGAAATTGCTCGCGTTGACATGATTATTAATAATGAAGAAGTTTTGGAGCCTGAAATAAATCATTCAGAACCAGATGTCATTCAAGAATGCAACCTTGAGAGCCGAAAAGAATCTACAAAGGTTGCCTATGAAAGCCAAAATGCATATGACAGACTCATCTTTGGCGTTGGGTTCATGATTGTGCCATCAAAGTTTGCAGAGGATCAAGCCAATAGCTCACAGGTTCAATTGTCTAATTTTTTCTCGGGTCTTTTGTCTCCATATTCTTGTCCTTTATTCAAGAGGAACTCGAGGGCGAGTTCATAGTGGAGGAGAATGATGTAGGACGAGAATGGACCCAGTTTAGCCGAAAAACCATAAAAGTAAAGAAGCGGCGTAGAATCAAGAAGAGTGATTGGAAGATAGGTAACTCACGCGTAATCAGGTTACTAGCCGCTGGAATATTCAAGTAGATTTGGTTTTGGACTTTTCGGGTTTCTCGTGCGAAAAGTCAGGTTTTGATTTTGAATCAGATTTGACTAACTTTTGGCCAGAATGTCCGTTTGAGACGCATGATACCTTTCCAGAATGGGAACGACTAGATCTTCAAGACTCACTTTAGTGAGCCCTATCAGATTTAGGCCAGAATGTATCGTCTTAATTATCCGATTCGTGATTTAATATTTTTAGGTTAGTTTTACATTCTTTTTATTTTAGGTTTTCTAGTTTATTTTGGATTTGTTTTGTTTTAATCCGTGGGCTTTAGGGTTTCATTGTTACTTTGTTAGTCGCCCTAGGGTTTCTTTTCCCATATATAAGCAACCTTAAACGGCTGCAGAACTATGTTTTATCATATTATCAATCAAAATAGAGAAATTTCTCTTTTATCTCTGGTGGACTCCAGAACCTTTTTTGTTAGGTTTATTGCTGGTAAACCTAGTTATCAATCCGACTGCGTCACCTAGTGGGAACCTAGATGCCATGTTGCTTACAATGGCCAAGTATCTTATGCAATATTTTATTCTCAAATGACTGCTTCTAGTCTTAGTTAATTCACAAGCAAAATACGTAATTTCATATATAAACGTGGACAACGTGGTCACCCCTTCTCAATTCTCTTTCTTATTCCAAACCCTACAGTCGAAACATACCTTAAAAACTACCAAAATGAATCCCTCCAATTCACCTGAGACCAAGAGTACTCAATTATCAGAGACCAACGTGCCTTCCAGTTCCAATTCGAACCTGTAGGAATTAGTGAATTCGTCCCATTACTTATACCAGAAGACTTGCTAAACGTCTAAGTCCATGGAGATAGACCCCACCCTTTCCAAATTGCTACGTCAGTAAAACTTAATTTGAATAACCTCGCCATGCTCGAGTAGCTGCTCTATTATATAACCCTTCTCTTCCCCTACTCTTCACCCTAAAATCATCCGGCACTCCCAGACCAACTTAGTTTTTGCTCATTAATATCCTCTTTGATCATTTATCTTTCGAATTCTAGCTTGTTCTGTACTTGTACGTAATTATGGTTAGGTTCATTTATCTTGTATTTGAATCTTGTATATTGAGTTTCCCTCTTCTTTATGTTACCAAGAGATAGACTACAAGTTTGATGTAAAGTTTATCTGTGATCCGTTGTACAATGCCTATAAATCTACGAATGAATAAAGCTTTGAGTGTGCTTCAATTTACACTCAGTATTTATTTTCTATAATGGTATCTGAGCTAGGGAAATCCATTTATCTTAAAAGAATGAATGACAATTGTTAGTGTTTCTTTCCTATCAATGTTTTATATATGAGGCTAATTAAAGAATATATACATATAAATTTTTTATTTCGTAAGGCTTACGCCTTAAGCCTTGAGGCTAATGCCTTTGTGAGGCTCTCCCGAAAATGCCTCGGGGTACGCCTCAGCATTTTAAAACATTGTTCTGTACTACGAGAGAAAAAGAAAATAAATCCCTCTGATTCAGCTGAGATGGAGATCAGTAGTCCAACATCGGCCTATCATGCCACGATACTGGAGGAAACCAACGCTGTGTTCTGTTCTGAATGGAATCAGCAGAAATCTACACCAGTTAAGAGAAGCTTAAGCGGCATGGATACTAAGGTGTTCAAGGAGGCACGAGAGGGCAATATTGATGCCCTTAGAGAACATAGTGATCATCTTCACCAAATATTGACTCCAACCAAAAACACAGTCCTCCATGTATATATAGCTTGCGTAGGCAGTGCAAGGTTGACAAAGTCTAAAGAATTGCTGAAATCAGCCGAGGTTGTAAGGGAGATGCTTAAAATGTGCCAGCGGCTACTATTGCAGCCAAACGAGAGTGGTGATATTGCCTTACACTTGGCGGCAAGACACGAACGTGCTGACATAGTTACTACTAAAGCAACCTAACTGTTTTGACTCCTACTCTACTATTAAACTAAACCTCTCCCCCGTTTTGTCTAGGAATGACAAAGGGTGAACAAAAAGTGAACTAGCTGCACATGATCTCAGGCAGCATCAAGATCGCCAACACCATCAGGATTAGTACTAGGAGAAGGATCAGTAGCACCGGAACGGGGAAGTACAGTAGAGAGATCTGCACGAAGAAAACCAACTTCTTGTTCGAGACGGCTCAGACGAGAGTCAAGACGTGTGCCAAGGTCCTCTAGAAGCCGAAGTACTGCCGTGGTTTCAACAGACACACCCCTAGACTTGCACTGACTGGTGCTCCGAGTAAGAGAAGAGCGATTAAACACACTGAGCTCAGGACCAGGCTCATCATCGTCGGCAAAGCGTACCTGAGAATGGCTACACAAGGCAGTGATAACAGAAGGAAACACAAGCGCGGCCTGCTGGTGACAACGACCGGCCACAGCAGCCCTTTGCACTGCTTGGTAGATATAGTGCTCGACCGGAAGTAAGGGACCCTGACTGTCAAGAGTATAGATCAAGCGAGCTTCTTCCCAAGTGATCTTGCTTGTTTGAGTGGATGGATAGAGGACAGTGCGAACCAGATGACCAAGCAAACGGTACCATTCAGTTAAACCACCGCCGACAAGTTCCTTAGGAGGCTGATCAGGAGGATTAGTATATATGGTATCCACCAACAGATCTGGAGTCAGGGATGCAAGAAAGGTAGCAGCAGTGATGAGAGTATCCTCACGAGGCCTGGGAAGATGCATGACGGTTCAAATGGCAGTAGAAGTAAAAGCAACGGACATGCCACGCACACTGACCATGCAGTCACAGGAAGTGGCAGAGTCAAGCAATCCAACACTCGAGGGCATGTTAGGGGAGCAATTAGCATAAAATTCCCACACAACAGATAAATTAGGACATGACAGAGACTCCAAGAAGGGAACCCACTGAAAAACCCGAACAATATTGCCAAACATACGATCTAGAGAAGCCAAATCGAACCTCTTTTCATAAACAATGGCAGCGGCATGACGGTGCAGGGTCAATGATGGCAGCATGCTTGGTTCGAGCCATGGAGACGGACTGACGAAGAAGAAGAAAGGAGGCGACTCAAAATTGAAAACAACTAACCCTACAGAGACTTGGATTTGAACCTTTTTTTTTTTTTTTTTAAGTTATAGCACTGAGAAACAAAAACGAAAACCACAAATAAAAAGAAAATAAGACAACAAAAAGAAGTAAGCCATCCAGTGAATATAGGATTATACTTCGCTGACCATATCCACTAACTGGATGACATGTGTCCTTCTAAGCCAATTAAGCCTTCCTCACGCGCTCCCAGTCGCGATGTTGAGCCGCGCGACGTCGAACTTGTTTGTGGCGCTGTGCTTCAAAATCCGTTCTCCCGGGTGACGACATCGACCTCAATGGAAGTGGAGGAACCGTAGTCTTGCTGTGAAGCAGGGAATAGTACTCTGAAGGAGGATTTTCCGTTACCGGAGACGTGCCGTTTCCGGAGACAAGTATGGAGGGATCTCGATCCGTGGCGTAGGCTTTGATTGAGAGGGTGGGGAAGGCGGTGGTGGTGACTGGAAACCGACGATGGGGAGTGGAGAAGGGGTTGAGGATGGTCAAGTTGGTCGCCGATAGAGACTGGAGAAGAGGGAGACGGAGTACAGGAAGAGGAAGGAGGAGAACAGAAAGAGAGGCAAAAAAAAAAAAGACACGTGTTGGATTGGGAGTGTGACACGCAGGGCTTGGTTAGGAAGGGCTGACCAGCCCTGGTCAGCCAAGTATTGTCCGTGAATATACCCAAACACATGTAAACAATACCCATGATGAATCACTTCGAATACCCTAAATAACAACATGGACTCACACTCCCCCTTAATCGATTCATCTGGACATAATGAAGAACAAAATAATGATCATGAGCATGAGCATGATAACACACAATGAGGTGAGATTAGTCGCAGAAGTGAGAGGGAAAGAAAAAGCATAGCGTTTAGAGAAAGTGATTCGATGACTTCTCAAAGAAAACAATGAGCCAAGTATAAGAAACACTACACAGTAATCTTGAACAACAAGCATTTAGACACAAACTGGGGCTAAAGTACCTCATAACTTTGTGGTAAAGTGATCAGAAGTCAATATGGGGTTTCAACTTAACCAAGGATCAACCAGAATTAGAGTTCACCGACAAACACTACTTTTCTTTGCTCAAGTCCTCCTTATATCACCGTGTGGGCACATATATTTTCTTTTGAAGCCTTCCACACGCATTTTTTTTTTGTTGTGACTCATGTAGCGAGCCTTATGTCAGTGGCTCCCTAACCAGTTGGTTTTAGGGCATTAAGTGTAACAAGGACACTCCAAAGGACACATCAACTCGAGTCGTTTAAAAGCAACAAAATCAACCACCGGGAGACCAAGCCATTCCTGTTTCTTCCCAATCCTCATATCGTTCGTCACGACTGAGGCCTGTTTACTTTAGAAATAGCCTGGCCAAGCTCCATATTGCAATGAATATTTTTTTTAATTTTTTTTTTTAAGGAGCATAGAATTACGAACACCAAAAAGAGTGCAGTTTGTAAAGGACTAATCCCAGATCACTTAGAACAAGATGTTACCCCCACAAAAGACTTAAGTGTGCTAGTGAATATAGCAAAGTTTGGGAGAGTGAGCCAGCCATAATCTTTGACTAAAACCTGAGGTAGAAAGAAGAACATATAGTGCCCTGCAACCCGGACCCATGATCGAAAAGGAGAGCAAGAGTCAACAATCTCAATCTAAGGTCATTTTTCCACCAAACACTTCAGGATTGAAATCTCACATGCAATCCTAGTATAGACAAATGCATTCTGCTGAAACTAATATATTTTTTTTTTCGTCTAATCTAAATGAAAACACACAATGAACATGCAGAAGTAATAAAAGCAGATGAACCAATTGAGGAAGAGTATCAGTACTGAGAACACACACCAATGGCATTCCTAAGTGACTCAAAACGAGCATTGTCTAAAGGTTTTGTGAAAAGATCAGCCAATTGGTGTTCAGTGGGTACAAAAGCAAGCTCAAGAATATTTCTTTCAACCAAATCATGAATAAAGTGGTACCTCATGTCAATGTGCTTGGTGCGTGAGTGTTGGACCGGATTCTTAGAAATATTGATTGCACTCGAGTTATCACAAAAGATTGTTAACTTACCTTGAGGAATTCCATAATCTCGAAGCATTTGCTTCATCCAAATCATCTGAGTGCAGCAGCTACCCGCAGCTACATACTCAGCCTCGACAGTAGAAAAGGAGATGCAGTTTTGCTTCTTGCTATGCCAAGCAACCATATTGTTTCCAATGAAGAAACAACCTCCAGATGTGCTTTTCCTATCTTTCAAGTTTCCTCCTCAATCAGAATCAGAGTACCCTGCAATTTCCACATTAGTCTCAAAAGTATAGTATATACCACATGAAGTAGTACCTGACACATATCTGATGATCCTCTTGACAACTTCCAGATGAGATTCTTTTGGATTTGCCTGAAAACGTGCACAAACTCCGACACTGTAGGAAATGTCAGGTCTGCTTGCAGTAAGGTACAATAAACTTCCAATCATACTTCGATAAAGAGTTTGATCCACAGACTTCCCAGTAAGGTCTTCACTAAGCTTAGCACTTGTGCTCATGGGATTGGACACAACACTTGCAGATTGCAAACCAAATTTCTTTATCAAATTTTCAGCATATTTAGTTTGGGATAGAAACATACCATCTTTCAATTGCCGAACTTGAAGTCCAAGAAAGAAATTCAGTTCACCACACATGCTCATTTCAAACTCACTTTCCATTACACTAGTGAATTCCTTCACAAATGTTTCAGAAGTGGATCCAAAAACAATGTCATCAACATACACTTGAGCAATCATCACATGGTTTTTATCTCTTTTTACAAACAAGGTTCTGTCTACAGCTCCCCTAATGTACCCTTTACCCAACAAGTAAGAAGATAAACGCTCATACCAAGCTCTGGGAGCCTGCTTCAACCCATACAAAGCTTTCTTAAGTCTATACACATGATCAGGATTGCTGGGATCTTTGAATCCCTGGGGCTGTTCAACATAGACTTCCTCTTGTAAGAGACCATTAAGAAAGGCACTTTTGACATCCATTTGGTATAACTTAAAACGTAGGTGGCAGGCTATAGCTAGAAGAAGTCTTACCGCCGATTCGAGTCTTGCAACTGGGGCAAAAGTCTCGTCAAAGTCTAGTCCCTCTACTTGAGTGTACCCTTGTGCAACAAGTCTAGCCTTATTTCTAGTGATATTCCCAACCTCATCAGTTTTATTTTTGAAAATCCATTTTGTTCCAATAACATTCACATCACTAGGCCTAGGGACAAGATACCAAACATCATTCCTAGTAAACTGATTTAACTCATCTTGCATGGCATTTATCCAATCATCATCACCTAGTGGTTCTTTAACATTCTTTGGTTCAATTAAGGAAACAAATCCAAAATGAGTCATGACATCAATGTTTTCTTTATTTTCACTAATAAAACATAAAAGAGCAGCATCACTACTTACCTCACTTGTTGCTTGTCTTCTGGTCTTAATCCCATCATTCACATCTCCAATCACGTCAGAGGTTGAATGATCTTTTTGCACTTGTTTGAACCCTCTTCTCATCACAGGTTGAGGATCGAAAATTGGATCATCCACCAACCCTTCTTCTTATTCCTTGATTGCGACAACATCCTTGCTCCCAACACTCTGTTCATCATATGTACTCAAGCTCACTGAATTCACAATAGAATCATCAATTGTTACATTAATGGATTCCATAACTGATAATGCTCTTTTGTTATAAACTCTGTAAGCCCTACTGTTTGGAGAGTAACCAAGAAAAATACCTTTATCACTTCGTGCGTCAAACTTAGCAAGGTATATTCTCTATCACGATAAATAAAACATGGGCTTCCAAAGACTTTTAAGTGACTTACCGTGGGTTTCTTACCTTTCCACAATTCATATGAGGTTTTGTCAGTACCAGGTCTAAGAAACACTCGGTTTGCAGTGTAACACGCTGTGCTGATTGCTTCTGCCCAAAAGTTTGGAGTTAATCCAGCAGAGTGCAGCAATACTCTCCCTATATCAAGTAGAATCCTGTTCTTTCTCTCCACAACACCATTTTGTTGTGGGGTGATTGGAGCAGAAAATTCATGTGTAATACCATGTTCATCACAATAATTTGCAAAAGATGCATTTTTAAACTCAGTTCCATGATCAGTCCTAAGTCTAACAATGCAAGAATTTGAGGATTGTTTCTCAGTGAGAATTCTATTACACAAACCCTTAAAACTGCTAAACGTATCAGATTTATCTCTTAAAAAATTAACCCAAGTGAAGCGAGAGAAATCATCAACTAATACTAGTAAGTATTTCTTACCTCCAATGCTTTCAGTTTGAGACGGACCAACAAGATCCATGTGCATAAGCTCTAGTGGCTGGGAAGTCGTTGTAACATTAATTGCACTATGAGCTGCTCGGGATTGCTTACCCAGCTTGCATCCCGCACACACCTTATCTGGTTTCCCGCTTAGGCTCGGTAGACCTCTCACACTCTCTTTGCTTGAAAGTTTTAGCATGTCCTGGTAGTTCACATGCCCTAAACGTCGATGCCAGAGTTCAAGAACATTTTCAGAAGTTTTAGCTTTCAAACAAACCTGAGACACAACAGACTCATTAGCATACACACAATAGCAATTATCTTTTGACCTTACACCACCCATGATACTCTTACCATCACTGCCAAGAACAATACATCCCTATTTATTGAAGTTAACATCCTCATAATCATCATTCAACTGACTTACACTAATGAGATTTTCCTGAAGACCTTCAACATACAAAACATTTTTCAGATTAGGGATACCTGGAGTGTTAACAATCCCTTTTTCTATAACATTTGCCTTCCTTCCGTCACCGAACGTGACAGACCCACTAGTGTACTCATCAGAAAAGGAGACTAACCAACTCTTGTCTCCAGTCATATGCCTAGAGCATCTGCTATCAACATACCAAGTGTCTGCTCTTCTGGCTGAACGTGCTGTCAATGCTACTAAACATGTTTCTTCAATAACCTCAAAATCATTAGAAGCAGAATATATGGAAGAAAACAAGCAAGTTGCATCAACAAATTCAGAACCCACTGAAGAATCATTCAGACAAGAAGAAAAACAATTATATGAATCCTTTTTCACCCAAACTTGTTTCAGTTTCGGATCCAGACCATTTGGGATTGAAACAAGTTTGGCAATCCTGTTTACCTCTCTCAGATGTTCTTTCAGTTTAGTCTGCAATGATAGTTTCTTATTCTCTTTTTCTGAGTTCCACAACTTTTGAGACTCTCTTCGCAGCAGATTACACCTAGGACGAATGTGCCCAGGTGTCCCACAATAATGACAAACAGGTGTAAAGTTCCTAGACCACGATGAATGACCGACTTGACGCACAAAAGAATTTCTTTCAAAGCTAGGACATCTAACTTGATTGTAAGGGATGAACCCTAGACCACGTCTCTCTTTCTCAGGTTGTCTCACACCTAAACTTTTCACAAAGTTCAGAGGTTTAGAATTCTCACCAGCATTATAGCCTAACCCTTTTTTGTCATTATCAGGTTTACCCATTCCAATCATCTTAGACACTTTGTTTGACCCGATTGAAAACTTAGAGAACTTTTGTTGTGCATCTTCCAACTCAAGCTTTAGAGACTCGTTTTCCGAAGCTAAAGAACTAGCAAGAGAGGTTTGGGATTTTAATTCTGCCTGAAGGGTCTTTACCTGATCAACCAAGTCAGATCTTTCACTTTCCCACTCTTTGATACATGACTCCAACCTATCCTCAGCTTTCTTTTTCTCTCTTTTAATCAAGACAATGTCTTCACTTTGCAAATGGTTTTTCTTGAGAATTGATCTGGACGCTGCATAAAGTTCTTTGTACTTACCATCCATCTCTTCATCCGAATACTCCTCATCGTCTGATTCATGGGAGGATTCGTTATGAAGAGTTGAGGTAAGTGCAAGATTCTCTTCCTCATTCTCAGAGTGAGTATCTGACTCACTATCACTCCAAGTGGATTTCAAAGCTTTGCCCATACGTGAGCTATACTTTTTATTTCCACAGTCAGCAGCTAGATGCCCAATCTCACCACACTCAAAACATTTAGGTTTTTCACTGAAGTTTTTCTTTTGGAAAAGTTTGTTTGATTTGGAGTTTCTTTCAAAGGAATTTTCAGAAGGCAAGCTGCGTTTTGAACTAGAGTCAAAAGAATTTTTTGAGCCTTGACCACTAGAGTTTCTAGACTTGAAGAATTTTTTGAACTGTTTAGTCAAATAGGCCAAGTCTTTTGTGCTAACCTCAGTTTCTTCTTCCTTTTTGACAGAATTAAAGGCAACACTTTTCACCTTTTTTTCAGGATTAATCCTCATCTCAAAAGTTTTGAGATTCCCCACAAGTTCATCTAAGGAATAAGTGTCAATGTCTTGGGCTTCCTCTATGGCTGTTTGCTTGGACTGAAAACTAGGTGGAAGAGACCTAAGGAATTTCTTAACAATACGATGTTCTTCAAACGGATCACCAAGGCTATGACACTGACTTGTCACATTGATAAGTCTAGCATGAAAATCATCTATTGACTCGTCAGTCCCCATTGACATGTTTTCAAACTCTAAGACCAACCTCTGAAGTTTTTGAGTTCTAACTCGTTTATTACCCTCATAAGTAACTTGGAGAAGATCCCAAGCTTTCTTGGCTGTCTCACAATGACTTATTCTAACTCTCTCCTTTTTTGACAAGGCGGTGAACAAACTGTTCCTTGCCTTGAAATCATGATTACAATCCCGAATCTCAGTTTCACTCCATTCAGCCCTTGGTTTAGGGATCCTTTTAGAATAAGAGGATTCACTAGCTTTAGGATTATCAAGTTTAGTTGGGTGAACCCACCCATTCTCAACAACATTCCACATATGTTCATCTTGAGAGTAAAGGAAAGCGCGCTCTCATCATGATTTTCCATTGAGAATAATCTTCCCCATCAAACCAAGGGGGACAATTAATCGAACCCGAGGCTCGATCGCGCTCACGTTCCATCCTTCCCACAAACCTTACTAAGACACCTTAGTAACCTGCTCTGATACCAAATGAAAATACTAGGATGAAACAAATATGCCTAGGGGGGTGAATAGGCTATTCTCGCAGAAATCACACTTTCTTTCAATTCAAAACGTAACAGACAATACCAGGATTGAAACACAGGTATGGATCCCAAAACAGCAGTAAGATAACTAGGCAAACCAAGATAATCACAAACATATAGCAACCAAGAGAGCAGAATTGTTTGCGCAGTAAAAACCTCAAAAATGAGGAAAACAACTGCGGGGCCTTTAAGGTTAAAGACCCTAATGAAAACAAATCACTAGATGAAAGAATACAAGTTCTTTACAAACAACTCAAAGCTCTGACCTCGGCTTACTTACTAGACACACTAGTAGATTGTCTGATCATGTTCTTGTGGATCTTCACCACCTTTGAACTGTCTTCACTTGTTGATAGGTGCTGACCTCAACCTTCAACCTTGTACGCACATCAACGACTCCAACTGACCTCGAGAGCACTTGATGTGAAGAATGTAATGAATGATGAATGTGTTTGACTCAATGATCTACTTAAACATGGAACAAGTAGTTCATAGACTCGAATTTGAAGCACATGGTTTCTCACAATGCTAATGGAGAAAACTTTGACTCAATAGATGCACAAAACTTATACGCTCAAAAAGTCCTCGAATGAATGGTTATACACGTTGTATATATATTTTAGACTCCCCCTAAAACCTTGGGCAATAAAGACTCCAAAACCTAATTGGAATCTGCCTTATTTTCTTCTGTATTTGGGAGCCATTTTAAAGACCTTTTGGGTGGACTTTGGCAGAAAGTCTTGGCTACATTTGAAGACTAGATGTTGCAGTACGACTAGAGTCAAATCATCAGTCAGAATAATTAAGGATGAAGTCAGAAAATTTTCACAAATTAGGCATTTCGAGCAGTTCTCCTCCTTGAGTCTTATATGCGAAGCAAATTTGAGGCATCTTTTGGAGACTTTATTGGAGAGCCTTCTAGAAGATTATTGTTTGAAATTAAAGACATGATATTATAGGGAATTTTAGGCCCGAGAACCATTTAGAAAGACTGTTGCAATGTCATTCTACAAGCCCATAAAAATGACAAGAAAACAAGGAAAATCTGGAAATTTCTGACAAGACTTTATTTCGAAGACACTCCAAGGCTGTTTCTAGGCAACGAGTTGAGGAGCTTTTTAGAAGGTTTTTGCACATTTTGAAGACCAACATCAAGAATTTTACTTGCTTAAAAAACACTTTCAAAGCTAAGGAGGAACCTATTTAAAACATGGGCTAAATAGGTTATCCTAATTGAGGCAGGAAAAGGAAGTTCCGTGCAGTTATCTTTCGTATCTCTTGGCAGATTATTTTGAGGCCTCTTGGAGATTCTTTGCTCAGTTGTGCACATCCTATATGAGTTGTGAAAGATCTAGAAGTCGAAGGATTCGGCCCAAGAAGAGGAATTCCAATTGGAGAAGGAAAAACTTAATCTAACTTCACGAGGAAGCCTTGAACTTGTAACTCCTATATAAAGGGCCTCCATCCACATTTTTCTTCACCACATAAACACCATCTACTGCCCTAAATCAGAGACGTCGCCTCCATACATGACCCTCGTCATAGCTCACGAAATCCTTACTCCAAGGAGTGGTTGTAGCCTCCATCATCCTGTTGTGCCCCTGCTTTGAAGACGCCTCAAGCTTTCTTGGAGAATATTCAAAGTAAGACCGTGATATTTGTAGGTACCTCCACTAGCATGGCTCATTCTCAAGCAACATCCTCTTAGTGGGCCCACAAGCCATGGTGGGGCCCAACCATGACATACATGCTATAGCCCGACATACAACCTACCCCGTGGTAGTCGGAAGCGGCCAAGACCTCACCGGGAAGCAACCTTCCCGGCCTTGCCAACTTGCCTTCACAACATGTTTTGAAGACTACAAATGGGACTCTTTGTCCCACATTGAAGAAAATGTAAATGAGAGGGGTTCCTTTACCTATAAAAGGGACCCCTCCTCCCACTCAAAATTCATCCCATTACATCTCTTGTAATCCCCCTTGTTAAACTTTCAAGTGGATGTAACCACTATACTTCTCGTCTCTCTCTCTCTCTCTATATATATATATATATATATATATATTTCGCTAACGTTAATCAGAGTCTTCTGTTTCTAACATTAACATTGGCGCTGTCTGTGGGAAGTCTACACAAAGGCTTCGTCACGTACCATGAACTTTGGCCCGTTAGCGTCAAGTCAATTTTTGGTCAACATCAAATCAGGGTTGGTCAATACCCATCAGGATCTGTCAACACTGAACAAGGCTGTTCAACGCTGATGAAGGTTGGTCAATGCTGGTCAGCAAAGTCAACGCTGGTAAATGCCAACTCAAAAATGGTCCACATTGCACGACTCCAAAAAAAATAAAAAAATAAAAAATTTGAGCAACTTGGGCATCTAGCCCTTACGCCAAGATTAGCGGCACATTAGGGCAAGTTCACCGGGCATCCTATTGCCCGGGCACCACGTCAAAAGCATCAAAAAACTTGACCCAGCTCACTATTCACCTTTCCACCGGGCTTGGGGCAAAACAACAGTGGGAGGCCCAGGTCACGAACTCGGGTAGGAGGGTGACCGAGCCCGTGACCCAGGATGCCAGCGTGGCCCAAAAAACTGACGCTCGGGGAGACGCGCCGCGGGGGGGAAGTGAAGCGCAATTTCTTGTCGTCTAGCGGGGACAACGCCTGCAGGCGCGTAGCGCCGTTTTTTTGTCGTCTTCTGGCGTGCTGCGGCGACGTGGCGTGTAGCCGTTGGGCTACTTTGCATATTTGAATGCAACGGTCCACAGATCTGGACCGTTGCTTATGAAACTGAAATGCATCTGACGGCTGACATTCCAAAATCGATTTGCAGAGGTTAAAAAAAAAAAAAAAAAATACCGTTAGATTTCAACGGTAACAAAAAAATATATAACCACAATTTCCTATAAATACCTCACCACCTATTTTACTTCTCACACCAAAAAAATCATCTTTTTTCCTCAAATTTTTTTGTTCCTTCTCCTCATAGCTTTCATACTCTACAAAATTGTCGGTGGAGTTAAAAAAAATTTCACACTTTTCATAAACTTTGTCAGTGGTGTCGGTGGACAAAATTGTCGGTGGAAAAGCAAAAAAAATTCACACTTTTCAAAAACTTTGTCGGTGGTGTACATGATAAAAGTGTCGGTGGAGTTTTAAATATTTTCACACTTTTCAAAAACTTTGTCGGTAGTGTATATGTGATAAAAGTGTAGGTGGAGTTAAAAAAAAAAAAAAAAAAAAGAGTGTCGGTGGACATATAATTTGTCTACCAAAAAAATTTTCTTTGATTGCATTTTCAAATTGTTTATCAATACTATTTATTTACATCATACATTTCTCATTTTACAAAAACAAATTAATAAAATATTCGATGAACAGTAACTGACTGGTGACCCTGACCCAACAGGTGGAAGCAAAGATCCAGTGGCAGTGAATAGTGTCCTGCCCTGGTGCCCTGGTGACCCAATGGGTGAACTTGCTCTTAGCCTCTAGCGGCCAGCGTTACCCATCTTTAGCGGTAACCCAAAAACCCAAAAAAAAAAAAAAAATTGATCAACTTGGGCATCTAGCTCTTACGCCAAGATTAGCGGCACACTAGCCTCTAGCGGCCGGAAAAAAAATTTGGATGCTAATTTACTTTGGACACCCAGAGATCTACTGTGGACACTTTGGCAATCTTCAATCATCATTCAGCGCCAGCCTCTAGGCGCATTAATCCTGCTCAATCATCGTCAACACCGGATCATCCCAATTCAGCGCTATACAGCGAGCCCACCGCTGCACTCATTAACGTAGCTCACCTTAATGCCCAGTATTCTTCGCTCACTCATTGCACCCAGCGGCACCTAGCAGCAGGCTTGAGGAGCGTTGTCACCCACTCAACGCTATAATCACCTGTTGCTCGAACGTGCACGTGCCGCTTGGCGCACTCACTTGTCCCACCGGTTCCTAGTAGCTGCATCATAGCTGCAATCTACCGCCAAGGACAACACCGCTAAGCGTCATCCGCCAAAGACACTCAGCCAAGCAAGGTCCATCAAACTTCTATCAACCCTTGGAAATTGCAATCTTGGCGGCAAGTCAAGCTTCGATCACCGTCAAGCTTTGCACGCAGCGCCGTCACTACAACGCTGTCGTCAAGCATCAATCACAGCAGCACCATCACCTACCCATGGCGAGCGTTAGTGACAGCAACAACTGGCAACCACCATCCTCTTTAATCCAGCATCAAAGTGCCTTGAAGAAAGCTCCCATGATCAGCGTACTGATCTTGACATGCCACCAACCGCTATACGTACAGTAGCTCCCACCGCCAGCTGCTATAGCTGGCCATCCTCCGCCAGTTGCTACCGCTGGCATCCTGCACCAACCGCTATCGCTAGCCATCCCCCCTAGCCGGCAACCGCTAGCCAAGGCTCCTCCAACCCACTTGCCGGCAACCGCTAGGAAAAGCTCCGCTAACCGCCAAACGACACCCTCGACCGTCAAAACAACAACTTTCGGCCACTAACCACCAACTACCAGCGGTACCAACTCCAACCACCACCGTTGGGGTGCACCGCCAAGCTTCATTACCAAGCAACAACCGCTTGCATTGCCAAAATTTACCAACATGCTCTGTCGGCCAAGGCTCCGCTGAACAACACCTCTGCTGGCTAAGTCTCCGCTGGGTAGTACCTCCGCTTAACGAGGCGTTAGCTCAGCACAACCTTGATGCACAACACACCAGTTTTTGCTATGGGCACCCATGAATCTTCTCTTTACACCCATGGTCGTTTCTGGCTTCTTCCGGTTGCTTAGTCTGGCAGACATGTACTTGTCGTCCATCCTCTATAATGGACGCTCTGTACTTTCATTAGGAAGCTTAGTTTGCTACACTAAGATCTTGGAGTTCAAGCACCGGAGTTCCCATTTGGAGTTGCCCCTTCTGCATATCAAGCTACTCTTGAATATGGAGATACAACCCCATCGGCCCTCCGTCTGTTTGAGGCTTATGCTCTCACGCCAGAGCATCCTGTTGAATAATCTCTTCATCTAGATAAATCTTTGTCTTCATCTGATTTACCTCCTGTTTATAAAAGATCAGCATGCCTTCCATGAATTAAAAATTCATTTTCAAAAAAGAGCAGTGTAACGCCCCGATTTGCACCTCCTCAAATCGGTCACGTTATAGTGCCGCGAACCATTAGGAGCATAAGCTAAAAATAGTTCAGCCACACTCCTAAAGATACGCAAGGCATTTGAATAGGATTTGACATAAAATTACGTTTCAATGGAAGGTAAAATCGAGCTAGAAGCGTGATCATGAATGAGGTGAAATTGAGAAGACTTTTGGTGCAAAAACTTGTTACATCGAATACCAAAATAAATTCCATTTCTAAAACCAAGTTTCATGGAGTTCCAAATCATTGGTCCGAGTAATAATAATTGAGAGCAAACAAGTAACAGATTTCAAGAAGATTGGAAAGAGATAAGCTGATCAAGTTGAGTAGAATACCAAAGGAACTTAGTATGCAATTTCTGAACCAATAACTTCATAGCAAACACATAACCAGCAGAAAATAATTGAAGAGGATGTTCTGATCAATTGTTACAAACTTACTACAAAACAAGGAATTATGAAATAGATAGAATTATGAGATGAATAATAGGATTTGGAATCCACAATCCAAAACCTGTTAACCGGAACAACTTTTCGACAATACACAAATTCAAAATTGAGAGAAAGCATGCCACACCCATCGCCAATCCTAGCTGTCCCGTCTTCGTGCACAGTACCTGCAATCACACAACTGTTGTAGGGATGAGCACTCGTCCTCGCGGGCCCAATATGGCTCAACCCTAGCTAGGTTTGAAAACAATTGTAATATATAAACATGGGTGCCGGCGAGTAAGTAAAAACTACATATATAGATAAAATCCACATTGAAAACATTTTCTGTAAACTCAAATGTTCGGATATCCGATTAACAAACCTGATGACCGATCATAAAGCCAACTACACCCTTACCACGATTACTATCGTTTAAACCGGCAAGGCGTAGCGAGAGTGTCCACTTACGCCGTATCACCTAGAAGCAGTGCCACACCTCAAAGGATGTCAGACACTCTACCGTCCATACGGCCCCTCCGGAGGTTTAGGGGATCGAAGCCCAAGGAAGTCGCTATGCTCCTCTCACTCTCAAGTCACCCTCATTATCTCAAATAAGAATAATCATAAAAAACAAATTTTCAAACTATAAAACAATATAGAAAATCACTAACTAGGGCGAGTCCCCCTACCTGGAGTCCAAAGCTAAGCGATGTTGGGTGAATAATCGATGCAACGCCATCGTCCACTGATCTCCTTTGAGTTATAGGAGGCCCTAATCCGGAAATAAGCAAGTGTCATTAACTATATGGAAGTGAAAGATGACAAAGCTGGATTATTTTGGAACTGGACAGTCTGATGGTTTAGACATAGTATACATTGACCAATCAAGCTAAAAATTTCCAGAAATAAGGTTCAAGGTGTACTGAATACATCCCAAAAAGAATCAAGTAAAAAGGATGAAAATTGAAAGAGTTATGCTCAAAACATTTCAGCTGGTCAGAAATTGAACGAAACTGAATCGGTTTCCAGATTCCTTAATGAGGCTGAAAATAACAAGTTTTGGATATTAGCTTTAGTAAAAACATCACTGAGGTGACGTGAAGGCTTCACAATACTTGCAAATCATGTAACCAGAGACAAGAACATACTGAAAACACAATCGATTTTGATGTGTTCAGAAAGAGAAAATGGAGTCTCTTTCAAATTGAAATTCACAAGAACAGGCTTTGATATGCAAGGAATTCAATCCAAAAAAAGATTCTGTAAGAGGTTAATATAAAACTCAGGGAGTTTGATCAAGTAAACCCAAATTTCAAATACAAGCTAAGCCATACGAGAGCATGTTGTATGAATATAGATACAAAACCAGAAACCAATTCCAATCATATCATTAACCACATTGAGAACAAAGTTAAGAGACAATAAGACACTCACCACTGAATCAAACGTATGGCTGAGTTCCCTCATGACATTCGACAGGAAAAGATGGAGAGACAAGACGAATTTGGCCAAGCCCAGTCATATATCAAGGAATGCCACTTCCGATTTGAACATGCAAGGTAAAATAAGAGGACCTCATTGAGTAGGATACTCAATAAAGTATATTGAGTTCTAAAATTGGTAGGAAGAGAAGGAAATATAAACTGAACAATGATATTACCTCATAATAGAATTATTTCCAAAGGAATTTGAGGAATCCTGATAAGGAAAGAGGATAAAGAAAAGCTGAAACTCGAAATCTGCTGATTTCTGAGCTACCTCTACTCAGATCGATGTACAGACTTCATTACAGATCTGATCGCACTGATTTTTGGATATGTTATAGATGAGATGATGATGAACAACTTTGATGAAGAACGTTTTTCGATCAGAGGCTTCGATTTAGGTGCATTAAGGCATGCAAATTGACTGACGTAAACAGGGCTAAGAGAAGCTTCAGGAGGAGAAGAAAGGGAGATTTTGTTTTCTGGCAGAAAAAGGTTAAGCTTGTTTCTCTTTCTTTTGAGAATTGGGCTTAATAAGGTTAGTATCGATGGAGTTCTTTAGAAAGAGGTTAATGATATGGGATGACAATAAAAACTTGAGAAAATAATATGTTAGGAATATAAATTGTAGAAAAGAGATAATTATTTAAAAGTAATATAGAAGTTGAACAAATTTTGTAAATAATAATTTTGCAAGAATTGTCATAAGAGATATGTTGAAGATTAGGAAACAACCAAAAACGTATCCGTCGAAACTCAAAAGAGACACTTGAAATTTCCGGGTCTCACAAGCAGCCCGTATGTGCTCGTTTAATTATTGGAAGCATGCTTACCAGAAAGTCATAATGCATGCCTATTATAATTTTAGAAAGCATACATGTCATGTCAAGCATGGCTTTCTTAGTACATAGCTACTACATGCAATATCACACGGGTACATTACCATGACAATATCACATGGCTTTCTTATTACACATGTCAACCATGGCAAGCACACTTGGTTGCTTATAGCAATAGCATGATTTCATCATTTGTCATTATCACATGCATTGGCTAGCATCTCTATTAACTTGTCACATTTGCTGCTAGTGAATGATCAATCGCTCTCACATTTGCAGTTGTCCTTATTACATTGCCTAGCATCTCTATGACAATCCATAGATACCAACTATCTTACCAAATATACATGATCAAGCATCATCCCGTGCAAGTGTATACTCGCGGATGTTACATAATAATATAGCACATTCGTTTCATTTCTATATTTTACCTCTTCACTTTCACATGAAAATGTTGATCATTACACGCCATACTTACACGTGATTACTATTTCCATGCAATAGTTGTGATCAATACAGGAGGGGACCATGTCACCCATGATTATTATTAGGCACGTCCAAATTGAACTTGGCTTAATTTTTCCTATGACCGCACACCTGTAGCTTTTCTGTGCAAGCATTACTAATTGACCGCACATGCTTGTTAATGAACTCTATCACACAGAAACTAACTTGTCATCATGGACTTCATTTATTTGCTTGTTCAAAACATTGAAATTATGCTTATGCACATGTGCGACCTTCTTAGTTTATATGCTAGCAAATGAGCATTCACTCATACCTAGTACATTTCATGTACATGAATTCTTATATTTTTTTTATTTCACTTAATAATCAAAACTTGCATCTGATCACGTGCGCATGAAACTCAAGCATTTCATGTCAATTAGTACCATACATATATGTGAAGCAACATGATTCAAACATGTATACATGATTAAAGATGCTAATTATTTCCTTTATCTTATGTCAAGGAGACATAATCATCGATCACCTCTCCAATTAGTGAAACTATATATCATCCTTCTAATAAGGTGTTTTGCAGGAGCAATGGAACGTCATGCTTGGACAATTCCAACATAATTTGGATACTTATATCAATTCCAACTCCAACTCACTTCAAATCGGCATAAGATAAGTAACTATATCTTCTCTTTTATGCTTTTTCAATTTGAGCTAGTGTCATGCCAATGCTATGCGTTCATAACTCTTGAGCATGCCTACAACATTTCGTAGATTTGGCAACCCTTTCTAGGCCTTACATGCTAGATACGCCATGCTCCAAATATTGATCTCAATGATCCTTAAGCATGTTCACAGAAATGCAAAATGTTATTAGCAACTTTACTAAAAGTACATGCTATACACATGCCATGCTTAAATCAATTTAATGTGACACTCACTTAAACAAACTATGCCATGCTTCACATTATTCACCGGGCGCTACCATCAAAATTTTATATGGACACCCATTACACTTGCAATTATCTAATATGCATGTTACATGGCCAAAAGATCCACATATATTACTTGCTATGATTATTTATTGTTCTTCATACAATGAGCACATGTACTCTATATGCAGACATATTTTCTAGCCTCCGGGCACCATACTTTGTCAAACTCTCCCCCCGAGAAAAAGACCTACACGGGTCTAGACTCCACGAGTCTATGGTCCACGACCAGCCGCCAAGCGGTAAGGCAACGCGTCATAATGACAAATGACCGCTACGTGACATTGCAGTCAAGCCTTTCTCCTCTGGGAAAGAGTAAAGGGACATGTTAACGTAGCCCACGACAGCAATTGATCGGGCAGTTAACCCCCGACGCTTGGGTATCAAAGATAAGGTTCTCTACCTAACACCCACTGCTTATATGCAGCTCCCCTCATCAAACAATTTTTCGGCCATTCGGAGGTCTATAGCTAGGAGTGGGATACTCCTAGGAGGGCCTAGCAGGGGCATAAGGGTTCGCTCCGACAAAATTCTAGATGGACGACGCGCTTGCACTAATTATGCTCATTATACGATACAAAGCTACGCTTTGGTATCAATCCCGCGAGAAAACCCTCCTTCACTAGGGACTTCGGGGACTTGTACATACAGCTCAGCATAATTAGCGATTGTTACACGCATGCCTCATGGCATCATCCCCGAGCCCCCTGCTCACGCCTTCACGGCATCCCCAAGCTTCTCGCTCAGGCCTTCACAGCATCCTCGAGCTTTCCGCTCACGAGCTCTAACGCTCACGCCTCCACGGCACCCCCGAGCTTCCCTCTCATGAGCTCTAACGCTCACGTCTCCGCGGCACCCCCGAGTTTCTCGCTCATGCCTTCAAGGCATCCCCGAGCTTCCCCCTCAAGAGCTGTACGCTCAAGCCTCCGCGGCACCCCCGAGCTTCGCGCTCACGCTTCAGCCGCACCCTCGAACTTCGCGCTCATGCCTTCATGGCATCCTCGAGCTTCCCGCTCATGAGCTCTAATGCTCACCCCTCCGCGGCACCGTCGAGCTTCCCGCACATGCCTTCAAGGCATCCCCGAGCTTTCCACTCACGAGCTCTAACGTTCACTCCTCCGAGGCACCCCCGAGCTTCTCGCTCATGAGCGCTAACGCTCAAGCCTCCGCGCCACCCCCGATCTTCCCGCTCATGCCTTCACGACATTCCCGAGCTTCCCGCTCAATCCTTCCTGGCAACCTCGAGCTTTCCGCTCACGCCTCCACGACACCCCCGAGCTTCGCGCTCACGCCTCCATGCCACCCCCGAGCTTCCGGCTCATGCCTTCACGACATCCCCGAGCTTCCCGCTCATACCTTCCTGGCACCCTCGAGCTTCCCATTTATGCCTCTGCGGCACCCCCGAGCTTCTCGCTCATGCCTTCACGACATCCCCGAGTTTCCCGCTCACGAGCTCTTACGCTCACGCCTCCGCGGCACCCCTGAGCTTCGCGCTCATGCTTTCACGGCATCCCCGAGCTTCCGGCTCACGAGCTCTTACGCTCACACCTCCGCGACACCCCCGAGCTTCGCTCTCATGCCTTCACGGCATCCCCGAGCTTTCCGCTCACGAGCTCTATTGCTCACGCCTCCCCTGCACCCCCGAGCTTCGCACTCATGCCTTCACGACATCCCCAAGCTTTCCGCTCACGAGCTCAAACGCTCATGCCTTCCCGGCACCTTTGACCTTTGCTACTCACTCCTTCGTGGCACCCCCGAGCTTCCCTCTCACGCCTTCACGGCACCCCGACCTTCCCGCTCACGCCTTCCTGGCACCCCCGAGCTCCGCTGACCCACTGGCCATAATCCCGCTAACCCGCTTGCCATGGTTCACGCCTTCCCAGCACCCTGGAGTTTTCATGCTCTTGCCTTCTCGGCAATCCCGAGATTTACACTCAAGTCTCCTCGACATAGTACACATTAATGGAACATTGAATTCTTCTACCATTTGTCGTTTGCCACAAATTGAATTCTTTTCATGTTCCATTAATACGAGCTAAAACCAAACAAACACAAGTGTTCGTGTATTCATTGTTCATGAGTTACAAATTCTTGCCTTCGTGGCACTCATGCAACATACATCTCACGAGTGTAACCCATCAACTCGACCTCGTTAGTTTTCTTGAGCGCATCACGCAATTATTATATGCAATTCATATGTTCACACAACCACATGTGTTCTCAAGTTTATACGTTGACATACTCGATCATACTCAGCGCCATTCACATATATACATCATAATGTATCATGCACCTCGTACATTCGTATTTGCCAATGCATATCAATGCAACTCACATACATTGCCCTAATACAACAAGCATTCTACATATGCGCGCTTTTGTCTTTGTTGTGCAGGTTAACGAGTCCCTCCTTGCTTACGGAGTTCGGGGACTTGTAGGGGCTAGGTGCCTCTCGGATGTCACTTATGCTTGATGACATCATGTTTATAACGCCCCAACCAAGAAGCTCCTCTTACTTGGGGACTCCGGGGACTTGTAGATACCTCCACTAGCATGACTCATTCTCTATGTCACCAAGCATAAGCAACACCTTCTTAGTGGACCCAAAAGCCATGGTGGGGCCCAATCATGACATACATGTCATAGCTCGACATACAACCTACCCCGTGGTAGTCGAAAGCAGCCAATACCTAGTCGGGGTTGCTTCCCGGCCTTGCCAAATTGCCTTCACAACATGTTTTGAAGACTACAAATGGGACTCTTTGTCCCACATTGAAGAAAAATGTAAATGAGAGGGGTTCCTTTACCTATAAAAGGGACCCCTCCTCCCACTTAAAATCCATTTCATTACATCTCTTGTAATCTCTCTTGGGCCGCAAGGTCCAAACACACTAGTTAAACTTTCAAGTGGACGTAGTCTCCCGCTAAGGCGGGAGATGAACCACGATACTTCTCGTGTCTATATATATATATATATATATATATATCTCTCTCTCTCTCTATATATATATATATATATATCTCTAACGTTAATTAGAGTCTTCGGTTTCTAACATTAACAATATCTACTGCCCTCTATGGTTTAGTCCTTCTATACTTTTTGATTTCAATATGTATATGTTTTTGAATTTCCAAACTATGAGCAAGTAATTCTCTTTGTTGAGAACTAGTATGAAACCCTAGTTACGTGATGGATTTTTAGCTTTTGAATCTCTTTTTCGATTACAAGGTTTTGTAAATGCTTTGTTTGGTTTTCTTTTATAAACCTTTTATATGTTTATGTTATTGCTTGATCACCTAAAATATGAGCATGTAATTGGTCCTAGTTTTATGATGCAGTGTGTTAGGGATCTTAAAACACTAAAGCAGTAAAGCTTACATGTTAGGTGAAATCAAACAAATAGAATGCATGCTAGGATGGCGTTCCTCATTAGTTTTGTATTCTAAAATCAATCTTTCCAAAGAGCCTAATGTGTTTATGTGTACTTAGTGAGTTAATTTGATAGGATAGCGTTCTACACCTTGATTGCATATAAGAAAGCTTAGGATGCAGTGCGTTCATGGTTCTAAGTAATTTTTGGGAAAAATAAAGCTTTAGCGGCGATCCTAAAACTCTTGATTGCTTTCATTCACATGCCTTAGTAATTGAAGATTAGGTTTTAATTGTTTTTCTCTGATCATAACTAGCGGTGGATAACCGTACTCAACGTCCATACATCTGATTTAGAAACCCTAAAAATTGCAATGTTTTCTTCCTTTTTTCATTGTTTGCATTTTTAAAACCCTAAACCCCTTTTGATTTAGTTTTTGCGTCAACTTTATTTTCTCATTTCTTTCTTTAGTTTTTGATAGTCTTGTTCAATTAGCGTAATTTGTGAAAGTGCCCTCAATCCCTGGACTAAATGATCCCTGCTTATTCTATACTAACAATTATTTTTTGCACGGTAATTTTGTGTAATTAGTTTAGGCGTATTAGGAAGCAATGAGGATCCTGGTTGCAAGAGTTTCATGAACAGAATAAGAGATAGTGAATTAAGGCTCAAACCGCAATTTTAGAACCGTGTGAGCAGTTGAACAGTGCTAGGTGCTTTAGCCTTTAGGTATACAGTAAATGTTATCAAAGACTGGGCTGGGTATTTGTTTTTCAATTTCAGTTTGGGCTTTCACTGTCTGAGCCCTATACTAGTACTCCCTTGTACATGGGCAATATTCACTGCACCCGGTAATTAACTTATGGTGTAAATAATCTTGTTTTCCCAGCACTTTTCTCTCCCTGAGTCTCAAAGCTGGAGATGACGATTTAAGGGGAAGAACAAGGAGAATAGACAAGCAATCGATTTTGTAATCACTGTTTCTTTGATCCATATGGTAACACCCTGGCATTTTCACTCATTCTTTTCATGAGGCTCAGGTTCGCTCTCTCGCACTCCTCTTATTAAATTTCGCTTAGGGAGAATATCACAAATGGTCACTGAACTTTGACTTGTTCGACACTTTGGTCACTGACTTTTCAAATATATCATTTTAGTCACTCAAGTTTAACTCTGATATTCACTTTAGTCACTGCGGTTAGATTTACCATTACATGTCATTAATTTGAGGGCACATTCGTCTAATCACTATCTTTTATTTATAAAAATAAAAATTTCTAAAATATGATTTATATGATTGAGCTTTTGGGCTTCGTCGTCTTTGAGCTTTTTCTGGGAAGAAGAAAACCGGCGAGAGAGATGGTGAGTTCAAAACCGGTGACCGGCGGAGAGAGTATTCCGTGTGATTTCTGCAGCGAGCAGTAGGCGATGTTGTATTGTAAGGCGCCAACTTGCTGTCCCGGAAGCACGTGCGGTCCCAGATCTGCGACAACTCGCCTCCGACGCCGTCGCCTTCCGATGCTCCATCGACAACTTGGTCCTCTGCCACGAGTGCGACTGGGACGGAATGAGCGAATGACTTTGGTTGGGGGAGGCCGGTGGCGGTTCGAAGCAGCTCCGGTAAAAAATTTGATAGGAAGTTGACAGTGTTTGCTGAGGCTGAAGAAGAAAGTACTGATTTTGAGGTTTTCCTTTCAATTCGGGATGCAAAGTTCAGAAATATATATGGACGAGGAGAAAAACATGATTTTCATGTTATTAAGATTGGGTTATGTTTGTATTGTTCACGTCTTTGATTGGTAGTGAGTTGATGGGTCGTGCAGGTTCAATTGAATTCATGACCAAGTGTTATTGAATTCAATTGGGTGCTTTTATTTTTCTTGATAATGTCTCAGTCTGCTTCTCTTTTACCCATGACTTGAAAACCTCTCTGTTTTCTGGAAAGAACCCTTTTTTTTCTTTGCTGTTCTTCTTTTGCTTTCTGGGCAGCAGTCAAACTGTAGAAAAATAAAAGATCTTGATGAATAATGCATCTTTCAAAAGCTTGTATCCCATTCTGCTGGTCTATTAATGGAGAAGAAGATCAGAGGAAGATATCCGAACATTAGGAAACCCATATATCCAAAAATGGATTAGAATATGAGAAATGGTATATAAGACCACAATCGTCCCAGAGCTTCAAACTCGAGCATTCTTGATATCTGAAACTAATAAATATGAACATTTGTTCAAAGAAAAAATTAAAAAGAAAAAACTCAAAAAAGAAAGGAAGAAACAGTTTTTTTGGGGTGATTTGACCAAAATACCCTCAACATTAACGGTGCGTAAAAAAAAATTTAACGGTAGTGACTAAACTGAATGTCAGAGTTAAACTTGAGTGACTAAAATGATATATTTGAAAAGTCAGTGACCAAAGTGTCGAACAAGTCAAAGTTCAGTGACCATTTGTGATATTCTTCATTTCGCTTATAACCCAATAGTTACTATCTTTTCCTTTTTCTTTTTTTCTTTAATTGAATCCAAGTTATTGATGATAAGAACAATATTGCTATAAATTAAACAGAATTTTGCAGCAAACACTAGTCCTATAATCCAATATACATGTTGCAAAAGATAGACGTTGTCTATTGAGTATAAGAATTTTAATGGTAGAAGAACAATGAAGTGTTTAGGCTACCATGACCCAAAACTAAAAGCTTTCACATCTCACTTATAAATCCAAAAGGACTATTCTTTTACTTACTTCACAATGGCTAGAACAGCACACAATAGTGTAAATGTTGAACGATGCAATTATACGAAGAAATCTTTGCTTTATTTATTTGTATATGTAGACAAAACATTTCCAACTACAATCCAACCAAATTAAAGCATGAGCAAATAAGTATAGAACTGGAAATAAAATAGATTACAACTTTAGCACGAGGCAACCTTTAACAAGAATTACAAGACCACTGATATCGTGAAATTTAGAAAAGAAACATTTTCAGATAGCCAAGGCTAAACCATCGAGAGCAAGCAATTCTCCTAGTGTTATCATAGGTAATGGCTTTGACGAATGCAGCCTCTGCTGAGTTTCAAATTGTTGAGAAACTTGTTTCATTGTCGGACGAGATTGAGGACCGGAATTCAGGCATGCAAATGCTATCTTCATAAGTGAGAGCACTTCCCCTGCAACTTGATGTGTTGGAGGAGAAATGCGTTGGTCCAAAACATCCACAACTGGCATTGGATGGGTTGGTAAGGCAGTTGATGATGACGACGACGACGACCCCAGTGATAGAGATAAGAGAAGATCTCCAGGATGTCTTCCTATAACTATCTCCAATGCCACCACTCCAAAGCTATAAACATCACACTTCTCATTTACTTCCATTGTATATGCCAGCTCTGTTCATAGAATATATACACACACACACACACACACAAATAAAGATCATTTAGTTGAGTTAGTAAGGTTCTAAAAGGAATCATCATTTGCCTAAAAACAAAAGCATAAATTTTGATAGATACTATGGGGAGCAGAGAAAAATATTTACCTGGTGCAACATATCCGTAAGTGCCTGCAAGGCCAGTCCAATTGGCTGAGTTTGGATTTAAGAACTTAGCGGTGCCAAAGTCTGAAACACAAGCCCCATATTCAGGATCCAACAAAATATTCTTGCTCGATATGTCCCGGTGCACAATTGGTGGCAAGTACTCATGGTGCATGTAACACAAGGCATGAGCTACACCTTTAACAATATTGACCCTTTTACTCCACCCCAGTTCTTTAGCTTCCTCATCTTTGCTCAACACTGTGGCCAAGCTACCCTTTTCAAGATACTCATACACCAAAAATGAGTGTCGCCTATGTGAACAGAAACCATAAAGCTTCACAATATTTCGGTGTCGCATCTCAGTTAGTGCCCTGATTTCATTCAAGAATTCTTTTTGAAGATTCTCATCATTAGCACATAAATGATGGAGTTTCTTCACAGCTACTGTGTTAGCATTTGACAAAGTTGCTTTGTAGACAGTTCCATGTTCTCCCTTCCCTATGCAATACATAGAATCAAAATCTTTTGTTGCCCTTACAATTTCCTCATACATTGTCTTCCCATCAAACTTCAAAATCGAAAAAGAAATTTCGTCATCACTATTTTTTTCTTCTAGATGCTGATGCTTCTTTTTCCTTTTTGCTACAAAAGGAAATATAAAGGCTAGAAGAGCAATTGCTCCAAGAATAAGGAAGATCATTAGAATTACAAGTTTATGGTCGTTTTTTGGGCTTTCATTATCGCAGAGTTGCAAAAAACTTGAGTTGCCACACAAGCCCTTGTTGCCTTGCAATACTTCTGAAGGAGCAACTTGAAATGCTTTGATGTTGGGAAGTGGACCTTCCAATTGATTGTAGGATATGTCAACATACGTTAGCCCATGCATGTCTTCCATACTTGTTGGAATGAAACCAGAAAGATTGTTGTGGGATATATTAAGTATCTCCAGACTCTGCATTTTGCCAATATCTGATGCTATATGACCTTCAAGTGCGTTAGAACTCAAATCTAGTTGGGACAGCTGAATTAACTTCCCCAGCTGAAATGGAATTACTTGACTGAACATGTTGTTGCTCAAATTCAAGTAATATAACTTAAGAAAGTCACCTACAAAGCTTGGAATTGAATCATTGAATCTATTTGCTGATAGATCAAGATATTCTAGATTAATCAATGATTTCAACTCTAAAGGGACACGACCTGAAAGTTGATTGCCATCCAACATTAGCTTCACCATTAAAGCTAATCCCCCAAACTCCTTTGGAATTGTCCCGACTAAACCATTTGATGCAATATTTAACTCATGAATTTGGGTTGCATTTTCAATCTCAGGTGGTATAGAACCAGTAAGTTTGTTTCCAGCTATTCGTAGGGCTGTTAAATTTGGACACAACCCCCAATTTGGTGAGATTTCACCATATAGTTGATTGTTGCTCAAATCTATAAAATTGAGACTAGGATAAACACCAAAGGCTGCAGATATGTTGCCTATCAACTGGTTCCCTTGAAGACGGACTCTGAATAAACTAGTGCAGTTTTTCAAGCTTTTTGGGATTGGGCCAATTAGATGGTTGGTGTATGCTGAAAAGTTTATAAGAGATCTAGCTTGGCAAATGTTATGCGGCAAATAACCCGAAAATTGGTTTGTATCTAATTCCAATTCAGTCAATTTTTGGTTATTTCCTAGGTTTTGGGGGATGGACCCAGAAAGCTGGTTGTCACGGAGATGTAAAATTTTCAAGTTATGCAAGTCACCCAATATTGCCGGAATTGAACCACTGAGTTGATTGGTGGATAACCCTAGAAACACCAAAGATTTCAGGTTCCCCAACTCTTTTGGAATGGTGCCAGAGAGATTATTTGAATAAAGATAAAGAGTTGTAAGATTGGTCAGATCACCCAAAATTTTCGGAATTGAACCACTGAGTTCATTATTGTTCAAAGTTAGAACCACCAAAGATTTCAGGTTCCCCAACTCTTTTGGAATAGTGCCAGAGAGATTATTTGAATGAAGATAAAGAGTGGTAAGATTGGTCAGATCACCCAACGTTTTCGGAATTGAACCACTGAGTTGATTAGTGTTCAAAAGTAGAACCACCAAAGATTTTAGGTTCCCCAACTCTTTTGGAATGGTGCCAGAGAAATTATTTGAATAAAGATAAAGAGTGGTAAGATTTGTCAGATCTCCCAACGTTTTCAGAATTGAACCACTGAGTTGATTAGTGTTCAAAAGTAGATCCACCAAAGATTTCAGGTTCCCTAACTCTTTTGGAATGGTGCCAGAGAGATTATTTGAATAGAGATAGAGAGTGGTAAGGTTGGTCAGGTCACCTAATGTTTTCGGAATTGAACCAGTGAGTTGATTGTGGCTCAAGTCTAGATTCACCAATGATTTCAAGTTCCCTACCGAAGGAGGAATAACATCAGAAAGATTATTTCTACAGAGATATAGCAAGTTGAGATTTCTTAGAAGACCAAGTTTTGATGGAATTCTCCCGGAGAACTGGTTACTGGACAGGTCAAGATGCTGGAGTTTGGAGAGGGAACTGATTTGAGGTGGGATGACATCAAAGAGTTTATTCAAGCTGAGGTTTAGATATTCGAGATAAGGGAAAGATGAGAATGAAAATTCATGTAGCATACCTTGTATACCGGAATTGGCAATGGTTATGTTGATGACACTTCCAGCAGCATTGCATGAAATACCAGTCCAATTGCATGGGCTTTTGTTTGCTTTGGGGTTGCTGGAAGAATTGGTGGCATTCGTATCAGTAGTCTTGGGAAGGTAAATCCAATCCTTGAGCTCGTTATTATGGGAGGTTTGATTTAGAAAGCTGGCTTTCCATTTGAGAAGAGCCTCTGCTTCAGTAGTTGAACTAGCAGAAGCAAAATGTGGAAAGTAGTTTTGTGATGAAAGTAGGTGAACATACAAGAAAAGGCAGTAAACTAGAGGACATACTTTTTCGAAAGCTAAAGATCTCATGGCTTTTGTTTAATTTGTTTGGGCATACAGACTCCAAAGTATGTTATAGGTGTTAAACCCAATAGACTTTATTTATAGGCTTTTTACACATCTTCTTTCATCAATTGTGGTTCTTTTTTTTTTTGGGGTATACTTGGAAGTTCCTAATACACTTGATCGAGTTTTGTCCCTTGTATCATAAAGTCAAAATTAGAAGTTCTGAATTTTCCAAATTTTGGATGTTTAGTGACAAAGACTTCTACGAGTGAAAATTCAGAATGCCAGCCAGTGGGTCAATTATCATGACAGTCAATTAATGGGTCAATGATAATTGACAGTCAATTAACTAGCGCACGCCACCCGCTAGATAGTTGGTTCTTTCTACCACTGACAAAGAATTCTGAATTTTCTGCCCTTTGTCACCTGTTCAATATTTCTTTTACGTTAGCGCACGCCACCCGCTAGCTAGTTGTTCTTTTTTCGAATGCCACGAGTAAAAGGGAAGAAAATGTAAGGGACGGAGACAATAATTGACTGCTACATTATTTGACATTAATTGATTTTGACAAAGAAGACCTTTGCTTAACTCTGCTGAAGTTTTTGCCATAACTGAGATTCCATTAATGTTCAAAACAAAACAGAAAAAAAAATAGAAAAAAGAAAACTGAGCTTCCATTAAGAATTGACAACTAACTGGAATCTTTATGGACTAAAATGGCATGAAGGACTGAAAATAATCAAATATCATGTACTTTGTTATTTATTATTATTTTTTTTTTTCGGCATCTTTGGCGGAGATTCTGTATAGATTATCTTACATTGACTGTTGGCATCTCTGGCATAGATTGTGTATTATGTTACTTTTAGATTAATTCCTGGTTTTCATGTTCATAGCTGATTGCTCATTCATTATTTGTAGGAGTTTTCAATCTTCTTTCTTTCTTTTATGTCATAGCTAATTATTCATTCCATTTTATTTGCAGGAGAAAGCAGATCAACACTCAGGTTGCTTCTTAACTTTGCATGCATAAGATTTTTATTTTATCACGGTATTGTATATGGCTGCATTCTCTATTTCTCTTAATTGCAGGTAATATGAGGACAACTTCGAGAAATACTTAGATTGTCATGGGGATGAGAGTCGGTTAGATATTTTTGAAGAATAGATAATTTCACTCCATAGTCAGAAGACACATACATCATAAGTTTTCTCACACCAAAAGTTCTAAATGGCACAAGCCGCCAAACAAATGACAGTAACCTGAGGGTCGTTTACATGTTAGGTTTGCTACAAGCTTTTTATCAAGGAGGATGTTATCTCATTGTTCTTTTCTTTTGTTATATTTGGAGAACTTTAGGCTCTATGTCCCGGCCTTCTCCCTACAATTTGTATTGTCTCCTTTTATCAATAACAATTTTCTTATGGATACTATTTATTTTGCTTACTATTTGTATTCTCATTTTGATGATTTCTACAACTTATCTATGAACGAATTGATGTATGTGTATATAGACACAAATCACTTTTAGACTCAAAATTGAAGGAAAAGAATGATAAACACACCACTTGAAAAAACAAAACTAATGTTACAGACAAATAGATACATCGGTTCTACTTAAAACGCATGTGTCAAATAGGGATAAAGAAATAGAAAACTTATCATAAATGATGTCATAATAGGAAAGAAAATTGATTTTTTACAAATCAACCAATGTCTAGATTCATTTTATACATCGAAATATGATAAAAAAAAATAAAAAAACTGATGTCTAAAATCGTTGTTAACATCGGCTAAAAACCGATATCTGCGATTTCCTAATCTTTCTCTACACCCACTAAGACATCAGTCGGATTTTTATTTACATCGGCTATAAACCGATGTCTGGTTATAGAATTCTAGTGGTGGGTTTATTTGTAGGCTTTTTACACATATCTTCTTTCATCAATTGTGGTTCTTATTTTTTGGGGTATACTTAGAAGTTCCTAATATACTCGATCGAGTCAAAGTCCTTGTCCCTTGTATCATAAAGTTAAAATTGGAAGTTCTCAATTTTCCAAATTTTGGATGTTTAGTGACTACTTTGTTCAAGATGTTAGCGCACACCACCCGCTAGCTAGTTGGTTCTTTTTGCGAATGTCATGAATAAAAGGGAAGGAAATGTAAAGATGGAGACATTAATTGACTGTCATGATGATTCGGACAATGAAGACCTTTGTTTAACTTTGCTAAAAGTTTTTGCCATAACTGAGTTTCCACTAATGTTAAAAATAATAATAATAAAAAATTAAAAATAAAAACTTGGCTTTCCTTAAAAATTGACAAATAATAGGAATCTTTATGCTCATCTACGAGTATAAAACGATAAGATAAAGATTACAAAAGCATCAAGGAATGAAAATTCATTTCTTAGGACCTCAAAATATGAAATTTCCAAATTTTATGGTCGTTTTAAAATAATAAAATGAGTCTGAAATTAGATCAAGTCTGATCCAAACCTGATTTATTAATTGACAAGTCTAACTATGACATAGTCTAATGGACTTGTTAATTCCCATGCCACTTGGCTCTGTAATAAGGTCTTTAGCAGTAGCATGTGCTTTGGGAAATTCTAAAATAAGAATATGATCGAGTTCTTGTGGCTCCTGAACATCGCTGAAACTAGCTCTATTTTTTTTTTTTTGAAAAGGGATTAACCCAACCTAACTGGGAGGCTCAGTCTCACGCCCGGTTTCATTTATTATATTAATATTATAATATTGCAACCCCGCGGGGGGAGGGGGGGACATAAAACTTGAACCCGTGCTATAGAAGAACTATGACAATAATCCTCATAGAGTATATCTTGAATAATAGCAGGAGTCTCATCTAACCAATCAATACTAGCAAGATGAGCAAGCCTATGTGCAACACCATTTGTTTCACTGTAGATATGCCGAATTCTAACTTAATTAAAAATAGATAAGTAATCTTTACAATCATCCAAAACTCGACTTACCTCTGAATAATTCACCTCTTTGCTATTGAGAGCAGCAATCAGAATGGCAGAATCGCTTTCAATGTCAATTTCCGTCCAACCTTGGTGTATACCAAGAAGAATACCAGCTCTACATGCCTCCACTTCCATATTAATAGCCGAGTGTACATGCAGAAAAGGCCTTGCAAGTGCCGCAATACCCATGCCCAATTCATCTCTGACCGCCACCCAAATACCACCACTGCAACAATCAACTCTGAAAGTCCCATCAACATTAATTTTCAATCTTCCTGAAGGAGGACATTCCCATTTCGTTAGAGGCCTTTTATTTTTCCTTGAAGCTTTTGGATGGTATAGTTGAAAGTCCTCCAATTGTTGTCTACACCACTGGATCATATGCATGGGTTGAAAATTACCACCCTTCTAGACTAAGTTACTCCTCTCACACCAAAATCAACCATAGGCCCATAATTAAAAAGTCACACTGCTCAGAACAATCATATCAAAGACCCAGGCCTTCACATCAGTAGCAACATGATTCTTAGGCTTTAACTTTAACAGATAGAATTCCAAAAGCATTGGAGTGCCATGCAATCTTTAAAGAAGTGATCCTCGGTCTCCACCGAATTGCAGCAAAAAACACATGTAATATCATGCAATGGAATTTTACGTGAGATAAGCGCAGACCTGGTGGGTAGTGCTTCATTCAACAAGCGCCATGTGAAGACTTTGACTTTTGGTGGCACATTAGCTTGCCACAATTTGTTCCACTAGCTCCTTAATTGACCACCAGCAATTAAACTAGAGGTTGACGCCCATGCATGACTTTTGAAAGAATTAACCATTACATGATACCCACTTCTTACTTATACACACCCTTGCCATCATAATGCCATACCATTCTGTCTTATGCCGGTCTAATACTCAAAGGAATAGCTGCTATCTTATTGACCTCCATCTCCGTAGAAAGCTCACTCAGAACATCAACCACCCACTCCTTATTGTCAACATCTATGACATCCGCTGCTACGCAATTTTCAGTACCCTCCATTATAGGAGAGAAACGTCTAAAAGAGCTAGGCATGGGCATCCAAGGGTCATGCTATAAAGAAATGGCACTCCCATCTCCAACCTGATAACAGACTCCTTGATGTAGCACTTCCCATCCCGCCATAATACTACGCCATGTATATGACGAACCCTTCTCCATCTCCATTGCCATGAAAGAACAATGGTGGAAGTAGTTGGCCTTCAAAAAAGAAGCAATTAATGAATTTGGCTTTTGTAACAACATCCACCCCTGTTTAGCCAAGAGAGCTAGATTAAAAGAATGCATGTTTCGGAAACCCATACCTCCCTCCATTTCTGGACGACATAATTTCTCCCAAGATACCCAATGAATCTTCTTCTCATCCTCTGATCCTCCCCACCAAAACTGAGCCATTAATTGATGCATCGCATTACACAAATGTTTGGGTAATTCGAAACAACTCATCACATAAGAAGGAATGGCTTCAACTGCTTTGATCAAGACCTTCTCTTCCGGCTACTGATAATGTTTTTTCTCTCCAACCTTGCATACGAGCTCTAATCTTTTCATTCAAAAATGCAAACGCTTCATCCTTCAAATAACTAACCTCTGTTGGCAACCTAAGGTATTTATCATGCTTCTCTACCCTTGTAACACCCAATAATGCTGCAAGTTCCTCTTGAAAATCCAACTCCACATTCTTACAAAATGAAATGCAGCTCTTTTAAAGGTTAACCTGCTGGCCAGATGCATTTTCATAATCTTGGAGAATCCCCCTTCAAAACCATACACTCTGCTACCTCAGCTTTGAAAAAAAAAAAAAAAAAAAGGAATCGTCTGCATAAAATAAGTTGCTAATACTTGGTGCACTCCTACAAACCTCCACTCCATGAAATCTGTCATCCCTTTCTGCAACCATAATTAACCTTGATATGGCCTTAGAACAAAAAGAAAAAGATAAGGTGAGATAGCATCTCCTTGTCGCAGGACCCTGGATGGAATAATTAGGCCCCTAGGGTCGCCATTAACAATGAAAGAGTAGGAGACCGTACGAACAGAGGCCATAGCCCAACTAATCCACACATCATAGAAACCCATCTTCAAAATAACTGCTTCCAAAAACTCCCATTCAACTCTGTCATATGCCTTACTCATATCAAGTTTCAAAGCACAATAAGCTTTTTTTCCCACTTCTATGCCTTTTAAGACAATAAGAGACCTCAAATGCCAACAATGAATTATCCGAAATTAATCTCCCTAGTACAAATGCACTTTGGAAAGAGGAGATTACCTCATTTAGCAGCGGCTTCAAGCTGTTAGCTAGAACCTTCGACCCAATTTTGTAGAGCACGTTGCAGAGGCTAATAGGCCTCAATTGATTCATGTGTTGAGGATTGTCTACCTTCGGAATTAAAGCCACAACAGTTTCATTCACCACTTTCAGTTTATCTTGCAAATGCACAAAATCTCTAACCGCTGATACGCTAAAAGTAGCACGTGTCAATCCCTGGCAACGGCGCCAAAAATTGACACGCTAAAAGTAGCACGTGTCAATCCCCGGCAACGGCGCCAAAAATTAATACGCTAAAAGCAAGCGCGCAATTTAACCCTGTAAAATGTCATCGTTAGTATAGAATAAGTAGGGATCGTTCTAGCCGGGGATTGAGGGTACACCTGTAATTGCAAAAACAAATAAAGAATTAAAATAATAAAGTAAAAAGTATTATGTACAAAAATAATATAAAGAATAGAAATATATACATGTTAATGTAAAAAGGGGGGATTAGGATTTTTAAAATCAAAAATTAAAATAAATAAAATAAAGAAAATGTAAAAACACATTTACAATGGTGGAATGCAAGGAACAAAGATCAAAACCACAATTATATGAATGAAATCCAATTACAATTCCTATAGTTGATTATCTATGTCATGAGAAATAAGTTGACCATGTGAAACGTTAGTAAGCAAACGATTTCCCATATTTTACTTTCCTTGAATATTTAATCTAAGTGAAAGCACCTAAATTAAATCTATTGAACATGCAATCATAGTCTAGAAAGCTAGCTAATCAATAACACATTCAATGCATGAAGAACAAAGAAAGGATGTCAACCAAAGTGCACAACCTAGTTATGAATAAGTTCACCTATTTGCAATCCTCCTTAATTGATTTCGACTTTTGTCCAAAGCCTTTACTACTTAAATCTAGCTTCAATTACATGCATATATCCTAAGTTGGCCGCCAAAGAACACATACATATAAAAGTTTTCTATAATCCAAAATCAATTAAGCAATCTCACATAAGCAACATAAAAATCAACACAAAGAAATCACAACTTTTATCCAAACATAGAGACGGGCTTTAAACTTTGCCCTTAACATTATTTGTTAACTAAAATTCATAGTTCTACAAATCCAAACAAAGAAAACCAAAAGAAGTTACAAGGAAAAAGATAGAATTACACCGTGAGTTGGAGATGGAGATGGAGAGCTTGAAACGTTGGAATCTTGAATCTTGGAAGCAAGCCTTCAAGGTGGACGATGGAGGATATGATTTTCACGGCTCCTTCTTCTTCTCCTCTTTACTTGAAAATGCAGAATGAAACTAAGAACTAGAGAAAAATGGAGACACAAAAAAGATGAAATGGATGAAGGAATGTCTAGAATGGATCTAGAAGGTTTCAGCTCATTTGAAGTTCATTTGGTCAGGTGGTCGCTCCTTCTTCCTTGCTTGGCTTGGTTTCTCCTAGCCGGAGTAGGAAAATGTGTAAAGTTGACATTTTTAGTGCTTCCCTTTTTCTCCATCATTTTATGGACCTAACACTTATTTCATCATCATCTACTCCAATGTACCAAAAATAAAAATTGAATTAAAAATCGATTCGTTAAGGAATTAACTAAGCAAAATGTGAGGAATTAACTATTAAAATATCACATTAAAATGCTCCTATCAAATTCCCCCACACTTAGCTTTTGCTAGTCCCTTAGCAAAATCAAAACACAAAACAAAACAAAGACTCAACAAAAAGTAAGTAAAAGACTCTACTGCCCCTAACTATTGTCTCAGAGACTCCAAACTCATGGCTTTCACGTTTAAACACTTAATCAAAATCACATAGATAATTCCAAGGCTAATAAATGTGTGACACTCATATGACTAAGTAAGATATGGAGAACTTAAGTTATACAGTAAATGATAGCATGTTTCGAACAAGTCCAATCCAAACTCACAAGGCATACTCTCTATTTTTCTCTCAGAAATGGCTATGCTTAAAAGCTTCACACTCAAGTATATGCAAGAGAACAAATTGAAAGGCAACAAACAGCTTGCATATTTCATCAATAAAAGCATTTTGTGAAGAATTTTCAAAAACCTCAAGAAATGACTAAGTGCACAAATGGACCTAAACCATAAGCTCGACTTTGTACCTGACTCCACTAACCAAAGGCTGCCCATCTCAAGGATCAAGTAAGGACTTGAAACAGGTTGTAATGAGGCTAAGTTAGGATTTTCGAAATGAAGATTAAGGGTGCAAAAATTCTAAGGACCTAGCAGAGCATATATGGACCACTTTATGTCACCATTTTTATGGGCCAATTATCATTGTTTTGGGCCCAACCTTCACTCTAACCAATATGGAAATGGACAAAGGCCTAATTTTCAATTTTGAGCCTTCTACAAATTTGAAAGTCCAAAACCACACTTAAACAATTTCCCAAGAGTTTTCTTTTCAATTTTTCTTCTCTTTTCTTTCCTTTTTCATTTTTTTTTCTCTCTTGGTTTTTTCCCACCCCACATTTGTCTTTCATCGTCACCCCTACACAATATGTCATGCTCTACTAAGTCCCTAGTACAAGGGTAGAGATGTCCTGTACTAAGCTCATGGTAGGGTAGTGAGGGTGATGAAACAAAGGTTTTCAACGTAGGCTCAAAGGGGTTCATTCTAAAGAGTCCCACTACGGGCACAATTGGGGACACATGCTTGTTTGGCTATGGTGGTTACCCAAATGCCTTCTATCCTATCCAAGATCAGGGCATATTATGACATACAAGTTTTGACAGTCACAAAAGTCGAATTCTAGTATTCTCTAGTCCATTAAAATTTATGGCACATGATCATTGGATTTTCAAATAATGATGAGGTTTTGCAAATACAGCCATGAAATTATGGAATTATCAATTAAGCACTCAAAAAGAAAGTATTTTAGCTCAACAGCTCACTTAGGGTCAAATGAACTAGACTTAATCCTAGCATGCTTTATGAACCAAGTTACAATCCTATCTCAAATCTTCATACAAGTATCACAATGTCGATTAACCACAGAATTCAATTAAGTCCTATTTTGATTGCGAAAACTTTCAGCCATGAATTCAGAGACATATTCATCCTAGACGTTAGGAGCATCCTAAGACTCAAACAAACCAAAAAGATTCTATAAAACCAACGAAATAAAGACCAAAGATAAACAAAAACTGAAACATGAATATAAAACCTAAAACAAAGTTAACGAATAAATATATTAATCAACAAGTGAACATGATGCTATTCTTAATAACGACGATAAGACTTAACAAATCAAATCATGTAGAGAAATATCCTTTTACGACTCAACTAATGTATGCGCACAAAACGTGAAAAAGAAGAAATAACATCCAACGACCTGAACTGACAGGGATTGCAGAACAGATTGCAATCCCAGTATGCATGTAGATTAATTGACCTTTATGACATGCAAATATGCATGTAGATTAATTGACCTTTATGACATGCAAATATCCAACGACCTGACCTGACAGGGATTGCAGAACAGATTACAATCCCAGTATGCATGTAGATTGACCTTTATGAAATGCAAATGCTCTTACCTGGAGTGCATCGAAGAGTCAGCTGGAGCATTGTATGACCATATATCATTTCCAATTTATACTTGATAACTCTAGCATACCTATGATTCTAGCTTTTGTATTAGGAATGCCAACATACATCAAAACTATACTAACAAAGTTCTTATTCGGGCTGCAAAAGACTGACATGGCGACCTCAAGGAAGGTATCTCATCAAAAGACATATACTACCAGTTTCTCATTAGAAGACCTAACGAGGAGAAAAACACAGCCTTGCATGAGGCAGTGCGGTTCGATCACCTTGATGTGGTTAAGATATTGACTAGGGAAGACCCCGAGTTTTTGTACTCTGCTAATAATGGTGGGGAAACTCCGCTCTACATGGCTGCCGAGAGGGGATATCCAAAATTGGTTTTTGAAATGCTCGACACTTGCACGAATCCATCCTACCAAGGACCCGATGGTATAACAACTTTACACGATGCAGCTACCTACTGTGATGAACGTAAGCATATTCATATTGTTGAATACATAATATATTTACTCATTAAAATAGGTTACAACTAGCAAATTGAGATTAAGAGCATCTCCAACTACTTTTTGTATAACATATTAATTTGTTTATGTAGGGAATACTTAGCTGTTTTTTACAGCATCATATTTCCTATTTTAAGAAAAGTGAAAAGAGAGAAACTTACAGTACCATATATTTAACAAACTATAAAAATATAGGAAATCAACTATTTAAAATTAAACCTTTTTTATGAGTTTTTCCCCTTAAATTATATTTTGTGCAACTAATTTTTGACTTGATACTTTGCTTAATATATATATGTTGAAGAATTAACGAGAAGATTACTTGAGATGGAAAGGACGCTAGCAACAGCATCTGACGCACTAGGAATGACTCCACTTCATTTGGCTGCAGATAAGGGTCGCGTTTCAATTGTGAAACAAATACTGGAATGTGATAAGTCCACTGCCTACATTGTCAACATTTACAAGTTGACACCCGTTCATTATGCAGCCTATGCAGGCAGTGGCGGAACCAGGATCTAAAAATGAGTTAGGGTAATTTTTAGTACATAAAAAATTTTGCGAACTTATATATTTTTGAGGTTTGGAATCCAGTGGGAGGCTCATCCTCACGCCTTTATTTTTTTCATTCAAAACATACAATGGGGGGGGACATAAAACCAAAACCCCGTAATCTCACTCCCACTCTCACTCCTAATCTCACTCCCACTACCACTTGATGGAGTATCATTTGTAAACCATGACAAAAGATTTTTGTATCGCTTGGGTTTTCGGTGATCCGTCATTTAAATCAATATCTATAATATTATATATGTATCAATATTAGAATAATATGCAAAACAACAGAATAATATGTATAATGTATCAATTCCTTTGACAGTTCGACATTTCTATCTTTTGAGTTTTGACTCTTTCATATAATTGATAATCAAACAACTAAACAAGCTGCAACTCTACAAGCCCAAGCATATAAATGAAGACCCACAGACTGACAGACGCATAATCAAACAATTAGGACTCAACAAGACAACAACTCAACAGGCCACATAAATTACATAATCAAACAGCAAACCAATTTCATTCCAATTTCTAAAGGAAGACTCACAGTCAGTCAGTCACAGATGCAGTCAGTCCAGACGTCCCAAAGGAAGACTCACAGACGCAGTCTGAAATCTGAAAGCAGTCACCATTCCAAGACACCGACTCACCGAGTAACCCCGTCGACCTCCGAAGTCCGGACTCCGAGTCTCCGATAGTCCGATCTGCTTGTCTTCTTGAGCAGCTGCTGGCTGAGCTCCTCAATTTCAAGCCAAAACACAGAGGTAAGATACTAAGATACTCAATTTCAAGCAAAACCCATCAATTTTAATATGAAATTCATGAAATTTGACTGCTTGTTTGAAGAATTCGTACCTGTACGGCTGTACTGAGTTGAACATATTAGGTTTGCGAAATTTCAGATGAGACTTGAGAGAGAGAGAGACTGAGGACTGAGGATCCGTCAGAGACAAGGGACGATTCGAAGGCTTGTTGAGGTCTTGAGGAGCGAAGCTGCCGAAGCACTGAAGGACGAAGAGCGAAGCACTGAGGATTGAAGATTGAGAACGAGGGCTGAGGGCTCGGTCTGCACTCAGCAGGTCACCGAGTAATTTTTTTTTTTTTTCTTTTTCCTATGGGCTTAAGGGTAAGAGCAGGTATACTTAAGGCATTTTCAGCCCAAATCTCGCTTGGGCTATAGCCCAAATCTCGCTTGGGCTATAGCCCAAGTAGCCTACTACACAGTTCCGCCACTGTATGCAGGGCATGTAGATGTACTGAAACAGCTTATTTTCTAATGCCCTACATTTAGCAAGTATCGGTAATGAAGAAAAAGTAGAAGAGTTTGTTCGGAAAGATCCATGGCTTAGTAGCGTCCTTTTAAATGGCAAAGATTCTGTCGGAAACACACCTCTCCATCAAATTGCTACTTCTGATCAAGAATACGATGGCTTGGAATTTATCCGTGATTCTAGAGTCGATAAGATGGCATTCAACAGAAAAAATAAGAACGCGCTAGACATCATTCTGCATAGCACTGATTCTGAGTGGAAGGTATGTTTATGGCTTTTAATTGGCGGTGTACGTATTTACTAGCTAGTACTCTTTTTCCTTGAGTTTGCTTTCTAGATTACATTTTTATTTTTTTGCGCGGCAGAGGAACCTCATACAAGGGTTGAGAAATTTTGGTGCAAGAGAGAGTCAACGAGTGTCAAGAGACAAAGGTGGTGACAGAGAGTCAAAATACAAGGAAATAAAAGAATCTCATATGGTAGTATCTGCACTCATAGCAACTGTAACCTTCGCAGCAGGTTTCACTATGCCTGGTGGTTACCAAAGTGAAAAAGGGCCAGATCAAGGTTTTGCAGTTCTATCAAGAAATGCAGCTTTCAAGGCGTTTGTGATAACAAATACGTACATTAGCCATGACTCTGTCCAGTAGTGCTGTCATGCTACGCTTTGTGATATCACTGAACTGGTCAGATTCATTATTATCTGTGGCGCTAAATTGTACCTTTTTCGCTCTGATTGCAATGGTGGCTGCATTCCTTACCGGTGCATATGCAGTATTAGGGGGTCATTCTTCATTAGGACTTGCCATTGCGAATTGTGTGCTTGGGGCTGGCTTCTTCTCGGCTATATGTTTTGTCTCTATTTCTCCAGCTTTCAGTACTTTTCGTAATCGTTTCTCTCTTCTCCATCGCCGCATAATTACCCTGCTCGGATTGGAATCAGTATTTTTGTATTGATCGAACATGTACACACTTTATTGAACCATCAGAGAGAAACAATGGCCGGAGAGGCATATGTTTCTCGAGAAGTCTTTTCACTTTTGGTCAAAATCCAGTAATCTACTTCTGCTTCTTAGCCTGTTTTTTACTTCTTCTTTTTTGGGTCAATAGTACGTTTTCTATCACTTTTCGTCGTCTGCTTCCTAACCATTTTTTTTTTTAGAAAAATAAATCACATGAAAGTAATGCATATAATCATATAGTAAATAATCAGTTGCTAGTTAACTTCTCACGTAAAAGAAAGAAATGTTCGTAAAACTGGTACCCAGATGATCATATTTCTCCACATGTCATTATTTTATCGAGCCGATGATCTTGTTTCGATTGGGCCAGCATAACGTCTAGGCCCAACATGGACGAAGAGTTGAGGTCTACAATTTTTAAGGTTCAGCCCAAAAGTGACATAATGGGAATTTCGTGGCCCATCTCATAGCTGGCCCAACAAGAGGAAGAGTGAGCGCCATTCCCTTGAAATCAAAACCAGTCGGTTGTCCCGCCTAAACTTATTTCCTATTTAAACTCTCTCCGCACCTCCGGTTCCAGCTCACATCCAGCTCTCTCATCTCCTTATAGAGCCGAACAGAGAGACTAAATCAAAGAGACAGAAAGAGAATAACCAAATCCGTAGGGATCAAGCGATTGAATTGGGGGCCTCGATCTTCTTCGCCGATCCACGATCAGGTCAGTAGCCTTCGATTTTGACTAGTTCAGTTCCTTATCTATGCGCGATCTCATCTGATTTATACGAGAATCAAACTGATTATGATCGATGGATAGTGAGTGGAATTGGTCTAGATGATCATGCATATAAACGAAAATTTGATCTGATTGTTTTCTCCATTCAACTATACTAATGAAAAATTGGCCAAAATTCCTCATGCTTGTGCATATTCAGATTGATTTGATCGATTACGTGATCATATCACTTTAGTCATGGTTGATTGGGAGTGGAATTGGAATTTGATATAAGGTGCTTTTTTTTTATATTTCGGTTGAATTGTGTGTTTTGGATTTGAGAATGAACCTAGTTCTTTAAGTACTATGACCTAGATTTTGTATACGATCTATCATCATCTCCAAAAGGCATGACTGAATATAGTTCCTTATAAAGTCTAAACTTCGATATGGAAGCTACGCCCAAATTTGATTTGAGATTGAGATTCATGCTTCTTTCTAAGAGCTCTCACCTTTTCGGAACTCTTTGCAAAATAGCACAGAATTGACTTTGGTTGAAGTTTTTCTGTTGTTTTAAAATCTTAGATGGTGTGTTTTCAGCAATGTACATGGAAAAATTGCTGATGGCAGATTGAAATCTTTTCAAAAGCGCTTTCCATCTGATTTAAATCAGAATACTCGGTAATTCTGCTTGGTCATATTGATTAATTTGGTGAAGATGTTCTTCTTTCTTCTCCCAAGTTTGTTTTGCATCAGATCAAAAGAAAGTTATGGTCATGAATTTATCACCTTTCATATCCATTATGATGAAAATCAATTATTTCGTAACACTTATTACTGTCAATTATCTGATGATATCATGGTTTGAGATTAGAGGAATGAGATGTTGCCCAACATGATAAATCTACCTGAGTCTTTACATTATTTTGCATCATCACTTTTGTTAGACAATTGAGTTCTTGTTACTTGAATTTGAACCCTTTATTTTGGCCAATACTTGAAGCTCAATTCAAGCTACTTGAAGCCTTGAAGGTGTTCATCAGCCATGGGTTGCTGACTGCCACATGTTTTCTGATATATAAAGACTAAAGAGATCACTTTTCGTTGTTTGTGTTCCCTACTATCTTTATAACAACACCCTTTTCTTCCAAAATAATTGACAAGTTACACCCTCATTTCTGCACGTCTTCAGTTTCTGGACAAATCAATGATTCTCACAACCCTCTTTGGTTGGTGAAACTGGGAAGAAAGATAATTCACTCAAATTTAAGTTGTAGGATAAACAATAATGTGAAATCCCATTTATCCATCGTCTTCTTCTTCTTCTTCTTGTTTTTTTTTTTTTTTTTTCATTAAACATTTTTCAGGAGTATTTGTTACTCCTCCTCATCTACAGCTTTTAAGACTGATATTATCTAGATTTTTGTGGGTTCTAAATCACAGTGAATTGTCTTTTCCATCTTAAATGATTGTCTGAGCAATCAGGTCCAACCCAATAGAACACTTGGTGACAAGTCTACTCCTGTGCTTGCTTCCAAAGATTTCTTGAATAATTCATTGTACAGTTTTTCCTTCTTTTTGTTTTTGTTTTTTCCCCCTTCATATTTCATGCATCAATCAAATTATCAAAATGATTTTGACATTATATCGTGCAAATTAGTGTTTTTGAAATTTCAATTTGAATCGATTGGACCATGGTTGATTTATTTGATTAATTTCAATACTATCTATTTTTCATTACTCATATTCAGGATTTTCTGCTATATGTTTTGTGTAAATGATCGTTTAAATAATGAAAATCGACATTACTTAGTGGATAACAGATGTCTCATGACACATTATTCATTATTCATTATTCATCAGAGACCTACAGTATACTACTCTATTTTTCTTTTTATTTGTGCCACTTTTAAATCTCATAAACTGTCACTAAAAATCTTAAATCCTGCAAATTGTTGGTCTTGTACTGCATATGAATTGATTGTCAAACCTCTTGCTTAATTTAATACGCAGCTGACTAGCCATCTAACAATTTTTCCTTTCTGGGGGAATAATGCTTCCCACATTGTAATTTCTTTAGTAATAGGTGATATGACACTCACCAGTGTCAGTAGTAAAATTCTAGGCGCACATGACACAGTAAATGCTGTAAGACAAGTGGTTTCTAGTTGAGCATAATACATAGGATAAGTTATTCTTTTAAGGTTCTGAGTTTCTGACCAAAAAACAATAATAAAGAAGTTTCTTAAATATAGGAAAAAAAAATTAAGTGGCTAAATTATTTCAATGTGCTCTTTGGACTTTGGTGCATCTTTTTCTTCATAGAGATTAATCTTTTCCCAAAATTTTGGTTACCAAACATGAAATATTATTTTTCATTTTTATATGTCTAATCAGAAAATCCAAGAAGATCCTAAAGTTGCGTTGATTATATAATATGATGTTCATTGTTATGGACATCATTTGCAAAAGTAGGCCAGATTGATTTGATATTTGCATTTAGGGTGCCTTTTGAATAATTAAACTACAAAAATACTTAGAATAGTGAATATGCACATAGGTGGCAATTGTAAAGATTAATGTATGCGAGATTCATGTGTATTTGCATACCTGAGCCTCACATACATCTCCGTAATTATTGATGTAATTGTCCCTAGATTCCATTAGAGTAAATAAGGGAAAAATTCACCAACGGTGTCTGGACACTTAAGGGACTTTCAGAATGATACATGAACTTAAAAAGTTATCAATGTGATACCTGGACTCATTTTTTCATATCAACGTCGTACCTATGACCAATTTCCGTAACGGCTCCGTGACGGAAATTGGCCGTAGGTATCACATTGATACGAAAACATGAGTCCAGGTATCACATTGATAACTTTGTAAGTTCAGGTATCATTCTGAAAGTCCCTAAGTGTCCAGACACCGTTGGTGAATTTTTCCCAATTTTGCACGTGCGATGCACGTGAGTCACTTAATGAAGACAAAAGGACTGATTTACCCTCAAATTCTTTCTTTCTTTTTTTCTTTATTCTTCTTTCTTTCTTTCTTTCTTTCTTCTTCTTCTTTTCTGGTTTCTTCTTCCCCTGATTTGAATCATCAAGATTCAAATCATCTTGCTCGTCCGATTCCCACCGCCGATCGCCGATCAAACACCGCCGCTGCGTCTCAATCCACCTTCATGCACCACAGATGTTTCTGGTTCCCCCAACTTCAAATCCTATAGCAAATTGAAATTGTGCATTGAGGCTTCACCGCTCACTCCGAGTTCATCCCCGCCGCCAATGACTTGACCACCACCACTCTCGTTCTCTCCTCCGACCCCCCTTTATACACCGCTGCTACCCACCATTGTGCCTCGCCGATTAGTAGACAAAGAACTCGGAGCCTCCACTATCGAGAAATTGAGGCTCACGTTCTACGTGTCCTGCGCGGCGGATATCGGCATCGTCGGAGAAAATGTTGTATGAACATAAATTTAGTTTGGGTTTCACGGTGGCAGTTAGTCGAGCTCGTTGATTGCGGCCTTGGCTTTCTTGATTAGCCAATCGACGACCTTGCTAGGCTGGTCGTATCCAAGCCGGTCCTGCATGTCATAGAATTGAATGGCGGTGTGGGCGACGAGCCTGAAGCTGCGGTCCCTGGGGCCTTTGGTTGTGCAAACCTTGCTGTGGCGGTCCTTCCGGCCGGTGGCCCTTAGAATGTGGCCTTGAACCTCCACGATTTCGCTAGCGGTGGAGGAAGAAGCAGTCCTTATCCCCAAACCCAATCGAGAAGCAGCGGAGGACGACGTTGTTGTGCGGTGGTGGAGGTTGTTGTGGTCAAGTCATTGGCGACGGCGGCGGGGATGAACTCGGAGTGAGCGGTGAAGCCTCAATGCACAATTTCAATTTGCTATAGGATTTGAAGTTGGGGGAACCATAAACATCTGTGGTGCATGAAGGTGGATTGAGACGCAGCAGCGGTGTTTGATCGGCGATCGGCTGTGGGAATCGGACGAGCAAGATGATTTGAATCTTGATGATTCAAATCAGGGGAAGAAGAAACCAGAAAAGAAGAAGAAGAAAGAAAGAACGAAAGAAAGAAGAATAAAGAAAAAAAAGAAAAAAAGAATTTGAGGGTAAATCAGTCATTTTGACTTCATTAAGTGACTCACGTGCATCGCACGTGCAAAATTGGGAAAAATTCACCAACGGTGTCTGGACACTTAGGGACTTTCAGAATGATACCTGAACTTACAAAGTTATCAATGTGATAGCTGGACTCATTTTTTCGTATCAATGTGATACCTACGGCCAATTTCTGTCACGGAGCCGTTACGGAAATTGGTCATAGGTACGATGTTGATACGAAAAAATGAGTCCAGGTATCACATTGATAACTTTGTAAGTTCAGGTATCATTCTGAAAGTCCCCTAAGTGTCCAGACACCGTTAGTGAATTTTTCCCGAGTAAATAATACTAAGTAACTGACCTTAAGTAACTTAGAGCTTAGGAAGAATCAAATTTTGTTCAAGTAACATTCCCTTAATAAATGTTAGGCTGGCCGATAAGTCATTATCTATCACAGTACTACTATTACCTCTGTAACTCTGACAATGATTGTCAATTGGTCACCATTTTTCCCTTCAATTTTTAATGGATGATTAGGATATAGCATTCACAAAGTTCCAAGTCCACAGCACACTTTATCACCAAAGCTGCAGACCCCATTAGCCCCACGGTCTAATATAGACATTCAGTCAAACAGAACCAAAGCACAACCAGGTCACCCTGACACTAAAATTAAATACCCTTAATTTCACAAAAATAAATAAAAAGAATAAATCACTGACAAAAGAAACATAAGAATTATATAAATTCCTGCAATCATATAAATACTTTTTTCAATGTTCCATATTTTCTCTTTTCCTAAACCAATAAAACTCCCAAAACATAAAAACAAACTATATCTCTCACAAACAACACCAGCTTATAAACTTTTTTCCCCATTTTGTTCTTCCTTCCCCTCCTTTTTCCCTACTCAGTCTCTTGCTGTTAAGAAGTCTAATATTTAACAGCTGGAGAGGTTCTTCTTCATCCCAAAAGCATGAGACATATTGATTCCATTCTCCATCCTCAGCCCATGACCTAACTTATTCAATTCCTTCCTCTCTCTCATCTTTTGTTCTCAGTTCACCCCCATTTTTGATTTCGGAACTCTGTCTTTGTTTTTTTTTCCTCCTCTTTGACCAATCTCCTCATCAACACAACAACAACATCAATCTACTTAATGGAAACCCTAAACCCCATAGTTTGGCTGCTTCTATAACTCCACTTCATAGGGTCTGTTTAGCTTCCTTCTTTTGGTGTCTGAGCCATTATGAAAAGAATTTGCACATGACCCAACTGTGGTGTGATCATCACTTTTATAGCTGAAGCATGCAACATCCAACACCCCAATGGGGCTTTGTGGCACAGACTGCACTGAACCACTACCATTCTTGAAGGCCCCACTCATTAATCCAACATCTTGAATCAAATTTACACACTTTACCACTCTCTCCTGCAAAAACCAAAACCAAAAACAAATTAGAGAGATTATTCAGAGCACCGCCGTGCATTTGCACCAATATAAATGAAGGGTTAGATTGCATTAAATACACTTTTTGTTTATTAAAAATAAAGTTGATAATAAATATCAAGGGTTGAGATTATTTTATAAGGGTTGGGTCACTTGCACCGTCGGTGCATAGAATAATTTCCAAACAAATTAATGTATTCGTAATCATGTTTGATGTTTGTATGTGATTGTATAAATTTGTAATCAACACCAAAATGATAAGAGCAAAAGCCAAAGTCATCAATGATTTATGTACCTTTTCTAAGTCGACATGTTGGATGAGCACAGAGATTGCTTTCTCAGTGTCATCTAATGCTTTGCCTTCTCCTGCTACAGATATAGCCACTGCTGCTGCGACCTCTGATGGTTTAAATTCCAAGAAGTCAATTCCTGCATTGAATTCCCACCCACCACAAACATCAGCCCCTCTTTCATAATTGGTACAACAATTTCTTTATCTCACCAATAATTTTATAACATTCTAGCAAAATGGGAAACTGGGTACTACAATTTCATTACTTCACTAAAAGAAATTCTAACATTTTAGCAAGAAGGAAAAATTGGGTACCCTTGGTTGTGCTCAATATGAGTTGAACTGCTCTAAAGATTGAAGCTTTAAGTGGGATTTTGTCCTCATTGAGCTTGACTAGGAAGGAATCTATGAATGAGATTGGAGTAACTGCTTGCATTCTCCATCTCAATGTGCTCAAGACCAGTAGCTCCATTCTTTGAATAGTTCTAGCCTCAAATACATATTTTGACTCGGCCACCTGTTGAAAGCTTAAATCTTTAGGACTCAAAACAACTAAATCAGAAAGTTTAAGAAAGATCAAATGAAATTGAGACCAAGCCTAACCTGTAAATCAAGAGAGAGTGGGACATCAATCTCGTCCATTTTGGCTGCGAGGGACAAACATGCCACAGCCAACAATTGCATAGTCCAAGCTTTGCCATTCTGCATATTGGTTTAGGCAGAAAACAATAGATGCAATCAGCAATGGACTTTGCTGTTATAAAACACTAAATGCACTAAGTCAGTCCTCTTCTTCCCCACTTACAGGTATTTCATAGGCCGAAAGGAAGCGATCCAAGTAGCTTACAGATAGATATTGACACAGAGGTCCAAAGCTGAAATGGGAATTTGCCTGTCGAACAATGTAACCAATTCATCAATAACTTGTAATCAAACAAAAGATTGAGTAGAGACGGTCCATAAGAAAACAGAAGAAAATAAAAGCCAATGCGAAGTTAAGTCAGAATTTGCTAGCTGAGTGACTCTGCTCCTTGGCATTTACAGCTTAGAACAGGGTAAAGTGTAAAACCACAAAACACATATCAAATATCCAACTGGCTTTGGCCCCAAAAGCAAAACAGAAAAGATTCTCCAGCAAACCAAAATAAGATTATGGGATTACATAATGAGATGTCCAAACAAAAGACAAATCCAACCCATTACCATCAAACACCTTACACCCTAAAACACAAGAACATATAATTTTAGATTCTTCTGCAAAATAGCCTCTAATTTCTTTGAATCCCAAAAACAGAGTAAAGATCAAAACTTTTTCTGATCGATGATAATACTCATCATATAACTCATGAATGAAAGAAATGCATGATTCAACAACCATTTAAAATCAACCAAAAAATAAAAAAAAACCCACCTTTTGAATCCAATCAACAGCCTCATTTCTAGCCCCAAGGTCCAAATCCCCACTGTGCAATCTCTTCAAGTAATCAACACGAGGCAAGTGGTGTGATTCCTTTTCAATAATAGAAGCCAAATACTCATCACTACTCTGCAATGGCAGCCCATCTTCTTCATCATTATCAAAGCCCCGGTTTTGATTATTGTTTCTGTGACGATTCCAAGTAACCTCCTCAGACTCAACCTCAACCCTCAAAGACCCAAAATCATTATCATCAAAAAGGTTGTCTTCTGCGCAAAGCAGGCTTGAAACCGCACAGTCAAAACTGGGTGCCATTGCAACAAGAACAAAAGGGACACAAAAAAAAAACTCTCTCTTTCTTTCTCTCTCTCACTTAGGATTAAGAAAATCTCATTCACTATGAAACCAAGACACAAAAAGACTCAAACTTTGAGTTGGGTTTTATCTGTATATTTAGTCTGTGTTCATGAGAGTGCATACAGATGATAAAGATTGAACCTTGTAATCAAATAAAGAATCAATAGGGGAAGAAAGAACAATGGATATGATGCAAGGCCAAAACCCCAAAATGAAGAGAACCCAATAGGACTATTTCAGACCCCTCTCTTCTCCTCTCTGGTCTCTGTCACTCTCTCTGTCTCTCTGTCTTAAAGCCTGGGCTGAAAAGACTGCTGCTTGAGAGGTGCTTATGAAGAAAATGAGTGGCTCTTTTTTAGGGTAAAGAGAGTAGAGAGAGAGAGTAGAGAGTAGAGAGTAGAGAGTAGAGAGAGAGAAGGGCACAATGCAATACGGAATCAGGACTCAGGAAGAACGGGATTTGGGATTTGACAAAGGAAAGAGTAATCGCAAAAATTGCAAGATTTTGTTGTGATAGATGTATTGATTTGTCAAGGAGTGAATATGCCTTAAAAGGTGTGCGTGGGAAGAAGGATTTAATGAATTTTTCATGGCAATATTGAATCCATTAATAAATTTGCTTAACCACCACCGCATGCTATCTTTGTAATGCTACCTACTCTGTTTTTTTTTTCTTTTCTCTCTTTTTTTGGGTAATATACTCTGTTTTTATTTCCGTCATTTAATTTTGCTGCCTGGTAAATGTCAATTGTGGGAGCATGTGTATGGAATCAATCAATCATATCCAACTACATTAAAACAAAACCCGTTCTTTCTTATTATGATATTCGTTTTGGATTGCAATATACAATGTCGCCCTCTTTTGAGTGAGATTATAAAACATCTCTCACTAAACTCTTTTTTTTTGGCTCATGTTGTTTCACTAAATGATTATCATAATGGTTTTTCTATTAATATTAATATTCAGATCATGATGTATATTAGTATATATATCTATACTATTATTAAGAGAAGAGGGTTTGTTAGCCAAAATCTAGAATTCTGACAGAAATGACCCTAGAAGATTAATAAACTTTGAGAATTAATTAAATCAGAAGGATAATTAAGACATTTACAAAATATATTTTTATTAAAAAAATAAACAAAAAAAGTATCAACAATCCACTTTTCTCTCCCCATCATCTTTTCTATGCAATAACTAACTATTTTCTTTTTTATTTTCTAAAAAAATAATAATAATAACTTGCACATGCAGAGCATGTGTGAGGAAATGCTAGTTATTATTGCTATAAGAGAAATTTCTTTGTTTGTAAAAAATACTATAAAAAATATTCAGAAATTCTGCATTTCTTTTCGAATGATAACATATAATTTCGGGGGAGTAATATGGGTGAAATTACTAGGATAGAATTGTAAATAAGATTGTCAAACGGTCATGAGACTGTCTCTTTGTCTCATGCTAACGTGTGTACCCGGTTACGAGGTAACTGATTGTTGAAACTAACCGTTTCATATATAAAATTAAAATAATGACTGTTTTTCTGACACAATCTTTCTGTTACAACTTATAACAAGATAACCTTATTTTTACTTTCTTACCTTGTTTTCCATTTGTTGACCGTATTGAAATATCTAAATCAAACATTTTAGTTTTATCTGAGAGTTTAAGCCAACCTTGATTTTTTTTTTTATGAGTAAAAAAAAACGGTTCATTGTATTAATGAAAACAACCAAAACGGTTGGAATTGGACATACACTAGTTCATGACATGACATACACCTACATTGATATACAACTACTCCATAAGCACTAAAGCACAAAGTCTAAAACTAACAAAAGAACTTCGCCTTCAAAGAATAATATAGACTGTTACATACTCTCATCGAGCACACAATTGTGGTTTGAAAAGTAAGCAACACTTCTAAGAATACTCACAGAACATCTCCAGCTAGGATAGACTAAAAAACCGTGACATAAGCTAAGCAAGAACAATCTCTTTCCCAGTGGGGTTGGAGTTCTCAGAGTCACTATGAAAGCTGAATGAAAGCTCCCCTACCTTTTTCTTCTTCTGCGCAGCAGTCTTCTTGTTCTTGGGCAACCCTTTCACCTTCACATGAGTTATCTTTACAATAGAGGCCTTATGGCCTTCCCCTCTTCTTAGGAACCAGTTGGGGAACAATAACCATCTCCAAACCCCGGCCATACTCATAACATCAAAATTATCGCCAAGCTCAGGCTTAGTTTCTTAGGAGAAGATTCAAGCACATCCTCTCGTTGTCTTCTCTGGCCACTTAAACGTGGAGGGGATGCACCTTCCTCCAATTTTCTGATAATAACCTATTTACAAGCTTTGGGCATAGCAAAGCTATTTACAAGCTAATTTACCCATAGTTAGTTTGTTCACTTAAGAGACAGTTTTAAGAAAATGTGAGGGACCAGTGCATCTCAATCACATGTATTAAATTTAAAACTTGAAATTATAATAATTTAAAACTGCGCATTTGTTTTTTTTTTTTTGAAAAGCTGTGCATTTGTTTTTAGCTATTAGATTTGTTTGTCCCTCACAATTTTTTAAAAACTATCCCTTAAGGTCACGTTTGGTTCGCGGAAAGGAAGCATCAGGAAATGAACAAGTTTCCTTTCCTTTCTTGTGTTTGGGATGCAAAAGGAAAGGAAATCGTTTCCTGAAGGAATGAAAAATAAGGGGGAAAGTGGTTCCTTCCAAATCTCAAATGAATCACTTTCCCCCAATTCCCCCCTTCTTTCCTTGCATTTATAACTCAAAATATATTATTTTATTATATTATTTACAAACTTTTTAACAAATTTCCTATAACTTTCCTTACGTTACCAAACATCGGAATGGAAAGTTGTTGGTAAATTTCATTTCCCTTCTCATGAGAATGACAAATGAATTACTTTCATTTCCGTGAACCAAACGAGACTTAAGTGAACACCCCTTGACATTTTGTCCATTTAATAAATTAAATAGTTTGCTGATTAGTCCCCGCTGATGACATTGCTTTTAGATTTCATAGTTATGGTTTATGAGGTTTTCATTTATATACTCTGTATTTTCTATTAGAAGGAAAACAAAAACTAAGACCTAGACATCGAAGTTGCTGAATATATTAAACGTAATGATAAATCATTATCAAGTACAGAGTTCCTAACATAAACCTTGGCTCTAGCACTAGAATAAGATAGAATGTCACATTCATAACCAATGCCCACTGTCCACTGCCAAACAAGCTTATCTATTTAATCCCTCTATTTTCTTTAAAAAACCAAAGAATTTTTATATTTTTTTAGGACAAAAAAACCAAATAAATATTCTTGCACATAACCCACTAATTTTCTAGTTTAAGCAAAAACATTTACAGATAATCCACCATTGATTTAGCCTTAACCTAATGTATACCCGCAAGTAACACATGCATGTATCATGTATTTATCAAAAGTTGTGGTGGAGGAAATTAAAGGGTTGTCTTTATAGTGCGCAAAAAATCCCAAAAAGAGATGAACTTTATCTTTTTTTTTTTCACTTTTAGGAGCGTTTATATACCTCCTTTTTGGATGTGACAAATGAAATCCAAAGTACAAAATTTTTCCATAACATTCAGCAATGACTGTTGTTTACCCTACTAGATTAGGACACTTAATTAGAGAGAGGATAGTTTATAGCTTTAGATTCTCTATAGCAATATGAATAATGAGCATGACGTTCCATAATGGAAATGACAACCTCAGTCAATACACATTATATCTTTTTTCCTTGAGAATGCTGTTGATTATTTACTAAGTTTAAATTTTGGGGGACATGAATCATGGAAATTACTACTTTAAAGGGTTAGAATTGCTAGTGATCCATTTCCTAAGGTCCAAAACCCAGATGCTCCTCGACTAGGCTTTACCTAGTTTGAAAATTGAAACTTGGAATTTAAGCTTTCTTTTTGCAGGTTGAATGCAGATTGATTCTTATTTATATATACTGGTCATTTATTAATGATGGGATTTGGTCATCCAATGCAAGATCACAGTAGTAAAAACTAAGCACAAGAAGTTGTTAAATTAGCTTTGCAGTCAAACAAAGCTTGTACTTAGCATGTCACTTCAAACTTGTACTTCGGTAAATTTTTTCCACCATGCATCTTATTCCATAGGGCATGACTAAGACACCCTAAACCCTAAACCCTTTGAATGGGATCCTATTTGTTTGATGACTTTGATCATTTTGACCATATAGAAACAATCATTTTTAACAATGACCATGACCATGACCATCACAGTGGTAAACTGTTAGTTGGGTTTGACCACATATTAGAGTACAAGGTAACATGTTAAACAATTTTAACCTTGGATGCTTGTTCCTTGGATTCAATATTAAGACATGCTCAAATAATATAGATCCAAAAAAGGAACTTTAGCACAAATTTCTAACCCTTTTTCCTTCTGCATTCTTTGAAATGCTTCTTTTTCTAATACTCTCTGGAATTCACCTTTCCTCTTTTGCAGTTTCACATTTAAAAAATTTCTTCTTTAATTAAAACCCAAATATTAAACACTTGGAAATGTCAGATTTGTGCTAACTTCAAAGACTATATCCCCACTTTATTTTCCAGAATATAGAGGATAGTGAGGCCCCTCCTCCTATCTAAGACTTTTCCTTTTGGTATGAATCTTAAAGAGAGTCTTACCTGTTTGAGATCTGAGCTCTACAGTGTGTCACTAATATATCACACCCACTACACAATTGTTTAACTCATCCATTCGCAGATTGTTCTCTTTTTCATTACTAGAGGCCATTGGCTGATGTGGAGTCGTAGGATGAAATTCAATTAGACCAGTCAATTCATTGAACTTTAATTTGAAGTTGATACTTTCACTAGGGGATGAAATCAGGGTTTCTATGAGTCAGGGCTAAACTTACTAATAAGTAGGAATCTGAGTCAATCCAATCGAACAATAGTCTAGATGGTCTATTGATATCAAATGAGGGATTATAAATCAATAAAACTCAATAAATAAGTAGATTCGATGGGTTAATATAACTATATTTATCACCATTTGGATATTTTCCCTTTCTCTAAACAACTTAAATCGATGAAATTAGTTTTTTAACTCTTCAAGAATGCATGAACAAATTACAAGAAATTTTTTATGATCAATCATTTATGAATATTCAATGTTCTCTATCTCTAATTTATGCTCCAACACAAAAAAATTGTTCATTTGAATCACGCTCGATGACAACCATATATAATCAAGCTGTTCTTTTGTTAACCATTAACAAGGAAGCAGTCATCAGCTGCATCATTGGCTAAAAATTGGATTAAAAATGACGTTGCAAGCTATCTAGCAATTAAACTAAACCTAGCTAATCCTTGAGATTCACCACTTCATTAGTTAAAACATCTTTGACCTATCTAAAGCAACTATAAGGGATTTACTAATAAGACCAAATCGTGTTAGAGATACTAAATAACTCCTTTCCAAAAAAAAAAAAAAACTCATATATAATCAATCAACATGGTAGTGTTTTTTTCAAGTTGTACTAGCAACTTAAAAACACACACAACTCAAATTGGGGTTGAGCCATTATCCAAATCCACACAATGCAAAAGAACCAAAAACCTAAAAAAACTCGTACGAACTAAATCACTAGCATCACCAAGAACTGCTCAACTGTGGAACTCACATATTTTAACTGATAAGATATTGCAAAACAAATAATTTATCTTATTGGTAAATTAAATATAAGTTTTTTATTTTTATTTTATTTTGAGAAGATAAGGAAGGAAATAAACAACGACAACGAAAAACCCATAACTACACCACTACTAAACTGATCTAAACCAAACCACTGCAAGTAGCCTAGTGGTTCTTGCCTAGTTGGGTGTGCTCCCCAATCTAGATTCGAACTCCGAAGCTGTCAAAGTGGTCAGACACTGTGCTGCAATGCACAGTTGGAGCATTTCACATGCCCCGAATGAGGTTTATCTTGGGCTTAGGAAGTTTTTGGGTTTCCTTGACAAAAAAAAAAAAAAAACTGATCTAAACTAAATGAAAGAAAAAGGTAAATAGAGACTCTTCCTCCAAATCTGGAGACTCTGAGCAGATATAGGTACCACCTGTGCATTAGACAATTTTTCGTAAAGCATTATTTTTCGTAAGTAATTTAATTTAACTATGAAAATGTAAAAGGAGGTGGCTGCATTGTGTTTGGAACCTTTGTTGGTGTTTGGGTCATATTCCAAAGAGCATGTGCGGCAATGCAAAGCAGCTTCAAGTCTTCAACGCCGTGGTCCGCCATCTACAGCGTCCAGAACATCCGCCATATCTTCCGTGTCTCCACGACACTAGAGTCCACGTGGAACACGATTGGGTCCACAGTTCCTCCCTTTTCGTGCCTCTCGTGTCATTTTATATTTGCCTTGTCTCTCAGTTTGGTCTCCCATTAGCAGTGACATTCTATCATTAGAATAATATTAATTTCTTCCTAAACCAGATTGAGCTGGCATCCGAGCTATCTCCTGTCTCTACCGCTCTAGGTTCAAGCTTTTTGTCTTTTATCGAACTTCTCAAAGGAATTTTTAATTTCTCCAAAGAAAAATTAAAAATATTTTCTATTTTTATTTTTTTACGTTTTGAGAAATATGTCACCGAAATACCAAATGCATTCTCACCCTATATTCATTTTTGAAAATAAAAATAGAAACATGAAAATATTAGTGAACGCTACCTTAGGTCTAGTTTTTTGTTTCCACCAAAAATCTGTTCATTAGACCTAGGTTTTTTTATTCAATTTGTTGAGAGAAAACTCTTTATAGCTCACGTGTTTAAAATTTTTGTTTTAAAAGTTAAAACACAAGTACCTAATGATTTATGAATTTCTTCCTTCCAATTAAATAAATTGTTTTAGGAGAGAAAGAGAGCAAAGAAATTTTTGTCGGTATTGAAATGAAAGTGACATTATTAAAAACTATTGTATTGCAAAAGAAGTTGTCTTCATGCTTGACCGAGTGAGGTTGTATGATTTATCATCAATGAATTAGTCTTCCGTTGCTCTAAAAAAAAAAAAATTGTCTTCATATTTGATTAAATAGGCCGATGAAGAACAAATTCTTACAATCAGTCCTTATAGATCAAGCCCCAATTTTTTGGAGTTGTTATATTAAAAAAAATCGAAGTCCTAATCAAATAATTTTGTATCCTTGATAACTTCAGCTAATCCTAAGGATTTAAAATTAAGTAAGGTTTTCTTTAGAAAAAAGAAAAGAAAAATTAAGTAAGGTTTAAAACCTAAATTTTTTTTTTTTTTTTTGATGGTAATAGGTCAGCCCTTTCATTAATATTCAGCAAGCAGTACAAAAACGAAACACCCCTATGGGGTCGACAGAAAGAATCGTTCCTTAGAACCTCCTGAAACCCTATTCTAGAAGAATAAAACCCCAACAAATCCCGAGTACACCCACCTTTTAGGAAATCCACGCACCTTTATTCGTACAAAAACCCAGAAACCTCGAAGCAGACATAAAATGGTTTCAACTAAGGCTCCGGTTTTTGCAACCCATACCAAAATTAAATCAAACTAGCCCTAGAAGGTGACGTGTCACCTTCCAGCTCTCCCTCCATAACAGAGAGCTCCTTCACAACCTCAGCTTCCCCCATCTGCATAGGCCCCATCTCCTCCACAGTAGCAGTCTCCAACGCTTCACTTGAGGAATCAAAATTCAAAATTTTCCCTCTACGCTTATACTTACGTATCTTCTTCACTTCTTGTTCATCTGCAGTCTTAATCTTATTTTTGCTTCCCTTAGGACGTCCACCTTTCTTCTTCTTTGGTGAGACCAGAAGCTTGCCATTCTTGTGTTGGACAATCAAAGAGACACTCTCCCCAACCTCTAGCTTCGACTCTGGGAAAGTTAAGTACTTCTTCCCAAGGCGATCCAAATAAAATGCAGCCTTTCTCTTTCTCCCCGCCGGGACCAACTGCATGGATGAAAACTCCATTCTTGAACCCTCGTTACCTGTCACAGATGACCTAGGGATCAAAGTCGCAGACTCCGAGTCGATCTCCTGCGGAGCAACCAGCATTGGAACCCTCAGCTTCAAATTCCCCATGGTGTGGATCACCGGTTCCAAAACCCTAGGTATTCCAGACAACATGGAGGGCATACACTCGACAGTTGTCGACGGTGCATGGTCGCCCTTCCCACCAGCTACCACCACTGCACCGTGTCCAACAGACCCGACCCAACCTCCAGATCGGTGTTGCTCAACCGCAGAGACTTGTCCTTCAAGAAAAAACCAGTCTCTGTCCCCGAGTTCAACGATAACCCGGCCATGGCTACTGCCGTCGGCCCAGTTTGGATTTCCTCCTTCTCTCTGATTAATAGCTTGTCACAACCAGTGGCATCATGAACAAAAAGCCCACAGTCCCGGCAAAAACCCTTAACCTTCTCGAAGATGAAGGTTAACTCTGGTCTCACCATCGGTGAGAACTCAAACACCTTCCAGACCCGGATCCGACGCCGCACATCAAACACCACCTTGATGCGCTGTTCTTCTTCTTTCCTCTTTAAAGTGTTGTGATCCACTCGAACCATCATCCCCAAAGAGGCACCCACCATGGCCAGCGCCGTCTTGTTCCTCAGAGCAAAAGGAAGCCCCTTCACCGCCACCCAGGCCTCCAATAGATTGAGAGGCACCTCCTCCACTGGACTGAGGCCATCGTATTCTCCCACCACCAGCATAGTATTCCGATAAAACCAGGGACCTCCACGCAAGATCCGGTTGCGCACTCCTTCATTCTCAAATTGGAACACAAAGCGCTCCCCTGCATCCTGAATGGTCAGCCCTGATCTGATATTCCAGATCGTGGAGATAGTACCCTTGAAGCCGGGCAACCTTGCTTTCGGCACCAACAAACGGCCCACCATGTACCAGTTCCCATCCTGAAACGCTGCAGCCCCTGCAGTCCCCAACGCCACGAGGCTCGAATCCATCTGTAGCCCTGCCTCCGCAGCCTCAAAACGAATGTCAGCCATCTAAACCAGATGAGATCTAAAGGAAAAAAATGAGATTTGGAATTTTTATCAGTGAAGAAGCCTACACCGAGAAACCCTAGCAGAGAAGGCTAGGTCAAATTTTTAGGTAATTTAACCCTATATTTAAAACCTAAATTAGGTCTACTCAAGTTAATCAATTCAAATCTACCTTATCACCACCTGCCTATAAAAAATGAAGTACTTTTAATTAAGAAAAATTAGTACTTTTAAAAGATCTTCGATTAATCAATGCATAACCTACCTTATCACCTGGTTATAAAAAATGAAGTCTTTTTAACAATTAATATAGACCTTATAGTTTAGTGAATCTGTGTTTTGCAGTCAATAGAAGGGAGGTACGTACATTTGATTTTTGAGTCACTAGTGTCCTTATTAGAGTAAATTACTCAACTAATTTCTATGTTGGGAATCTCAGTTCATGATTAGTTCCATGTTAATTAGTCAAATGCACTCTCATTGTGGAGATGCTAACACCATTTCAGAAAATGTCATCGCAACCAACAAAACCTCACCACTTAACGACATTTGTGATCACCATTTCTTTATTAAATGATGTCTTTGCTTCATTTGTCATCACATCTTTACTTGTTTAATCTCATACTTAACTTCAGTCTTATTTGTTTAATTACTAGGGAGAATTTGCAGTTTCCCTTATACTTTAAGTTACCACTATGGTGCCTTGATGTGTAATGAAAGAACATAATTGAGAACTGAAGGAAAATAAGTATTGGGGACTTTGGAGTTACATATTATCCAAAGAATTGTTGAGGTTTTTCATTTTCATTGTTTATGTTTCCTTCCAGTGCCTACAACACCCTTTAATAGGAGTTATAGTTCATCCGGATCTAGATGGTGTCTATGGTTTAGTAGTTAGGTAGTTACGTTGATGAGTAACACAGCCATACACTTGTGTTCAATCGTATTATAAATGAGTCAGAAATGTGGTGTTGAAAACAAAAATCATATACAAGTTTATGTTAAGCAAATCGATACAAATACAACACGAACACATTATGTCCAACATGAGTTCATTTTGTTCCATGTCCATTTCAAGTGTCTCACCCATAGTGAGTCTCTAAGTAAAGACTTGTTTATTGACTTTGTTCACACCATCTTGTGATTAAAGAGATTCGGATTTGCAGTCAATGGCTTGGAGCCCAAATCTAATACACGTACACATCCACTATGGTATAAAATTATTAGTGCATTGAAGCTCAACTCTAATCGTGCCTATAAAATCAGCTAGATCGGACTAGTTACCTAAAATCCTAAATCATTATAACAAGACAAATGAACATAACATTTTTGATGAAGACTAGAACAATCATTGAAATTATTAAATTATCAAACAATCCTTAGCATGCCTGATTATTTTACAGAACGCTCGAATTTTTCAATTTAAGGGTCTACGTACAAATGATCATTATCTATACTTTATTTAAGAGAACAAGCTTTGTAAGCCAAATTGAGAGTGAAAATACAATAAAATCTTAGACCTTATATTAATTTTAAAGAACTTTTAATAATTGAGTGGTATTATGCTAAATAGCAAAATAAAGAATAATATGAAAAAGAAAATAAATAACTTTTCACACAGTTAACTACCCATGTCTGCAATAATCCCCATAACTCAGATAACTCCCACTTGTTTAAGGATATCTCTATTTGTGTTTGGCCCAAACTCTAGGTTACTTGACCTAGTGGTAATAGGGTTGAATTAGAAGGATCTAGATTCCTATTCAATGTACGATTACTTTCCTTGTATGATTGAGATTCTATACATTGTAATCCTCTATATAAAGAGGCCCCTATTATCAATGAGAACACACATCAAATTCCTCTCAATTTCAGTTTCTCTACAACACGTTATCAGCACGAAGCACTAACCCCGAAACCCTAATTTCGTAGCCCTCAAATTCCAACATCCACCGCCACACATATTGAAGTCCTAGCCTCAAGGAACCCAGAACCGGCGGCGGAACCACCGGAACCGGCCGGAAACCGCCTGAACCGGCCGGAAACCGCCTGAACCGGCCGGAAACCGCCTGAACCGGCCGCCAGAATAGGCTGAACCGCTTGGGTTAGCCTCGCTCTGCTAGCCTCACTATCGGAAGCCCCTGTGCCTGCCCCTGCGCATCTGCCGAGCAGCTGCCGAGATCTGCCGAAGCCTGTGCTTGCATCTGACGAGACATGTGCCTGCATCTGCCGAGTAGCTGCCGAGATCTGCCGACAGCCCCTGCGAGCCTCCTGCCGAGTCCTGCCGAGATCTGCCGATACACCTGCTGAGCCCCTGCGCACCTGCTGCCGAGACCTGTGCCTGCTCCTACTGACCCCCGCACACACCTGCCGAGCATCTGTAGATATCTGCCGACAGATCCCCTGCACGCCCTAGACAGCTGCCGACAGCCCCGCCTAGCATCTGCATTAGCCCTGCAGCAGCTCCGTATAAGCCCTGCAAGGTTCTGCCATCTCCGCCTGCAGCCACCACAAGCTCAGCTCCGGCCACCGGCGACCACCGTCCGACCACCACTTTTTCCGGCGACTTCCGACGAAGTTTTCCGGCCATCTACAGTAACTTTCCGGTCAAAATTTCCGGTCACTTTTCAATGTAAACTTTACTAAAAGTTCCCATTTTTGAAGTTTTTCATTCTTTTCTTCTTTTCTCTCGGGGACTTGCAACCTCCCTTCTTCTACCCCCCTTTCTTCTTCATAGGGGAGACCTAATTAAGCCGAACTGTGGGGGTTCGTGCTCACTCCAAGCTTGGAGCCTGTTGAGATCTCCAAACTTAGAGTTTGTAGAGAATTTATGATCGACCACTTGCATCATTGTTTCGATCTAATCCAATCCCTCTTGGAATCAAATTTCTTGGAAGCGACTACGCTAGGAATTCCTAATTTATTGGAAGCGACTACGCTCAGAAATTTTATATGTTTTCGTGGTAGCTTTTTCCGCTCCGAAACTAACCTTTTTCTTGTTCTCTTTCAGGATGAGTAACATGAATAAATTGGACTTTGCTCCATTGGGAACAACTAGCTTTGAATATCACAGGTGGGTTCGTGATATCCGCCAGCATCTCAAGGCCGATGGAATCTTGAATACGATTCTCGAGCCTAGCCAGGACGTGCTAACTGTTGAGCAAGCTCAAGCTTTGGAAGCAAATAGAGCAGCCTTAGAGGCAAATAAGGCGAAAGCCATCATCCTAATGACTCGTCATATGGATGATTCGCTCCAGTACGAGTGTATGAATGAAGAAGACCCCAGAAGGCTGTGGGTCTCACTAGAAGAAAGATTTGGCAACGTCCGTGACTCCCTGCTTCCTGACCTAAAAGTGAGATGGCATAGCCTCCGCTTCTGTGATTTCAAGTCAGTTCTTGACTACAACTCGGAAGCACTTCGCATTAAATCCTTAATGGAATTCTGTGGTAAAGAGATCACAGATACGATGTTGATTGAGAAGACTCTCTCTACCTTCCCCGTCTCTGCATTGATGGTTAATTGCTAAGAACTATCGAATCGATGTTGCTGCAGGACGGATCACAAGGTTTCATGAGCTTATTGGAGCTATGAATGTCGCTGAAAAGCATGACAACATCCTTGTGAAGAACTATAATTCGAGATCCGTGGAAATAGAGCATATTCCGGAATCCAATTATAGTCGCGCCCCTAAGAGAAGGCGCTAAGAGCGAAACCCTAACCTTAGGGATACTTCTGGACGTTCTGGTCCATATAATCGCTCTACTTGGGAAGGTAACCGCCAATATAGGCGAACACGGAACCGAAGAGGTTAACGTGGAAAGAGAGAGGGAGACAACGCCTCTGGCCATGTTGGTGGCGCCACCAACACTAAGAGCCATCTAAATGACGCTTTCAAAGCGCCTCAATCAATGGAGTTTGAGCAAAGAGATGTATGTTCTCGATGTGGAGTATCTGATCATTGGGCACACATTTGTAGAGCTCGTGAAGAAATTGTCACCGCCTACAAAGCATATTATGAAGCAAGAGAAGCTCACTATGTGGAACAAGAAGATCAAGAAGATGATCTAGAATGAAGGGTTGAAGACTACAAATCTGGCTGGGATCGATAGATCGTGTAACGCCCCAAGCTGCACCTCACCAGCTTAAGCACGTCACAGTGCCGCGAGTCTCTAAAACATAAACCAAACGCTCGATTTACATCCTAGAGAACCGCTAGGCATTTTGTTTGAAAAACTTTTTGTACAAACACAGCAGAAGCTACAAATATTCTTGAGGTGAAAAACTTGAGTTGCTTAAATCTATTTCACTCGTTCAGAACTTGGATAAAGGCTCACACAAGGTTGAATTTTACTTGAAGAGAATTCAACTAAATGATGACACGAGACTAGATAACCACAAGTTCCAGAACACAAAGTTCGAGAAATAGAATTTAGAATAAGGTTCACACGGTAATTTACCGAACTTGTTCTGCACACCCAGCTCCATCCGCTATTGTCCCGTCACTAGTGCACAGTACCTGCATTCATACTGTTGTAGGGGTGAGCTTTCGTCCTCGCTGCTCAACAGGAACTCTAACTCGACTAAGTTTGAAAATCAATAGATAAATGTTTGGAGCTCCAGTATGAAAAGATGCTTAAACCAAATATTTAAAGGAACGACAAACTTCATAATATTTCTCAATTTGAAAACTTATGCATGATGCTTAAATAAATACGGCGCCAAATCCAAGTATTACCTGATGGCCGGTCCAATAGACCCACTACACGACCTTACCTCAATTAAATTTATCACCAGGTAAGCGTAGCGAGAGCGTCCGCTACCTAGCTACACACACGGATCGGGTCGTCATTGCGATCGCTCACCGTCCGACCGGTGTAACTAACCCTTCGGAGGTTTTGGGGATCGAACCCAAGGAAGTCAGAGCCACCCTTCGCTCTCAAGCCATCACATTTCTCACAGGGTTTGGTTAGTATGCATTGCATTTAAACATGACCAAACCATACCAACTAACGTGCATCAATTAATAACAATATAAGAAAAATCGCTAACCGAGGAGAGTCCTGAATCCCCTACCTAGATTCCGATGCTTTCTCTCACGTACTCCGAGAGTCGCGAACCTTCCGTTCCTTGGGTAACTGGAGTCCTAGATTCCGACATTTCGATAGTCAATATCTTTTGAACAATTATACGAAATCTCAACGATTAATATATCGTCCAAACCAACTTTTCCTGGTTTGACCAGGAGTTGACTGGCACTTTTTAGTTTGACCAACATTGACCAGTTTGACCACATTTGACCAATCGATACTGGTTCGATAATTAACCCAAATTACCGAACATTTACTTGAAATTACAATATTAACCAATTACGACTATGTCGAAGTAAATCAAGCAACGACTTAATTTCAAACATATTAGGCGTACCCGAAATTTACTAAGGCCACCCAATATGCTATTTTCATTTCTTTACTTATTACCCTCACAAGGTGTGTCCAAACTACTAAGGACACCCAAAATCACATGTGACCAAGTTCACTCTTCACAACCATTTCCTTGACAATTTACCTTATAAACCATAACAAAACATCAAGTTTACCAATTATCCACTTCAAGATCACAATACCCGATTATCAACTCTCAACAACTTAATAAACTTGAACACACAACCAGGGTAATCCGAATTCAACCACAACACTGTTCATAACACATACAAACAATCAACTCCACCAAACTTAATTCCTAATTCGAGCATAAACTCCAAAAGCCATCAGTAAACTAACTTAACACAATCGATATCAGATAGAGATTTCATCTCACCATACCAAACCAAACTCAGTTCCCTATCTTCCAAGAACCAAACCAAGATCAAAACTTGATTCGAGGTTTGAAATATACCGTCAAAATCCCACTGCAATCAAGCCAAACCACATGCCGAAACTAGGTAGCTGAGGGACTGAGGATGTTGACGTAATCTACCCAGAAAGCTGGCCAATATCTTGCCTACAGTTGCAGTCGAGCAAGAAACGAAGCCCAGAAAGGCCGGAGAGGCCGCCGGCGACGAAGAACACGGCCAGGCCGTAGCTACTCAGAAACGTAAATCATCAAAACTTAATCCAATTCGAAACTAAGTGCAGAAACGTGTAGAGCAGGACGAGGAGATGAGATTTCATACCACATGCAGCTTAATCGGTCGCCGGAATTTGCAGAAACTCGCCGGAAAACGCGAAGCTTCACGGTGTCGATTCTCGTTCCAGAGCTGCCGGTTGAACGATCTGACCCCAGGATGATGTTAACGACGAGGAGAGGAAGCCATTGCAGGCGGTGCGCCGTCGTGAGGTGGCCGGACGCCTGAGTTGTGGCCGGGTCTAGCGATCGGGTCATCTTGCTACCGAAACGGGTTGAGGCTTCTGGGAGAGTCTCGAATAATCTGAGCCTCTGATCTGATCCCACCTCTATTTATACTCTCCTCTTTATTAATTTGGACGGCTCTGATGAAGCGGTGCTAGACTGAACGGTCCAGATTGCATCATAAAATTCCTTTTCTTTTCCAAAAGATTTTCCTTAATCCAAAACTTCCGAAAATCATAACATATAGCTCGGGTATCCGAAAAATTCCCCGAAAATACTCACAGATTCGTGACATTGCGTACTTTAATATCAAGCCCTTAAATCCAAGATGTAACATTGTGAAAAATTTCGAAAAATAATCCCAAGCATCTTGCTTATCATCGGGATAATAAATTAAATATCGAATAACTTCACTTTACAACCTTAAATATTTCCGGGGCTCACAGATCGCCAATTCTGTTTTAGTCTTTATTTTTCCAAGAGATGTAATAGGAAATTGCCATATACTTTGTAGTAAATGCCATTGGTTTAGTTTTTCTTCACATAGGCTCATCCAAAATGAGTGTGATGTCTAGGAAGGTTTTGAGATAAGTGGTACTTAAGCGAGCTTTGCTCCACCGACATCTCTCTACTCACTTGGTCATATTTATTTTGGAGTTACCGAAAGAAGTCAAACGACTACCTTTGTTTTGCATTAGCTAGCATTTGGATTAGATTCTCCTAATGGTTAAGAGACAATGATGTACTCCGTTGGCTTATGAATAAAATTTCGAGTTATTTTCATTATGACTAAATTTTGATTATGAGCATATTACTTTGTGACTACGATGGTTGGGCCATCAATATTAATTCAAGGACATGAAATAGCCCAAGTTCCCATTGCCAAATGGCACCTTGATTACTGTAACAGAAACTCTCTACGCTCTTAGGGAAAATTTCCCTATGAATAGCCAACGGATTCCATGCGAAAACGCATGTAGAGAACGGAGATGAGTTCCTTTGCAATACCTCTAACGATTGCGAACAAATGCGCATCTTAGAGACGTTTATGTGTCTCTCTAGTGGACTCTATGTCACTATTCGAGCAATTAAATCCAACAAAGTTATGAGAGAAGATCTCTTGGATTTAGACACATATTGGCTTTGTCATGACAGGATAGGTCATCCTGGTCATGATATGATGATCCGTCTACTAAAGACTTCACATGGACATCCATCCTTTTGAGCAAAACGAAGCAAGAATCTGATGACGCCATAAAAGGCACCAACCATGAGCATAACGCCATGGTTGTTCCTCCTAGTGGCCATGACGCCATACATGCTAATTTCCATGGCTCCAACGCCATGATGGGAGATGTAGTCACACATTTTGCTTCTAATAGCGCTACAGACGCTCAGGCCTAACCAAAATCCTCATTGGTTGGGCCTCTCGCTCAGTTTGCAAAGCCAATTCCTTCGGGAAATTAGGACTGAGACCGTCCTACGCAAAGGATATGAAAATACTCATTCTGTTCTTACATCAAATCCATGGGGACTCTATGGAATGATTCAACCAACTTGCGGACGTTTAAATATCTCATGATGTTGGTTGACACGCAAACACACTGGTCACGTGTCGTGCCATTGTCCACTTGTAATGCTGCTTATGCTACACTCCTAGCACATATCATATGACAACGGGCTTCCCGAATCATCAAATTCAGTCAATTGAATTTGACTATGCTGGAGAGTTTACATCGAAGACTTTCGATGGTTATTGCATTGGGACTGATGTTGGACATCATATTCCCATGTACACACCCAATTGGTCTCACAGAAACGACTACGATGATAGTCCGGACATTGGTAATGTGCACCACTCTCCTTATATCCGCTTGAGGTGATGCAATATCGCATGCAGCTATGCTAATTCGTCTACGACCTACCGCCACTCAATGTACCTCTGCTTTACAGCTAGTGACTGGGTACAAGTATTTTGTACTTACGCACATTTGAGTGAGCCATTTATGTGCCCATTGCGCCGCCACAGCGCACTATGATAGGTCCTTACAGACGAATGGGCAACTCAGTTGGATTTGAGACTCCCACAATCGTCTGCCACTTAATGCCCTTGCAAGGCGATCTCCTTACCGCTAGATTTGCGGATGTCACTTTGATGAAACAGTCTTCCGATCGTTAGGGGGAGATAAGAACACAGATGTTCAACAGGAACAACAGGAATTGTCGTGGTCTGTCCCCACTATGTCTCATCTTGATCCCTATTAAAGTGACGAGATCACACAAATATGCTGCAAACATGCCTGCAAGGAAGGACGTCCCTACGAGAGGACTTAGCGCCACCCTACACGGAGGTAGGCATGGCGCCAACGCCAAAGAGAGTGGCACTCTGGCGTTACAGGCCATGGCCCCAGCTAGGATGAGTGGGAGGCCCGTGGGTTCGAAGGATACCTTGACACAAACCAATCCTTGGATCATTGACACTCAAAATCCATCTTATGAGTATCTTCCGGGTTATGGTTATCGTTGGGGGACGCCTCAACGTCAGAACCTATTCCTGAGAATATAGAGCTCTATGAAAGTTACACTAGTGTACATGAGACGTGGGATAGAAACTCCATCATAATTGATGATGTAGTTGCGCATTTCGTTGCGCATGAGTTTGTTGAGTCTGATGATATCGAACCACGCTCCATTGATGAATGAATGCCAACGTAGAGAAATTTGGCCTAAATGGAAAGATGTGATCCAGGTTAAGATGGATTCTCTAACGAAGAGGAAGGTTTTCGAGCTAGTGATGCCAACACCTCTTAACATAAAACCTATTGAATAATGGGTATTCGTTAGAAAGCGTGATGAGAAAAAGAGATGGCAATCTCGCCTTATGGCGCAAGGCTTCTCACAAAACGCCCTGGAATCGACTACGATGAGACATATTCTCTAGTAATGGATGTCATTGCACTCCACTACCCTGTCAGTTTGGTAGTTTCCGAACAACTGAACATGCAGCTTACAAATGTGGTCACTACGTATCTCTATGGGGATCTAGATACGGAATATACATGAAGGTTCATGGTGAACTTTATCTACCCAAGTCAAGTGGCTCTAGACCACGGAGCGCGTTTACAATAAGATTGAAACGCTCACTAAAGTGACTACTTGATTGGGAAGGGATATGCCCACGCGTTTCCATAACAAGTTTCGGATTCTATCGCGGTTCATGTTGGACATGATCTACATTAGAAGCCCTTAAAGAGTTAAGGGAAACCGCTGAACACTTGAAATCCGAGTTTGAGATGAAGGATTTTGGGAGAACACGATTATGTCTCGGTTTGGAACTTGAGCATCGTGTTGATAGATGCTTAGGCATTTTGACAAGGTCAAACCTTCAAGCACCCCCATGATCGTTCGTAGTCTTAATCCTGAAAAGGATCCTCTTCGTTCGAAGGATGATAATGAAGATGTCCTAGAGGCAGGAGTGCCTTACTTGAGTACAATAAGTGCATTATTGTACTTAGCTAAATGCACAAGACCGGACATCTCGTTTGCAATGAACTTGTTAGCTAGACATAGCTTTGCGCCAATGCGACGCCATTGGATTGGTGTAAAAGATATTTTTCAGTACTTGAGATGTACGATTAATTTGGGCTTGTTCTATCCCTACAAAAAGATGATGGATTCAGACCCATCACACACCAGAAACGCCGCCAACGCTGGCCTGCGTTCTCTATCCCCTCCCCAAAACGACATAAGTGTTTTGGAAGGTTTTGCTGATATTGGGTATCTCTCTGACCCACACAAAGGTCATTCCAAATCCGGTTAAGTGTTCACCATGGGAAAAGACCGTGACATCTTGGAGGTCTACAGAATAGACCCTAGTCGCTATATCTTCGAACAATGCAGAGATCATTGCTCTTCACGAAGTGGTTCGTGAATGTATATGGATTGGATCCATAATTACGCATGTTCGAACAATTGTGGTTTGAAGTCTACCACAGATGAGCCTACGAGCATTTAGGATAATGCTGCTTGTTTTGAACAAATGAGGCAAGGCTACATCAAAAGCGATAACACCAAGCATAATCAGCAACAACAGACTCTCCTCGAGATCAAAGTGAACTAGGTTCAATATGAGGACAGTGAGGCAGACTTGTTTACTAAGTCATTGCCCAAATCCACGTTCGAGAAACATGTGGCAAGAATTGGCTTGCGGAAATTATCTGAACTCCCATGATCGTAGTCATCAGGGGGAGGCGCAGACATCAGGGGGAGATGTCTACATGTTCATCTCGAAACGTGAAGGTTGTGTTGTGCTCTTTTTCCCCTTTAACCGAGGTTATTTTTGTCCCACTGGGTGTTTGTTACTCGGCAAGGTTTTTAACAAGGAAACGAGAGAAGCACCGCGTTTGGACAACACAAGGGGGAGTGTTTAAGGATATCTCTATTTGTGTTTGGCCCAAACTCTAGGTTACTTGACCTAGTGGTAATAGGGTTGAATTAGAAGGATCTAGATTCCTATTCAATGTACGATTACTTTCCTTGTATGATTGAGATTCTATACATTGTAATCCTCTATATTAAGAGGCCCCTATTATCAATGAGAACACACAGCAAATTCCTCTCAATTTCAGTTTCTCTACAATACCACTTTCTTATTTCTCAAATAACTTCTATTTTTTTCTCAATATAATAAATAATAAAAGTTTTACACATGTAGAGCATGTGAGCAGGAGACTAGTTTATATTTAAGAGAACCCACTTTGACTAACAAAGTGGGTGTGAATGTCACAACATAGATTATATTAAATTAATGTTAAAAAAATAAGAGATATAAATGTAATTAACAAAATAGAAAAAAAATATTGAACATACAAAAAAAAATGTAAAAAAAAATTGAAATATAATCATTTTCTCTACAAATAACTATCTACTATCCGCAAATAACTACTCACTATCTGCATATATCTTAAAAAAAAATCGAAGTCCTAATCCAATGATTTTGTATTCTTGGTAACTTCAGCTAATCCTGAGGATTTAAAATTAGGGTTTTTGACCATTTACCCTAATTCTAGGGACTTCTTTCCCTCTTACACCACCCTCTTATTTTTGTTCTCACTTATCCATAAAGACTCTATGAAGGTCTTTACTAATACACAATTTTTTTTTTTTGAGATTATTTTACCCTTAACCCTTTGTTACAGAGAGAGAGAGAGAGAGAGAGAGAGAAGCCATAGGAGACTTTGCCGGAGTCCCGTGACCGGTCGCTGGAATCCAGTCACCGGTCGCTGAAAATCTCGCCGGAGGTTCCCAAAGAGGTCGTCGGAGATCTCATAAGTCACCAAAAATGTTTATTACCCCCAATAAACCTTTATTGTCCCTTAATAAAGGTTTAGGAACCTCGCCGGAGGCCCCCAAAGAGGTCGTCAGAGAGATTTATTGCCCCCATAAACCTTTATTGCTTTCTCTAAAATTAGACAAAATAAAACTTTGATTGGGAAAAAAGATGAGAAGATTACGTCAATTCAAACAATTTTATTTTTGGGGGGGGGGGGGGGTTTATTGCCCCCAATAAACCTTTATTACGAGATAATAAAATATATAAGGGGTGATTCAATTTAATCAGTTTACCCCCCGAGCTTGTCAGTTTTCTTCAACCGTGTCCAATTTCTCAGATTCCGTCTAAATCGAATGTTAAGCCTGACGATGGGGCCCATTTTCAGGGCAAAAATGGTCATTTCAGGACAAAAATGGCAAAAAAAAAAGAAGAAGAAGAAGAAGAAAAAAACCACGACAAAATACTCATCCTCTCTCTCTCTCTCTCTCTCTCTCTCTCTCTCTCCATTCTCGCCGCTCCCCAAAAACCCTTCCACGATGGACTCCAAAAAAGCCATGACCTCTACTCCTACTACCCAAATCGACCCATTTCAAGTACTCTAATAGGGTCGTCTTGAAACCATCTTGGACCACAGTGATGGCGGCCTGGAACTGATCTGGGGACGTTCGAGCTGTACTTCGAGGACTTTACCCAATTAGATAATAGTATCCAATCTCTCCTCTATCTCCACCTTCTTCTTCTCCTCCTCCTCCTCCTCCTCTCCTTTGCCATCGTCACCGCCAAGTGGGTCTTCATTGGCGTTGACGTCGGAGCTGGCTGTCTCCTCCTACTTATATCGCGAAGCCTTCCTCTTCTTGTCAAAACGACGACGCCGTCAACATCGGAACCACTCTCCCAACTCCAAATCGTGTTTCGATTTCATTGTGTGCAGATTGCAAGTTTGAGGTGAGTCAGTTTGTGTTTTGGTGGGTTTTTGTTTTCATGATTTGTGCAAAAACCTCTGGTTTCTTGTTGTGGATTTTTCCGATTGCGATGAGCCTTTTCCGTGAACTCTACGGTTGAAAGTGTGGGAAAAGGGGAGGGAATCTATATAGGATAACATAGCAGCCTTTTGATAAAAAATTCACTTCTTTTGCTCCATAATTTGATTCAAGTTTTGGCTAGTTTTTTTTTTGTCTAAGAAAAACGTTGTATTCTTTGGAATTATTGACTGGTGCAGATGGGTTTTGTGCAATCGTGGGTTTCTCTGATATGTAATCTTAATCTCTAAGTTATTGGGTCTCGATCTATTGTGATCATAATGTAAAATTGAACAAGTATCTTAAGCATGTAATTGTGTTCTGTTCTGGGTGGATTCTCTCATTTTTTTGTTTAATTGGTTATCTGATCAAGTATTCTGATTGGTTTCGGATTTGTCTGGGTATTGCAAATATTGTTTGTTTTTACACGTGAAATTTAAGCAAAAGCAATTCTGGTTTGTTCCGCTTGTGAATTGTGAGGAATCAAATGGGTGTTTGTTGGTGACTTGATTTGGTTCCGTTCATTGGTTTTAGAATGAATTTTAGATCTAAAGTTGGAGACTGGCCTTAGTGCTTAAGTGTTGATTGAGGGCTAATGGGGTTATCTGAAGCAGAAGCAGAAGCAGAAGCAGAAGAAGAAGAAGAAGAAGAAGAAGAAGAAGAGGAAGAAGAAGAAGTAGGGGGGAGAGAGGGGGGGGGGTCGAATATGGTAATGGGATTTTTTTTTAAATGACTCTTTTAGCCCTGAAAATGGGCCCCGTTGTCAGAATTAACGTTCAAATTAGACGGAATCTGAGAAATTGGACACTGTTGAAGAAAATTGACAAGCTCGATGGGTAAACTGATTAAATTGAGAGGACATAGACTAACATGAAATTACCCCCAAACCTCAAGGGGGTAAACTGAATTTAATTATACATATATATATGGCTAAATACTGGTTACTACCCTGTGGTTTAGGTCCAAAATCAATTCAGTCCCTGAACTTCTAATTTCATCAAAAACACCCTTGCAGTTTCAATTTTGATCTAATAGGTCCAATCTGTTAGTCTTCCGATAATTGAGTCATTTAACTTTTTGACGTGGCTCATATATGGCCTATGTTTTATGATGTGGTGTTGAGGTGGCATGCATAGTCAATTTATGAGTGGGTCTCACTATTAGAAATCTATCAAATAAAAAGTTTTTCATCAAATAATTCAACTATAAGTTGAACCCATAGCAGAATATTAACGAATTGGACCTATTAGATCAAAATTGAAAGTACATGTGTGTTTTTAATGAAATTAGAAGTTCAGAGACTGAATTGATTTTGGACCACAGGGTAGTAACCAGTATTTAGCCCTACATATATATATATATATATATATATATATATATATATTTTTCTTCTTTCTTTCAGTCTCGACCTTTTGCCCATAGTTTACTAAAAAAAAATAATTTGATTTGGGTACCCAGAAAATGCTCTGGGCACCAAATCGGAGCAAACCCACCCAGAAATCGGATCGGACCTTGGGTGTAGCTGAGGGGACCCAGCTCGAGACCCCTCCTGCTGAGGATGAAGATGATGACGGCGGTGCACGACGATGACCTCCGATTTCAGAAGAGCCATTGCTGATGTCGAACCCGGATTGGTTCTGCATGTTTCCAATCCAATACCCGGAGGCGGAAGAAAAGCTGATCGAGGAAGCGGGCTGAGGCGGAGGTAGAGGGGAACTAACTGACCGAGATTTTCCGGGAGAGGACTGAGGCTGCAATTTTGCAGAGAGAGAGAGATGATGAGAGAGAGAGAGAGCCGGTTTTGTGGTAGAAGGAGGCGGACTTGATGTCGGGAAGGAACACCAAAAATTTCACCAGTGACGCAGAGTAGGTGGGCGACAATGTTGCGGAGCTTGGCGAGATCAGATCGAGAGAGAGAATGCCGGCGACGGGGTCGTGCTGGAGAGAGAGAGAGAGAGAAAGAGAGAGAGAGAGGAGAGTGACATAATGTAGTTTATTAATTAGGTTGAGAGCAAAATAGTCATTTTACTTTAATTGGGTTAGTGAGAATAAAAATTTATTGCTGGGGTAAGTGAGATAATTTTAGCTCATTTTGGTGCTTTGGGTCAAGAGCCCTTAAAATTAAGTATGGATTAAAAACCTAAATTAGGTCTACTCAAATTCGTACTTTAAAAAGATGCCTTAAATCGCTTCGATTAATCAATGCATAATCTACCTTATCACCTGGTTATAAAAAATGAAGTCTTTTTAACAATTAATATAGACCTTATAGTTTAGTGAATCTGTGTTTTGCAGTCAATTTTCAGGACCATATGCTTGGAACAAGGGAGGTACATTTGATTTTTGAGTCACTAATCTAATGTCCCTCTTAGAGTAAATTGTTTAACTGATTACTATTCTGGGAATCTCAGTTCATGATTAGTTCCATTTTAATTAGTCAAATGCACTCTCATTGTGGAGATGCTAACACCATTTCAGAAAATGTCATCGCAACCAACAAAACCTCACCACTTAACGACATCTGTGATCACCGTTTCTTAATTATGTGATGTCTTTGCTTCATTTGTCATCACATCTTTACTTGTTTAATCTCATACTTTACTTCAGTCTTTGTTTGCTAGTTAGAATTTGTCTTTGCCCTTATACTTTAAGTTACCACAATGGTGCCTTAATGTGTAATGAGATAACATATCGGGAACTGAAGGAAAATAAGTATTGGGGACTTTGGAGTTAGATAGATCCAAAGAATAGTTGAGGTTTTTTATTTTTATTGTTTATGTTTCCTTATAGTGCCCACAACCCTTTAATAGGAGTTATAATTCATCTGGATCTGGATGGTGTCTATGGTTTAGTAGTTAGGTAGGTTGATGAGTTACACATCTTTACACTTGTGATAAATCGTATTATAAATGAGTTAGACATGTTGTATCGAAACAAAAACTATTTACAAGTTTTTATTAAACAAATCGATACAAATACAACATCAACAAGGTTATGTCTATCGTGAATTCATTTTATTTCATGTCCTTTTCAAGTGTGTCATAACCATAGTCTTCCGTCTCTTCAGAAAAAACCATAGTCTCTAGTGATCATAAAAATAACCACAATCTCCTAGCTCATACGTGTTTATTGTTAGCCAAATAGTCACCCTCAAGTATAAGGGCCAAGTTATAGTGTAGGGATTGTGAGTATGGGATATCGTACCCAAGAGATTGGAAAACCCACTCTAGCTAAGGAAAACCTAAAGGGTGCTAGATAAATATGCAAATGTCCAAATCACAAACAAGGGCACACAGGTGAACCAAAGTTCATGGTGAATATATGCAAGATGGTGTAGTGGTTTGATTTTGGTGTTGGAGATGGTTTAAACTCAAATTAACACACAATAAAAACTTGAAATATAACTAGGCTATGTTAAACTAGATGTGATAGAATGGATGGAAGTTAGAGGTTTAGGTTATTCACCATAGCCTCCCTTGCATGCATTGATGTTCAAACTATAAGTAATGCAATCCCAAGTATCCAACTACCCTCTTAGCATCCGAATTAAACTACTAAGGCCTAAACTCCTTTGATTTTATCAATTCCCACCGGATAAGTGCGAAACTAACTACCCAAGAAAAAGTTAGATTACCGGATAAGTATCAATTCCTTGCTCCTAGATGCATAAAAGTTTGAGTTTAGATAATCAAGCAAGCAAACCAATCCTAGGTCTAGGTGATTTTAACTCACTACCCTCACATACACACCTAGTGTGCTATCATGCTATTAATGTTCAAAGCTAGCTACTCTCTAAACATTGTTCATGTAATGACAAATGCAACGTATTCAAATTAGCTAGATTCAAATACAAGCACTCACTTCTTGAATTAACATGTGAAGATGATCATGGAAATTGCATCAAATAAGATTCAAACATCAATTTATTACAAGTTTGGCTAGGGCTTTCAACCCTAGCCCCAACAATAGACTACTCACACATATCTACATAAACTAGCATCAACATAATGGAAAACATTAAGCTATCAAAGAATAGAGTTCAGAAATGACTAGGGATGATCACAAGTGAAGGATGATGAAGTGGTTGATCATGGAAACTTTGTCATGGAGATGCTGTGGTGGCTCCTCTTGTGCTCTAGCTTCTTCCTTGAATTCATTCTTCAAGACTTGAGATGATGATGATGCTTGGTATATGTACGATGTTATGAGTAAGGATGTAGTTGAGAAATGAAGTGGTGGAGATGGAGGTTTTGTGGAGGAGATGGTGGTGGATTGTGTAGAGAATAGAGAGAGAAATTGATGCAGTGGCTAAGTGTGGTTGATCCCCTCTTCCTTGAGAGAATTGGTGCTTAAATAGATGGAGAGAGAGGTGTGAAATGGTGTTGTGAAGCAAAAGGGAGCAGCTCACAACTTGCAAGAAGCATGGAGGTGGAGTAGAAAAGTGGTAATAGATCCCAAAATTAAGGGAAAATGGCATGAGAGTGATGGTGCAGGTTGGAGTAGGAAATGATGAGTGAGGGATGGTAATTAAGCCTAAAACATGATAGATATTGGAGTGTTGATGATGATCGACTCTTGGGTAATAGAAAGTGTTTGGTTGAATTGGAACCAAAAGGGTTGAAATTTGGTTGAGATAGAATGATGGTGAATGGATGTAATGGAATAGATGCTATGGTACTCATTCTCCTTGCTCCTCCATGAATGTGGACGTAAAATACATGGCACCATCGTGAGTGGTGGTGCGCCGCCAAAAGTGGTGGTGCACGGAAAATTTGCCGAAATTTCATTTTTTTCTCCTCTTGTCAAGATTTTCTACAAAACATGAAATTTGATTAGTCAACATTAAATTGGACTTTAGAACAAAGAATTTCCATATTTTAGGGCACAAATATGTATATGAAATATGATCCAACATTTATTCACACCATCTTGTGATTAAAGAGATTCGGGTTTGAGAGTATGCCTTAGAGCCCAAATCTAATTCACACATCCAATATGGTATGAAATTATTAATGCCTTGAAAGTCAAACTCTATTCGTGCCTATAAAATCAGCAAGATAGGACAAGTTCACTAAATGAATATAACAAAACATTTATGATGAAGACTAGAACAATCATTGAAATAATTAAATAATCAAACAATTCTCGGGTCCCTTTGATTATTTTATAGGACGCTTGAATTTTTTAACTTGAAGATTTAAAAGTGATCAGTTATCAAAATTTAAAGAAGAAATTAAATTTCGTGAATTTTGTTCACCCCCTATATAAATTTCTTACTTAGTTGTGCTCAACTGTTCTTGAATCTAAATCCAACGGTGGAGAATAATAATAATAAATAAATAAATTTGAACTACTTTATCATTCTCAGCAGTCAGCCCTATGATTTAGTAGAGAATTCACTGCACGATTGCCCTCCCCCCACTATCGTTTGATGAAAACACCTAAAAAAATGGACCGTTGGCCCATTTGTCAAATTATGAACCCAATAAGGATCAACAAAAACAGGCCCAATGGTGATGAAGCGCAACAAAAAAAATATTAGAAACACAGCTGCTGCTTCTCACAAATGGCTTCCACTTCCACACTCTTCTGCAGAGCCAAAGCAATACTTCCCTTCTCCTCCACGCTACGACGTCGTTTGCCTCTCGTCGGAGCAATCTGCGTACTCGGCTTCGGCCTCCCCAATCTCTTCTCCGCCGCCTGCAGAACCCGCTGCGCTCAGTCTCTCCCTTTTGCCCCTCTCTTGAGGTGACTCCTTCGCCTTCTTGCTCTGATTCTCAGAGGGGTTTTCTGTAATTTTGTGCTTTTCTGTGATGATTAGTCTCTGGGGATTGTGGGTTTCAGATCAAAATTCAGTAGCCAAGCAAAGGCAATGGAAGGGACTCAAGGCAGCAGCACTGTACCAAGCATTGTTGTTTATGTCACTGTACCCAACAAAGAAGTAGGTTAGTCCTTTTTTTTTGGGTTTGTTAAACTCCATTCTCATAGTGATAAAGTTCTCAACTTTTTGGTTTATTAGTTTAGTTTGATCATTCTCTTTTCAGTTTGTGCAAGTTGTTTGTGGGTGATTAGTTTTCAAGTCTTTATCTCTGAAGACAAAGCAAGAACCTGTCGGAGTTAGTTTTTTGCTTGATTAGAATTGGTTGTGTGGATGTTAGATACTCCTAATTTCCATTGCACCCAGGCTTTGTGAGCCGAGTCCAGGGACGTTAGGGTGTGATTGAATTATGAGCTTATAAAGTTAAGCTTCTAATTTTAAATCTTCCTGGTAATTTTCTGATGTATGAATTAGGTCCAAAGAATTTTCTGTACAGTGTTTCTGTTAATTATTTTCTTTTCCCTGTCTTCTGGTAGCAGTTCTAGGCCAATTTTAAATGAAATATGGGTCATCGGGCTTTCTATTTTTTCTTTTCTGTCATACAGTGGCTTCTGTATGCCTTGTAAACTTGTAATCAATCAGATATGTTGCACTATTTTTTCATACTGTCAGTTTATTGAGCTTTTTAAAAAAAATTAATGTACCAAAGTTTAAACCACTATATTATTCTATGGCATATGTTGTGCAGGAAAGAAGTTAGCTGAAAGCTTGGTCAGAGAAAAACTTGCAGCATGTGTTAACATAGTACCAGGTATCAACTTCAGAGTATTTTCGTTTATGCTGGTGCAAGGGCTGCAAGCTTAAATTTGCTTGATCTGATGATACTGCTGAAATCTTTTTCCCACAACGCCAAATGAGAACAGAAAACACTGAACTCGTTTCTACAAGTTGATATCAAATATTTTGTTATGTTTGAAAAACTCTATGTCCCATTCAACATCAAAAACTTCATCAAAGGTGAAGGATCATCTGTTACAATGTATTTTTTCTTGTAACATATGCTAAAACATGGTTACAGCCCTTAGTTCTTGTTTCAGGTAGCTGTCAATACATTTGCTACTTTATTTATTTACTTGCTCTTTTTTCTATCCCGGAGCTTTGGATATATTACTGTTAGAAATGGACTACATAGTACATATTGCCTTGCTTAGCAGCTTAGCTATGGAGATAGCGAATGCTATAAATCTCTCAACAATTAGCATGCAAACTGTTCAAAAAAAGAAATTTCACCTCTTTCTTTGAATTGGCGCTATATTGCATTTTAATCTTGAATTGATAGTTGAGTACATGAATTTTAATAATATGGCATCAAATTTGCACGTGTCTGACTCATGATGAACTTTGTATGCAGGCATTCAGTCCATCTATCAGTGGGAAGGTGAGGTAAGGATCATATACTATAGTCTCTGGACTACCGTATGATTGTAGAGAAGGGTGGATGGTCTCTCTTTTTCACTTGTTATTTTGTTAGAGAAATTTGTATAATTGCACAAGTAAGCATCAAGTATAAAAATTATTGTTCTTATTTCACTGTCTACTATTGGTTGACAGGTTCAGACAGATTCAGAGGAGCTTCTTATAATCAAGACCAGGCAATCCCTTTTTGAAGCTCTAACAGAGCATGTCAAGACAAACCATCCATATGAGTAAGCACAGATCTTATAAATTTCACATAATTGATGAACTTTGCTGAAATGTCATATACATGAAAATTGCGGTAGCCACATAACTGATGAACTTCTTGGAAAATGTCATAGACCATCTCTTACCTGGAAGAATCTCAATGTTCCTATAAAATACCTGGCTGAAAGTAGAACTGGACATAAATGAAGTAATTTTTTTTTTTTTTCATGTCTTCTTTATCAGTGTCCCAGAAGTTATTGCCTTGCCCATCAACGCGGGCAGTCTCAACTACTTAGAATGGATCAAGAACAGCACAAAGGACTGACTTAAAGGCTTAAAGCTCATTTTAAGGGTTCAAGTATCTATAGAACCATTTGAGCATGTCTTGAAGTGGCAAGCATATGGTCCATAAGTCTGTGTATGCCCAAGCATTCCAAATAAACATTTCTTAATGTTGGTTGCTATAGTAATTGTGAACCTCTAATGGTGTGTGGGTTTCCTGTTGGTTACTTTGCAAGGTAATGTATGCACTTATTCTAGTAAAAGCATAAATATATGCCCTGTTATGCAATTATACTTTACTTTTAGAGTGCTGTTTTTGCCTCCTGCTCATGGTCTTTTAATTCTGGTAAAGTTCTGAAAATGGCACCAGTATACATTTGAGCCGGTATCTACGTTTCATTTTTTCGT